>NW_013531107.1:5289733-5875332 GCF_000836235.2 Papilio xuthus | reverse complement strand
AACTCGTTTATCGTCAGCCGCGCCTGTTATAAAAAGTATATAAATTACTTTCCACATCACAGAAAGCTTATTCATCCGTTTCGTTCCGTGTACCGGGCGCGTACCGGGGGCGGGGGCTGGGCGTCGGCGAAGGGGTTGGGCGCGGGAGGCTCGGCGACGGGCTGCAGAAGTCGCTCCAGGTTCACCAGCGAGGAATTCTCGCCGAGGAAGGCCGACGGCGATTTCTTCACGCTAGACGTCTGCGCTCCGGTCAGGTTGTCGCCTGTGGACACGCAAACGCATACGTCAGCCCGGTCCTTGACATCACGTGACAGGTGGCGCCGCGAGGATCGGGGCGGAGTACACACCGAGCAGCGACAGGTCGAAGGGGTCGTTGTCTAGCGGGGGCGCGGCGGCGCGCGGCCGCTGCGACAGCGCGTCGAACTGCTGCAGGTCGGCGGAGCTGGGCGACGACAGCACCGACACCGGGGACACGGCCGCGCCCACGCCCACGCCTGCACCCATACTCGCGCCCATGCCCGGCACCATCGGCATCGACTTGCTCTGCAAATATATATATTGCACAATTTGTTGCGCCTACGAGATAGATAGTAGAGTGGTATGTGTGTAGATATGCGACCTGCTGCACGGGCGCCGGCGCCCAGGGGTCTGCGGGCGGGGGCTGCGGGGGCCACGCGTCGCGCGCCGGGCTGCCCACCGCACCGACCGACCACGCGTCCGGCGACGTGTCCTGCATCATACATACATACATACATACATACATACATACATACATACATACATACACTATTCACATAACACCACAACAATAACTAGCGTGCCTTACGTCACACATTTCTCATGAAAATAGCTAGAATATTAACTAAGTTAAGATGATAAATACTCATTTGTAAAACTAAATAACAATGAGATGATCGTGTAGCACGACGTGACAAACTTGATCTTACCATTGAGTCAGAGAATATACTGACGTCCAAATTCATTGACTTCAACGTAGCCGAGTGCAAAATAATACATTGTTTATTATAATTAACACAAATTAAATAACAAAAATATATTAAAAAAGTGTTATTAAATATTCTCGTAATAGACATCAACCGGTTACTTATAGTGGTCATAGTTGTAGTGTGATTGAGTATTGTCACCTGTGTGTTATGCTGCGGCGAGGGCAGGCCCCAGGGGTCGAGGGGCGCTCCGTGTGTTGGGTGCGCGGGGGCGGCGCTGGGGCTCAAGTTCACGTCCAGCAGGTCCAGCAGGTGCGACTGCTGCGTCTCCGGCTTCTTCTCCACCGTCTGACCCCTAAATTCTTTCAATAATTAATTAACTCAACAACAAACTTTATGTCATTGTAACCGCCAATACTCTAAATAAGAAAGTTAATATTTTTTGTCAGAGGAAAGTCTGTCTTATTAAGCACAATAAATGCGTGTGACTTCCTACTGTGAGCTACAATGATATGTATACAATGTGAAGTTTACCGCAGAGTGTGCGGCACACAGTCGACGCAACCAAAGAACCAGCAGTAGGGCGCGAGGGGTGCGAGGGATGCGAGGGGCGGAGCCAACAGCGCGTACGGCTCCGCGTACAGCTGCACGTACTCTTGTAGTCTGGGTGGAGGCAGGATACGGATTATGGGTACGAGTCAGGATTAAGGAATAAGGATTTTGGTGTGGTTTGTGCACATAAGGATTAAGCAACAAAATGGGTATGGGGAAATGGGGAGACGAGTAGACGTAATTATATACCGTGTAATAAGATAGTGTTAGGAGGCTGTAAGCTTGTTCGGCCTTTGTGAATATGTACGTTATGTGTGCAGGTGAAGTGGACAGGTAGAGGTCATACTGACTGCAGGTCGTGCTGCGACTGGCTGATGGCGAGCTGCAGCCGCACGTCGTCGGAGCGCCGGCGCCGCTCCTCGCGCTCGGCCTCCTCGCGAGACATGGCGAGCGCCAGCTGCAGCTGCAGCTCCTCCTCGCCCGCGGTCAGCGGCCGGGCCAGCTCCGCGTCGCGCCCGCCGCCCCCGCCGCTCCCGCCTCCGCTCACGCCGCTCCCGTTGCTGCCCCACTCCACGGGAGAGCTGTTCAGCTGCAATACAGTATTGACCGACATGAGTTTTGGCGAACTATTTATTTTCTCTTCAGGGAGCCTAATTATGCCGTATGTTTTAACAATAACAAGCATTATGTAGTAAGGGTAGAAGTAGACATGTAGGTGGAGGAGCTGACCGGGGGGTAGGTGGGGCTGGCGGGCGAGTCTAGCGCGGCGTCGCTGCCGAGTGCGCTGCCCTGCGCGAACCGCTGCTTGGCTTTGAGCGCCCGCGCCCGCTCGTTCTTCAGCCGCTCCTCGTCCTTCAGCAGGTTCACCAGCTGCTTCGCCTTCTCGCGCACATTCAGACCTGCACGTTAACACTATATCTCTCATACTCATGTCAATATCGTAGCCCCAATTTTGTAGGTAAAAACCTATGCTAAACATTATAAATTTGCACCTATTCAATATATAATTTGAAAGTGTAATGATTTCTTAATTTTGTTATGAAATGTTAAAAGGTTGCGTGTTCCAATGTACTGCATGTATCATAATTATCAAAGCACGCAAAGGTCTTTATTATAATATCAAATGCACAATTTAAGTTATTAAAATCTGTAAGTCACGGTTGTTAACTTATTTTTTACTTGAACTTGACCAATCAGCCAGCCGATGACTCAGTAACTCTGAATGCTTCATCGTGCGGAACATGGAGCAAGGTCGATGCCTCGGTTGTGCTCAATTTTAACATTAATATTTGCTATTTTAATATAATTGCTAATTTTTTCAAAAATCGTTACATACAATAAAAGTGTAATTTATTTCGGTATAATATTTTGATAAGGTTAACCGAGTATTTAATACATTTGTCATTTCAAAACAAAATGATATTACAACACCGAAAAATGTGTAGAAAAAAACTAAATTAGTAAGCAATTTTTTGTACATGGCAACAATTAACAATTCCAGTCGCGATTGTGTGAACAGCCTGCCTGTATGTGTAAGTGCTAATCGTCGCCTTGTAACAATTATAGCGGTTGCCAAGGCAACGAGCAACGCCCACAATATAGTATAGTGTTACATCTCTGATATGAAATTCATAAATTATGTTTCGTTTTAATTAGGCTGTATCGAGTTAAATAGCTTCCAAAATATTGTAGCCGTGGAATAGTATTTACTTAATTGAATTCATAGCTATCTGCATTAAAATTAAATTTCGACTACTGTTCATTTCAGTCTTCAAGAGCTTACCTTGGTCTTTCCCCTCCTCCATGTACTGGAAATCTTTAAGCGTATGAATAGCGAATATGTTCTCCTTGCATTGCATGGCGACCTTCTCGCTGCCCGTCTTTATCAGGTACTCCATGAGGACGAGCGCCTTGTAGACGTGCCGCCAATTCTTGCCATGGTCGTTGAGCCGCTTCCAGATCATCTGCATGATCTCCGTGAAGGCCATCACGTTGTACGTGAGGTCTGCGATCTCGGCCATGAGCGTACTCGACGGACCCCATGGGTCGTTCGAGGTAGCTTCGCGCACTTTAACCTGAAACACACAATAACATTAATAAATCTTTTATCCTTTAATTTATGACCAACTTGTTCACGTTTATTCCCCGTTCATGTTTATTGATAATTTTTTACAATATCAAAAGTCATTCTGTCTGTAATTACTGTTACTAACCGTGGGTTTCTAAGACCAAAGACTCCGTTAAAAACATATCATCACCCCTGGTTTGTCAAAGATAGAAACAGTGATGACGATGTTTTAAACGATGATTTTGATCTCAGAAACCCGCGATAACATGCTAAATAATAAAGTAAATATGTATGAGTTATCTATAATTGTTTGCTAACATATATGTATTATAGACAGTGGTGACGATGATATGTATCTTTGGTTTAATGTAAAAATACATTATGTACGTAACATTTGATAACGCTGTTACTATTTGAAAAACCGCAAAACTAGAGGATATCAGATACTATTAATGTACAGTTTGCATTGAGATGACGTCAGTCATTAACACAATTGTATATTCATACGAGGACAGTTATATTTATAAGTTAAGCTATTAGCCTTGATGTTATTGATGGCAACATTAAATTTACTTATATTTTACAATATGGTCCCTTATGTTTGGTGCCAAGTAACATGACACGTCATCAATTAAAAGATAAACAATAACAGTGAGCTATCGGGTGACATGTCCCCGTGATACGCGCGGTGTCGCAGCGGAAACGACGCGGCAAGGAAGCGACACGACCGCCAGTAATTAGGGCGCGCACACACGATCGCCGAAGCGGAATGCGCGACGCAAGGTCAATGCCTCTTAACGGCTCGCCTTCTACCACCAGTTTGTTTTATAACTGTACACTTTATATAAAAACAAATAATATTAAAAAATGGCAAATGAAGGAAATTATCCAATAAATATATTTTTATGTATTGGTCACAAATATTACAAAATAGCGTTTTGAACTTTAGTTGTTTATCAACGATTAAGACAGTATTGAAGTTAACTTACAACATCACGTAATTTTATGAACCCTGTTTCAAGGGAGGAAGATTTCTATTTAGGACATTTAAGACGATTCCCAGGTACGTGTGTACCGCGCTTTACGCGGAAGTAACTCATCGGCATTGGTATGAACGTGTAGTGCCTTATAACTACCAAAGTCAATTTTTTTAAAATACAATGTGTAAAAAGCAATTATAAAAATAATTTTCATTCATTCGGTGGTGTTTTAATTTTATACTTTTAAAACTCATGATTTATAAAAAGATTTTGTCTACTTAACGTTATCTCTCTGCGCAAAGGTCAGGAAGCTTTGTTCAAATATCACATGGAGGAAAAAATTGTTATTTATTTTTCCTACAAATAACCTTACTACAGCTAATTATAAAGTAAAACACGTTACTTGGTTGCAGATTCCAAGTTCGATTGAAAAATAAGGAAGTAGTTGGGTTCAAGGAGATTGGGACGGAAACATTGACCACTGTCAGGAGAAAAATCAAATAATATAGGAAATATGAATCTACTTTATTCTATTTTGTACCCTACTCTGGTATTATTTACTTACCAATAAATACAATTGGAAAATGCATTTTTTATTCTGAAGCTGAAAAAAAAAACTATAAGTTGCGATATTTTGCACATGCGATTGGTGCTATGCTTATAATAAAAAGGTTTGTATTGTTACCTGGGCATCAGAGTAGTTGTGCGCAAGATTTTTAATATTCCTCCTTAGGCCCGCCACGTTTACTTGCATGTCGTCCCGGCTGCGGGGCATCTGGAACAAATACAACATTCAATTCATTACTTAATCAGTCTTATCAGCTTATGTATCCTAAATTCGTTATTATAATAGTAAACTCTACAGGACACCAAGTGCACCAAATATAGGGTGCCATCTACCATAATGATAGCAATGCATCATTGAATGCACAGTCAAAGATGTTAATTTCCTACCCATTTCGATGAAAAGTAATTTGACGTTCAGAATGCAATTATGTTGAAAACTTTTAGCAACATCCATAACAGTATGGAGTAGGATATTAAACCTTCGTCTATGCTACAGCAACTTTTTGGTGTCATCTTAATAACAAATAATAACAGACTGTACATAATGAAACAGATTAGTTATTTAGTTACTACTATATATTTTATGTACCTAAGCTATAAACAAACTGGCGCTTTAGCAAGATTAACATAGTTGAGGTTCGTCGCTGGTCGTTGTGTCTTTTATGCGTAGATAAAGAAGCGTCTGTATCAAAATTTGAACAAAGGAGCATTGGCCTGACACTGGCTTATTGTTTTGAATGTCGCACGATAACAATGAACATTTTTTTAGTACAACGCCATCGAGATATACAATATCTTATCATATCTTCAATTCGGTACGAGATTATAATATTTGTTATATGCAATAAAACTATTTTAATAAGAATTCATCATATTCTTCTAGAATTTTCTAAGACTGTAAATAAATCTAATCTGTTACTCCTGTTACAATGTTAGTTACCACTCCTGCGTTATAGCTTGACTGATTTTTATCAAATTTTATATGCATATTCAGTAGGTTTGATAAACGGCTACTATCTATTATTTAAACTCTCGCGGACCAAGTCGCGGGCGACGCTAGTATTTTTCTAAAAGAGTATTCGTGGCGTTAAGCAACAATACTACTTTCTGAAATCCATAATAGGTATCGGACTTTAATTAATGGTTTGTTCACAGATCAAACGAGCAGTTTTCACATATTCATTTCTATTCAAAATCCATCTAATTTGCCAATCATGCAACTTGTCTGTATGTAAACAATAAAACATGAATGACCGCTATGCAAGAATCAGTATAATTTTAGTTTTACATACGTAGATTCGCAGCGAACATTTGGCTCGTTCATTTCGCAAACATCACGTGCCAAATTCCTAACCGTTGTTAAACAAATAATAAGTATTAAACGAAAGGCTTTAAATATAAATACAGTTGATGAGAAAATAAAATACTTAAATTGATGTACAAAATTAAACATTAAAAAAAATAGTTGGTAAGCAATTTTCCTTACAGGCAAATTTTGTAACACTGAGGAAATTGACCTCAAAAATTGCCACTTTTGTGGTTCCGATTAGGTATCGTTAGGTATATATATATACGAATGTGGCGTTTAAAAATCATAGAAACCAACATCCACAACAGCCTAAACCAACGCAACAAAAACAAATCTATAAAACCCTACCAGACCGACAGTCATACCGCACAACCCCAAGTGGGCCATTAACTTCCCAACTCACAACCCTAACTGTGTCCCCGGCGGCAGCCCTACGTCACCTACGTCACTATTTATGTTTCGCGGGACGTAAACAAAGCGACGACGCGTCGCTAGTTATTTTCGCAAGTGCTGTTGACCCTGCCCCCGCGCGCCCAATAAACACTAACCGTGTAAGGACTGGAGCGGGGAGAGGGGGTACACCATCTTTCATATTGACAACTGTAATCCTAAAAAACCTCCACTTAATTTCCAAGCAAACTAAAAAATGCAAGTAATTTTATACATCCTAAGAATTTAAATAGATTACATTTAAACATGTTAACCGCACTTCAACATTATCTGTTGTTGACATAAAATATTGTTAGTGTAAGAAAGCGAACGTGCAAGTTTTTTTGTCGTTTTTTCTAAACGTGTGAATTCAGACCATCGTACGTTATTATTTACGCCCTGTAAAGTCACATCAAGGGACAGTATACAGAGCAATGTCAACCGAAATAGCTTTATAAGATTATACTGTGTTTACATAAAGGAAACTTTACAAGTGTACCGTGTGACCCTCGCGCACCGCGTACGATCCAATTAACAGATGGGAGAGTGAAAATGGGGGAGAAATGGGTTCCCCCCAGTAGTCTAACATATGGTCATAACTGGGTACTTACCCTAAATTTAGCTAATATTTTATGCATGTCTCTTCTCAATGTCCTTATCCTACTTTACTTGGGACAGGTGCACCAATCTATAGTTAGCATTTCTATGAATTATTTTTATTTTATTTTATGAGAAAAGAATTATATATATTATCAAATATTTCATAATAGAATATTAAAGCGCGAGGGAGCTCTCTTATAGTTTTATTATGAACATACCTGTGTCAGTTTCATTCAACTGGCATTCCATTGTCTTTCAAAAGAAAATACAACAAACCTTTTGTTTTATTATCAAAATTACCCACCTAAAATTTGATTGTGATTTTTAATTATTAGCCTAATAATAAAGGTTAAGCATTAATGGTGTAGATTCTAGTTTCTGGTAGGCTTAAGGTTGCGTAGATTTTTTTTTCATCTATCCAATAATATTTATAATGATCTTAAAAAAAGCGCTAACTCAATGTTACTAGCAAGATAGTTTTACAAACACATCTTCCGAATGAACTATTTTTCTGCGAAAATAACTAAAGAAATCAGAACTTTAACCAAATTTCTATACCAACTAAGATAAAAAATTATGTAGTTAAAATATATAATTAATAACCAGATATAACGACCTTGAGCACACAAATACACTGTACGATACACTGAGAACCAACAATTAACCCTTAATATGATACTCACAAAATATATAATACTCGGATCAACTTGTTAAATTTTACTACAAAAACTAGTGCACAATAAATGTGCACACACAGAAGCACGTCCAAGTTGTTTTGCATTCAACAAATGTTTAGTGTTTACACAATGAGGTCACTTTCACACTGGGCACACCGGTCTGTGATAAGCTATCACTGCGTCAGTGCGACACGTGCGACGTCGCGGCGCGCGCGTCTCTCGTGTGGGCACGCCACTGCATATCACCGCTGACCACAGACGACTGCATGAGAACGCATGCGGACGGTTGGGGCGACCACGCAAAGGGTTGCGACTAGCTGCTTACACATCTTACGGATCATTTACTAGCAAAAAAACTTTTTTAAACACTAGCAGACAACTTTCCTTAGCTCTATAAGTGGTGGGCAAAGTGTGAGGCTTATTCGTGTTCGTTGCCCTGTCTCTATTTGTGTCACAATTTAGGGCCAGATGCCTCAATGATAATATTGAAGTGACAAAAAGTAAAGATTCAACGAATTTATTTTGAAACATCACTTCAACTGTAACTTAGAAATAATGTAATAGCGATAAATGTGTTCGGAGCCTAATCCGGCGAGGGCTGGTTGAGTAACATAGTGGGAGGAAGCGGCACAACGGCCGGCAGACGAAGACGCGACGCACAGCGCTCGCACTACGCACGCACAACGTGATTCCTTTCAACATGGACAGTTTCCTTATAATAAACGCTTCTGAATGTAGTAAACGTATTATACCTATTGTTGACCTCGCATTTTTATTTTCTTTAGATGCTTACAAATAACACGATGATTTACGTGAAGAAGAATAAAAACAGGTGATTCAAACGTAGGTATGACATAGCCTTTAGAACCAGTTATGGAAAACATTCAACTAATACCGTTATCTGTTTCTTACAAAGGGAATGACAAGGAATATATGTTTTTTTATATTTATATAAGTGTTTCGGCGATGTAAACTTCCGATACAGTGCACTCTAGAATTGGGGACTTCCCACATATTTTATGATTTATAGTGTGACGCATAAAACGCGTGGAGTCATACACGGAATCATTAGTTCAGCAGTTTTAAAGTGGATCGATAAATATTTCTCATCATAATAATCTGCATTGCAGAACCGCTCTCCCATACTTAAAAAAAATCTAGACAATGTGAAATAACTCATCTTAAGTTACAGTTGTATATAGATGAGCAGGTACACAGATATAACTGGTAGCTTTTTAGTGAATACGTTACGTAATGTGAAATATACGAGTAAATAAAACAAAAAAATACGCGTCTGTGCACTTCTTTGGTTTGCTAATCGCTTTACCCGCGCGGATATTCCGATTTGCAGTGACGTAATCCGCTCATACGTGCCTGATGTAAGGTTAGCCTGGCATTTGTTTACATAGACGTATTTATAGCTTTACTCATATTTATCTTAGATGAGCAAAAACTAGAATTCATGTTGCTAAATTCGTAGATCCATCTTAGCAACTAGATCGATGACATATGTACTAAAGATCATTGAAAGTTTATAACGGAGTACATATATTTATGCATTCTTATACTTATTATATAAGACCTTTAGTGGTGGATTAGAAGTAGTAGGAGACCTTAGTGCGGGGTGACTTAAGACAAAGTAGTAGGTAATTGTATTAATTACTTTGATACCTAACTAGTGATAAAATAGTTGAAAATGGAATAATCTTTTACGCTTTTACAATTTAACTTTGGATCCACGACTCCATATAGTTCGTATCACTACAGCTAAGTGGTATTGGAACATAAAAGTAATGCCTAAAGGTCTATCTAACTGTAAATGATCTGTTGCATTGCGCACGGCTGGTGAGTTGTGTTCTGTGCTTTAGCGCGCATGCAGCAGAGGTGGGATACACATTTGTACTGTTACTGTACTTCTTACATAATAGGTGTGCTGAATCGGACCGGTGAGCGAGACGTGCATTGAACCCACCACCACTAATCATAGTAACATCCATGGATACTTCACTTTTCACAGAATAGTGAGATGACAAGCTTCTATTGAAGATAACTCACATCCCTCTGCAGAAAGGAAAAGCAATTGACTGAACTGACTGGATGGAATTAAGAGTTAAACCCTAGAATACAGTCTTGTTAGAGTTATATCCCATACGAGCATATTACGAATGAAATTTGCACGTGTTTTATGACGATTTCGCTAATCCGTCATCAAAGTGTCGCTCCGGTCGCGAGAGCGTTCGTCGCTCCGGCAACGAGATCGTTGAACCTCTCTATTGGAGCACGTCCGCCCCGGTCACAGACGACAACTAACTCCCTCACTATCTAAATTGCAACCAAAATCAGCTTCAAACATGTCAGTGTATATACAAAGAATTGAATTAGCTTTCCACTTAGGATCGAATATCTTACAATAGTCACTTTTTTCAACCTATCTTGAACGTCAAATGAAATTTCATCGAAATGAAGTTCCCTGACTGTTTCATGTAACAAAATGTTCACATGGTGGCAACAGCGAGGCTATACAAAGTGCATTCGCTTCGAAGCGATTCCATAGCGAACTTCAAACTTGTCTGGAGATGACGCGCGACAATCACGTGATTTATCGAAAGTTATTGTCAGTTCTAGGTATACATTTTAAAAGTTCGTTATGGAATCGCTTTGTAGCGAATGCACTTTGTCTAACCCACCTGGTCATAATTAAATTCAAACTGCCGTCGGTGGATCGAAGATGCCTATCTACTATTTTTATTTGCATGACAAATATTTCATATTTATTTTTAACAGGTTAATCAACGTAAACTCTTCATATTTACAAAAACAATAAATATACATGTCACTTCATCCTATCTCTCGTCTATAACAATTGTTATATCGAATAATCACGATATTATACTCGCAAAATTATGATAAACACAAACGATACGGTCCTCCACATGACTATGAGTCACTTAGTGATAAGAGGTAGCGGAAATGAGAGTGCGCGATTCACATGAACGTTGGTCAATGGAATGTGAAAATTGAGCTCGCGCTCACCTGATATGTGGACACACAAACAGTCAAAATTCTGAGAAAACAGCCAAGATCCTGTTGCATTATTTTACGTTCACTATTCACGTTATATAGACCATTTTTTTTCTTTTTTTTTTGGTGTTGTGAAGCTTGAGGTCAAAGTTTTTTATTCTTAAAATATTGACTGGTCAGTAATTGCTGTACTGTTTACATATCAGGTAAACAAATGATAATTGATTGGACTGTTTGATATACGTTATTTTGTGTATATTCCAGTGTTGTAAAAAAAACAACTGTCAACAAAAAATCGAGTCCTAGACCATTATCCAACTACAATTACATAGCCACTTTGTCGTAAAGGTCACTGTAACTATAAATAAAATACCGTGCGACCTAAAATCGATAATTAGCATCGTAGTCAAGGCCTATGGAATGGTAAACAAGCCATTAACTAGCATAATAAATAGCTTTGTACTAATCAGAAAGAAGAAAGATTTGCCTGAATAAAAACTTGTGGCAGAATTACTACGTTCAAGGATGCTTTAACATTGTGAAGCGCAGAAAAATAATATCCATGATACTCTAAACAATGTAACAAAGAATTGTTGAGTATCAATTTTATAAATAAAGTGAATAAAACATATTAAAAATGAGGATGTAAATACCATTACCATTTTTTAACAGCTAACCCAAGGAAATCATATCTAGAGACACTTATTATACATTATTTGTCTGAGTAAATTGATATCAACCAATGTTTTCTACATTCACATCACTATCACATACTGTCACTAATAATACTGCACCAAAATAAATTTGTAACTTTTAATTGGCTTATCGTAGATCATTGACCAACTAAATGGATGTAACTTAAGCCACACACATATCCAATAACTTAAGTGTTCATTAGTAAAATAAAGGCCCATTTTTTAGTCTCACCCCCTTAACCCCTAATAGACAATCAGATCCAGATAATATATGCCTAATATCTAAAAATATAATATGTAGTATGCAAAAACAAATCTAATGTACATTTGTGGTATTGTACGGCAATAGACATACAAACATACAAGTCATTCCACATCTAAATGGCTATCGAAACTCATTCACAATATAATATTGTCTTTCTCTCTCTCTCTTGGAGTGCCTCTCCGTTTAATGGAGGTTGGCCATCAGCTCTGTAAACTTTTGCTGATCTTATGGCAATATATTACATTAAAAATTAATAGTTTTTGATGAAGATTAGGAGATATGGTGCCTCATAAAGCTAGTCACCGATACCCGACAATCACAACAAGATTGCAGCGGTGAAAGAGAAAGCTAAAAACAATATTCACATTCTAGATACCAGCTGTTAATCCACTCTTCAATGTATGGTATGGCTTTGACAGAAAATTATATTGGGAGGCACACGGCAACTTGAGTATGCAAAGTATTTGTAATGAACATCTACATGAGCAATTGACAAACTACACAAACAAGACATTTTATTACATACACCCAGGTGTCCCAACCCAGGGATCCCTGGATCTTTCTAAATACTACCTTGAATAATTTCACAAATAAAATAGATATGTATGGACACATAGTATATAGAATCATACATTCCTTATTTGTACTATATAGGTGATATATCAATGAAGTATAATGTCTATACTCTTTAAACAAGTATTCTTAGATTTTGAGAGAATTTTAATTAGGTTACACTATAATATTTTTTATGACTGTTTCATAGGTCTCTTTTACTGTGCAAATAATGGAAAATTTAAGAAGAATTAGAGACCTTTGTGTTGTAAAATTTCAATAGTAAAAATTATTAAGACTACACATTAGAAATTTTATCAGATGAAAAGTTATGACATTTCTTAAAATATGTTTTATATTTTTGGTAAGTGTTGTGTACGGTAAGTGTAGAAAAGTATTAAAAATACTCACAAAATATTTTTTTTACGATGAGAAATAAACAGTCGGTGAAGAATAAACTTTTGACACTTCAATAAGGGAACACACTTATACACCTATCAGGTCCGTATCAAAAATGCTGATAACATTTATCATTATCATACACATTAGCACAAAGACTTTTCTACTTTAACGCCACTGACGTCACAAAACAACAAAACACACAAACAAGTAACAAACACTTTTATATTTGAACTTGAAAAGATACTTCACACCAAAAGTTTAAAGTTCGAAAACAAACTTGAATTTAATATACCAAAAGCAAGGTTTTGACTGGGAAATGTAAGCCTTCACTAAAACACAGTTAACAAAATTGTGTCGTGGCCGATTAGATGAATAAAAAGATAATGACGAGGACAAATTGATGCAACATCGTAAACTTACCAAAGAGTTGCTGATCGGCTAGTGCTACTTAAATTTACTTTTTCTTTATTCGATTCGTCAGCGTAAGAAAGTATTACACATTGTAATATAACCACTTATCACAACACGATATCACCCGATTTACTATTTAATTTTGTACAAATTCTATCTAAACAAAACACTTTTTGACGAATTGACAGAGTCGTCTCAGTCATGACAAATCAACATGTCCTCCAATTCCAACTCTACATCCGGTCATGAATGGTATTAAAATATTGTGAGTTAAATACTATCAACTTAGGAACCAGCTCCTCAAAATTGTACAATTCTATTTAAACTTAAAATAAAATAATAATGAAATGTAAAAGTGAAGAAAATTTTTAAAAATGAAATTGATATGTCATTGCTTAAAAAAATGTTTTGAAGTTTAATTAAATTGTAAATTTATTTTAAGAACATTTCAAAACAATTACTTAAGTGTAATAACACTAAACTATTTATTACAAATTGTTTGTTTTAAATAAATTGTGATAATTTATTTGGGGCAACGAAACATAATCAGGAATGCTATTTTATATACTCTTTGAACGCTATCAAAGAGTAAATAAAATGAACGCTATGTATCAAATGTTACTAGCAATAATTTAATTATTGTACCACTAATTAATCGTAACAAAAATAAATAATGATTAACTAGAATTAGAAATAAAAAAAAATTATAAAATGTTACCCTATTCTTAATGAGTTCATTTTAGAAGAGATTATTATTATCTTTCGGCTTATTTAAATAAAAAATAACTATTTCCGTATTATAGCATGGCAATAAGAAAACCAACGTCATGTTATTTCTAATAAAAAGCTTATTTAATTCTGTAAACGGTTATTGCTCGCTTTTGAAAAGTTTATTGTAATATTTGTAAATCAAAACGATAAAATGAATATTTCAGGTTTTTCATCAAATGGCGTGATGGAAAAGCATTTAAAACGTAGTGATAGAGCAAAAACTTTTGTAAGCATTGAACGCTTCCAACTTAGCAAACATTAAGGTTATGTATGTTTTCTATATTATAATGTTTTACAGGTTTTACCGAACAAATGTTTTGAAAAGCACGTCGCGTGTGCATGGAGGCGAGGAAATTCTTTTACAGTTTATCCACGAAGTCAAACAGTTAGTAAAAACCAAGGCAATATAAGTGACAACAAAATCTTGAAAGTGCGACAAGAAATTCTTCTTTTTATTCCTATACTAAGGAAGCTTATAAATGACTCAAATGGCGTATTTCTTTCTTTGCAAAAAGTTGCGGAGAACACAAATTCGGACAATCAGGTGGAATTTTGGAAACTTTCCCGCCAATATAGATCCATCGTGAGGTCCATCATAGAAAATTTACAAGAAGCCGCTGAGGAAGAGTCAGACGCTTTGGCTAAGAACAGTTTAAATTCGTACGCAACAATTTTTTACTCAATTGAATGTATATGGCATCTATGCGAGATATTGTTTATAAAAAACATTCCTGGTGATGTGGTTTTACCATTTTTGTTAGAATGGGTTTGTTGTCACTTTCCAAGCCATGACCAGACCGCAGCACAGTTGCTGGAGGCAAGAGAGAGAGGTTCCGAAGATCACCCAGAGTATTGGGATACTGTTGTTAGTTTGATAATTCAGGGGAGAATTGATGATGCCAGAGATCTTTTACGACTCCATTCTGCCTCTGAATCAGCTGAATTCAAGCTTGTTGCGAATTCTCTACGCACTATGCCTGTCTATAATGTAAGTCTGAGTTATACCATAATCTTCATACCAACAAATAGGAGTAATTTAATTTGCTTATTAGTTGAATTTACTTATTATTTGGTAAAATAAATAAATTTAAACATAATTTTGTTTCAATAAAGTATATTTATTTAAGTTTTTTTTTTATATATTTGCAGATATATGGTGGTATATCTAGTGGGGAGTTCACAATAGTGTGGAAGCACTGGCAGGCAGAGTGTAGAGCCATTCTGAACAGTCAGTCTTTAAGCTCACTTCCATACTTGCAACTTATTATGAGAGTAAGTACCAATGTTCAGTGTTTACATATCAATTTTATTTATATCACTAGGTCAAACCATTAAAACATGTATATCTTTTATACCAGTTACTGATTGGGGACTACACAGCATTTGAGTCAATTTGTTCCAAATACCCATCCTGGTTCTACCTACTGGGCGGTTATGTGTTGTTCACACGGCCATGGGCACGACGACGCGAGCTGGCGGACGCGGCGGCGGCCTGCGCGGGTCTCGGCGCAGCGCACGCACACTCGCACCTTAACACTGTCATACGCGCATTGCTTGAAGGTGACCTGCATCAGGTATGTTGCAATAGATACACATTAACACTATCACCAGGATCTATGTAATGTCCATTTCAGATGACTTAAAATACTTGCTGCTGTAAGCCCTAAAAGCCTTCAGACTTGGCTCTAACCAATTTTGTAACATAGCATGTCTGTGTCTTATACTTAATTCAACACAAACCAAAGGAGGGTTTAGGGTTCCCACTTGAATATTTTTTTAAAGTTTTATATTTTAAATTGCAGATGATTTATGAAATACAACAAATGTCTGATAATGGCTGGTTTGCTACACATCTCACTGATATGCTGTACCATTGCGGGAAGTTGCAAGTGTTGGATGAACACCAGACTGAGTAAGTTCACGAAATATGGTTATATAGTCTTTACCATTAAAGTAAACAAGTAAGAGTAAACAAGACATGTAGATAGTATTTTTTTATCTCCGGGTCATAATTTTCTTTTTATGATTGGTAATATATGTTTACAGTATGACGAAGCGGCTCCGGGATAGCCTAGTGCTGGAGTACGGGTCGTTGGTGATGGAGCACGGGGCACTGTGGTGCACGGGCTTGTCGTACCTGGCCGCTTGTCCGCCTGAGGGCCCACGCCGCGCTGAGCTTCTGCTCGAGCGGCTGCCCCTCGACAGCGAGGAGAAGGCGATGCGAATCATCGCTGAAGCAAAGAAATACGACCTCCTCGGTGTTGGTAAGTTCTTATTTGTGGCCTTTTGTCTATATTATTGAAGGATCTCATCTCAGTAGATTTATTTTTAAAAAAAATTTATACGGAAAGAGTAGAAAGAAGTGGATTTGATGGACATGTGGAGGGGAAATGCCCTTCTGTGTGCCTCTTTCTCGTCGATTAAAGGTAGGCAACGCATCTGCAATTGTGGATGCTTATATAATATAAAAAGAATAATAAACCACGATATTGTATTAATTTTGTATTTTGTCTTTATGGATAATGAAATTGGAGTATGGAGCCACAAGTGTTGATGTGGTGTTATGTGTGTGCAGTACAGACGGTGTGCGCGTGCATGAGTGCGCGGGGGCGGGGCGCGGGGCGGGTGGGTGCGGCGCTGGCGTGGGCGGGGCGAGCGCGCGGGGCGGGGCTGTGCGCGGGGGCGGCGCACGCGGCACTACGCGAGTACTGTGCAGGCGCGCCGCTGCCTGCCGCCGACATGCTGCTAAGCGCCGGCTCCACGCTGCTCATGGACGACACCCTACTGTTGCTAGGTAATTCGATAAATTCCTTACTAAAGACTCCTGCCTAATATTAACCATGTTCATATATTAGAATACTTCCTGGCATACTCAAAATTGTCTAATATGTATCAGTTTGTCTCTAGTATGAGAAATCTACACTAAAGAGTTGTTTAAGTAATCACTTAACAAATGACTTTATTTCAATGTTATACATAATCAAAGTTTTTATTACAGATGTAGTTATTTATTGTTTCAGGCAAATACAGTGACTTCCACAGATTGTATAACAACAAGGAATTCAAAAAGGCGGCAAAACTATTAATTTCTTTAATAACATCCAAAATAGCTCCAGAATAGTAAGTTTCAACATTTATAATTTTTTTTACACAGTTTTACTATTGTAGGACGTAGAGTTGATTTTATATAATCTAGCCTTAATGTATGCTTTAGTCTAGTATTATAATAAAAAAATCAAGTTTTAATGAGTCACCTCACAGTTAGTTTTAAACCAAACAATTGCTTTCTTTTATACAGTTGAACCCAGTCATGCCCAAGAGACGTTGACTCTTGTTCATAGAGATTTCTTAATTATCCAGTTGGCACTTAACCAAATTTGATTGTATATTAATTATAAACTATTTGCAGTTTCTGGGAGACATTACTGTTGGACACTTTGCCATTGCTGGAGGCAGAGGAGCCAGTGTTCTCTTCAACAGAAACATACGAGATCCTGCTGTGCCTCGAGCTGCGGACCAAGTTGCTGACTGGGGAGAAGGCGGACCTGTTGCGCCTGGCCTGCGTCAGGAACCTAGCTAGGACTGTCTTGTTGGATGGTGTTGAAGAATAACAAAAGATATTGGTTGAAGTGTTCATTAAAATACTAAGTGCATTGTGATAAAGGATAGTGATGCCTAGAAGTTGTCGGAGACAGTGATGGGAATGTCCATTGTAACATACTAAAATGAATTTTGTGTACCCCTTAAGTGGAAGTTTACAAATACAATTTAACTAACCAAATTAGAGCTTAATCCATCAAAAATGTGTCGTACATAGACTCCATTACAAACCAGTGTTATTGAAATTTATGTCACTTTAGTTTGTTATGTTGCACATGCAACTGGTGACATAACATAGTACCATTTTATTATGCTCTAGTAGTATCCAACAAAGTTATCTGATCCAGTGGGCATAAGCTATGATAGCTCACTAGCTCCCTCCTGGCATTGTCAGAAGATCCTTGTCATGCTGCGGCTGTCTTGTCATGTTCTTTTTGTTTTTTTGTCATTTTCTCTGCCTATGTTGGTTCTCCATATTTTCTGAAAACTAATATTTCAGTACTTACTGGATCAGATAAGTTTGTAGTATTATACAATATACATTTTTAATTGTCATTGATTTTTTTTTGTATTTATGTACCACTTTGAACTGTGTATTTAATAATTTGTTACTGCAAATATTTTGTAAAAACTAAAAAAATCAGCGCATAAAATAACGCGTGATTAAAAATATTAAACAATGATTTTGTGTCATTTAGTTTCTTTTTTATTTGCATACAGAAACCTGAGATCATAAATACCTATTTTGTATTCACCAGGAAAAACCTACTGTTTTTATAAGAGTTATTTTCGTGCTTTTACTGCAATAGACCAATATGTTATGCTATATTTTTTTCTGGTGGTTATAAAAAATGTGTATACCTACATATCGCGTCTCTTGACAAAACTCCCACTTCCCATTCTTGACTTTGAGAGGTGAGAGGATTTGAACTTGAACATACATATTCATCAGATGAGACAGCAGGCTCCAGCATATGTGGATTTACAGTACTATTTTATGTTCCACTTCTCATTTCATATTCTCTTTGGTCGAACAGAATTACCATAAATACACAACTTACCTCAACATATTTGACATACTTAGTTCTTGACAAGTTGTCAAACTGTCATGTCGTTATGTCAAAAATCTTAAATTATACTCGAAGTGAATTCAGTACATCCAGTTTGAAAATTATGAATTATAAATGATTGAGTGTCCGAAAAAGAAGGAGAAAAAAGGAAATTCAAAACTCTGCGAGTCAGTATAATGTTGCTTATATTTTGACATTGTCATGACCTTGTTTTGTAATATGAAAATAATAAGGTTTAACTGGCAGTTGTCGGCCGGTTTGCAAACACCGGAGGCGGACATGGAAGGGCGTGACACTCAAAACGTCTGCGGAGTTGTTGGTCGAGAAAGAGCTAAAGGAGGAGAAGCCAGTGCAACCTATTGTAAGTAAGGACGTTGATTCCTTTATCACCTAATATATTTTTGTATTTGACAAGTGTAACAATTTACAATAAAGTTCCATTTTATATTTATAATAACGAGTGTGGTCATATTTACATTTTGCAGAAAATACATCCTATGAAACCATGCGAAAAATGGGTAAAGTCCCGTGAAATTATACCGCCGGTGAAGGTAAAGAAACCCAGCATAGTGAAGATATGCGAAGCGCCTATCGCGGACACGGCGGCCACACCCTACGTGGAGTTCGCTAAACTGGCTAAGGAAATTGGTACATCGCAGTCAATTTTTACTACTAAATAGGTTGGCAACTCTTCTGTTCCTTTGGTGTGGCAACACCTGAGAAACCGCAGTCCTGCTGGTTCTGGCATTTAGGTCAGAGATATGTGAGCTTCGAGAAGGCCCCTTAGTTTTAATTATTTGGAAGAACTTTTGCTAAAAGTCTAAGTTTAACTTTTGAATTACCGCAGTTTTTTAAATGTTATAAGTGTTTAGACTGGTTTGTACCAAAACATCGATGATAGACGGCAATAGTTTTGTCCAGGTGCGTGGGACTCTGTGCGCAAGACGTGCGCGTTCTGCTCGTGCCCGGGATGCTGCGCGTGCGCATCTCGGGAGTACGAGTTGAGGGAGGAGGGGGCGGTGCAGCGCCGGCGCGCTATGACCGACTTCGACAGGCGAGTGCGTGATGATTGCAAGATCATGCGGATCATGTATAATAACATTTAACAGAAATAACATTATTAATAAAATATTTTGCTCCAAAATTAGGTATGTATGTACTTGTTTGTTTTTCAACATTTTAAAATTATTAAATAGCGTTAGCGAAACACTCATATCCAAGGATAAGTCTGTAACCATTGTTCAACTATTGTCTTGATTGAATTTGATAATTCGAGTGCTGTTATGTGAATGTTATACCACATGAGAAAATACAACATCGAGGTGCAAGTTGTTGAACAACTAAAGAAAAATTCATCGATGAAAATCATAAATTTTTTTAATCTTACAAGATTAAATGATGGTTGTAACATATTAAACTAAATATTATAACGAGTTATTTGAAGCTAGAGATCATTGTCACAGAGCAGGCTGTCGGGGTTCTTTTCGCAGATGAAGGCGTACTTATTTTCGCACCAGAGGTCGTCCAAAAGCGCTGTTCTGTACACGGCGCCGCAGTACTCGCCTGTAGTCGCGTTGTTGGGTTCGCCGCCGGAGAACTTGGCGTAGCCAGCCTCCTGCAGCGTCTCACCTGTTAACGAGTCAAACACCATTAGAGACGCAGTGACAACGATAGCGAATGCAAGAACTTATTCGGAGTCAAATGATTACCATGTATCGTTAGCCATTCGCCGTGCTCGTTCCAATCGTGGAAACCAACAAAGGCGACGTCTTTCCAAAAGTTGCCGATCATCGAACCGCCGGGGTGCTTAGCGAAGAGCTCCCTGATCACCGTCGCCTCCGCATCGTTGTTGATGATGGCGAGGTGGCCACCCTCCGCCGAGCAGGCCATGTAGGCACGCGACCACGTGCGTGGCACGCTGTGGAACTTGTAGCAGCTGCCTGTGCGCGCGTCGAACGCGTACTCTGTAGCACGTAAATACAAAACATATAACAAACAACAATAAGGCATGTAAAATGCCACTTGAGGTGTGGAAGGTTGAGGGTGTCTTCCTCTAACCAACACTCAGCTAGGATTATAGAGTTCAGATTCTTATCGCTTCGGGTTTTACCCGATGTTTCCTAATGAAACAAGAATATCAGCAAAACAAACTTTCATCGAAAATTTTGGAATTATTACTTTTCCACTTAAGAGTTAGTACGTATGTGCTAGAAAATTGTTACCATTGTCGGTGGTGCCGCAGCTTGTCATGACCATCGTCTTCGCGCTACTCTTGTAGCAGATGTAAGGAAGTGGGTCGCTGCAGTCGACGTCGGCGAGATTGCCATCGGGCAGCATGGCGATGCAGCTCTCCTGGTCCTTGTAGTTGTCCGGCTCCCCGCTCGCCCAAGTATGAGGGATTTTCGACAATGGGACGCCTGAATACAGCAATTTAAATAAGAATTTCATAAGTTGAAAGGAGACCTCAATAGAGCCTTCGAACGATTGGGTCTTATGATGAATATGGATAAGACGATAGTCGTGACATCATGTCACGGATGTTGTTGTTGACGAGTATGTCTGACTGGAACAAACTGTCCAGAAAAAGAGATTACACTTCGAGAAGCAGGTCAGTGGCCGAACTATTAACGTACAAAAGTCACAGACGTCTTAATTGAGCAGTCTAATATATCTGATAATACCAACGTCCAGCGGAAACCATAGAACATAGAGCCTTAAAAATATGCATATATGTTTCTGTGACTAAATACATAAAGGTGCCATTGTTCTAGAATATTTTTTTAAATGCAGAACCGATGGGGAAAATTTTATTGTTCACATTTATAATGTTGCGAACAACCGTCATATCTAAATTCATTCTTTTCTTATTTGTCAATCTTCAGTATTTGTTTAGTCGTCTTTTGCCTTTGTATCCCTTCATATTCAATCTCATTATTTCCTCATCATCATCATCATCTCTGCATAATATAACCATACCTCACTAACTTATGAAATATCCTATTAAAAATATCTTCGTTAATATTGCCCTTATGTATACATCGATTTGTAGATACTGTTGTATGTAATTGTTTTTACATGTTAATACAATCAGATAAAAATACAATAAACAGTTGCTTAAATATAAAACTTGTGCCTAAAATAAACAATCTTTAGTGCTATAAGCTATAGGTTATCGAGAAATGACACTTGAATACTATATTGATAGTTGAATTATATATACATACTATATCATATGATAATTTCCTTGGATCGAACGAATTAAATTACATACTAAAATGATTCCATCAGTGTTTGGAAGATTTTACAACATGAAACGTCAAGTCAGCGAAAACATTTTCCCGAATCCGTGCTATTTGACTGCAGAATACTATAAAGGCATCCTACGACTCTCTTATTCAGTCATTATTTAACCCCGATTTATATATCTTAAGAACTGAGTGGATAATTTATGGCTGGAATTTATGGTTGTGTGTGATCATCATTATGTTAATATACATACCTTCGATGGAGTACAGATCACCTCTTGAGAACATTGCGTGTATGCCAGTGAAGGCGCCGCAAGTCATGTCACCTGACGCTTCCCCTATGAGTACCGACATCGCACTTTTCAGACCCACGTTCAAGGGAGACGCCAAGTTGCTTCCTGTGGACGTTACGTGACCATCTTATTAAATACTTGTTTTCTTAAGAAATATCTGTAAGATCAAAAGGTTTTCTTTTTGGCCAGTCTTCACGAAGGATATTAAAATGAAGACAAAGGAAGACCAAAGAATGGTATTATGAAGTATACTTTGTCCCACTCTCTTCTTCTATGAACCCAAGGTACTAAAGCACTATCATTATATCACAGATTTAAGAGTTATTTGAGGATGAATTCGTATAATAATTTAAGTAAACATTGTAATAAAAAAGCCTCGAAGAGTGACCATATCATATCAACTTGCATTGAGAATGAAACAGACCTTCGAGGTGGCACCTGAGGCGAGCCTCGGCCCAGTTGGCGGGAACGCGGTGTAGCTTCAACCAGCCATTGGCGTTATGGAAATATCTGTAGTCACACCGAAATTTCTTGCCATCTGATAAAGTTGTAAATATTTATTTATTACACAAAATGGCGACTACATGAGTTAACTGAAAAATGCATATATATAAAAAGCCTCAGCCAGTGGTTACGCTGGCAAGTGTAAGTGTACTTGTAATTAATTTTCGTCGTAAATATCTTCAGCTACATATTTTCTCAATATATTACAAATTTACTTCAACAAGTATTTAATTTTTAATTTATAAAATGTTTCAATATAATATTAAGATTATCCCGTTGTGTCAACGTAATCATTTAATTAAAAAATATAATAATAGTAAGCATAAAAAGCGATAATTCAAAAATAATTTATGGCAATTAAATGAATTGTTTTATCAAAGTGAACTTACCTAATGCTGCTAGAAAGCTGAGCAAGACTATAAGACATCTCGTGTCCATGGCGAGGTTGGGGCTGCACTGAACACTTCGCACAAACAACTATTATATTTAACGCATAATATATTATAATATAGTTTACGAATTATATCGGCAGATGGAGATGTATAAACCAGGAACGAGAAAACCGATTAAACGTCACTAATTTTTTTTTATACCAATAGGGGTGGCAAATACAATATGTTGAGTGTTTCTCGTTTGGCTATTTCTCATCGAAATTCAAATAATTCGTTACTCGTAAGATCTCTATGGATCGGACTATCCTATTTATATTTTATTGTCTTTCCGCCAATTTTTTTGCTATAGACACAATACAGAAATGTTAGATTAACATTGTTGTATTTTGTAGAAAATCTCGATAAAACTGTATTACTATCTAACTAATAATATAAATGAATGAATGTTTAGATGAATGGATGGATGGATGTTTGTTGGAAGGTTAAACTGCTTAATGGATCTCGCTGAAATTTGGCATAGATGTAGAACAGTCAAGACGTAGACATAGGCTACTAATTTTAATTCTGTGAAAACGGGAAAGCGGGTGACAATATAAAAATACGGTCCACTTAAATGTCTGAAAATATAAAACATAATTGAAAATTATTAATACGTGATTAATGATTTTGTTATTTAGACAACCCTGAATATATTTCTGTTATACGCTGACATTTGTTCCGCTTGAAAATGTATTTGACTGCAACCGCTGTGATTGTATGTTAGCTGATAATAAATATTAAAATAAACCGAGGGAAATACCAAAAACTTTGATATAATACAGCGATAATTACCTACTAAATAAACATTTACTTTAATTATTATTAATAAATATAAAGTACGTACGCATAAATAAATGTTTGATAGATAGAACTACGGAAAAACCTCAATTTATTTATAATTGACGTTCGTTCAATAAGGTACGATTTATAATGCTGAACGATTTGTTATGTAACATTGTAGTGATGTGGAAAAAGATGTAAGTGGGCGCCTAGCGGTTGTATAAGGCGCCTAAAACAGCGTCTGCTTATATCTACTATAATAATAAAATAAAGCCTACAATTTTTCCTTTTAAAATTATGAGATATCTTTTAAACACCGTGGATAATACTTCAATTTAGTTAACTCTTTAAAGTTATTATGAATGTTGTTGCAATATCACGCTTGTCGCTTTACACAACGAAAAGTAATCACAATTCATGTTTTATTTTATTTTATTTGACTTCATATAGATATCGATTCAAAGCGTCGATCGTCAAAAGCGACGCCAGACGCCATTATCCTAACATACATCTAAATACATAAAATAAAGTTAATAAATTTTGATTAAAAAATAACCTTGTCTTTTTCAATCCTTTTATTTAAATTTTCAAAGCTAGAACATATATTAAAATAAACTATTAAAATATAATAAATAAGTTGCCTACAAATAAAACCTTATAAACAAAATGGATCATCTAAAATATATGTAAAAGTTAAAAGTATTTTATGACCTGACGAGGTTCGTTTCGAAGGCGGCTTTCACAGCACCTGGCAATTAAAAAAAACAAATTGAATAATTCCGACATACATTAACCCTTAAATGGACGATTTTTTTTTTACGTTTTAAAAAAATATATTTGTGTAATCATTTATTTTTAATGCATAAAAATATTGGATAGTGCCAACATTAAAAAAAGTACAAAATTCGTTCAGAAATAAGAACTAGTTGTCAAAATTAACAAAAAAATAAAATAAAGATAATTTTATCTGTGATGTTTAGTATGTTGTTTAAAAACAACATTGTCCATTTAAGGGTTAATAAAATTAATTAATATTATTAGAATGGACTATATTGGGAAAACATATTCCAAAACTTCTTTCGCGTAGTCCTTTCGCCTATGAAATAAGGGCAAGAACATTAATTGGAAATAAATAATTTTGTCTATGGTGCTCCTTACCTCTGGCTGATAATTTTTTGACTGCATGTATGGCTGGAAAGTCTTGTGCCTTTTCATTTACTATAATTTTCTCTTTGCTCTTAGAAGAGCTAAGCGATGTTTCTTCCGGAATCATGTCATGGGCTCTCTGAACAAGGTTGATACAATACTTTAAGATTAGTATATAGAAATCCTACAATTGTTATGAATAAAAAAATACATTTCAGTTTAGATGTTTCGGTGTCGGAAAGTCACCGTTGGGGACTGGGAGGTGGTGCCACTTGCGTCGAAAGACTCTGCAAAGCAGGTCCTTAGTGTCCTGAATGTCCTTAGTAATAAATAATAAAGTGAAATTTAACCGGTCTACAAAGTGATAATTTTTGGTTTTAGGACTAACTGTTGTACGCTGGTACAATTGACAGATTGTCAGAACTGATAGAATGTCCACGACACGAGGTTAGAGTAGTAAGGGGGGGGGGGAAGGATGTAACCAGAAATCTACATAACGTATTTCATTGCATTGATTGAAAACAAGACTATTTGATAAACATTTTTATTTGATCAGAAAAGTTAGTAGATGAGGGAAGATATTTCTTGACGATAACTCCCTCTGGTGAATTTTCAGGACGGCGGGAGGTTGTCGGTGGCGTGTGGCTCAGGCTCGTGATTCGCTGTAGCCTGCGGAGAAGGCTGATATTCAGCAGTGAACTGCAGAGGTTAGGGAGTGGAGGGAGGGATGGAAATTGGACAACCCCTAGTTATTATACACTTTGTAATGGAATTAACTAAGAAGTTTACTAGGATAACTCTGAGGACGCGATTTTTTTTAAAGAAATCCTATTTTAAAAAACTTTAATTTTATGTTTTGATGTTATTTTCTATTTTTTTATCATTTACTTAGCGTGGTATTGCAATAAAATATGCTGGATTCAAAAATACATGAGAGCGATACCACGAAGTTTGCCTATCCTCTGTCAACGTTGTTCTCTTGCTTACACTCTGACACTAAGTCACTAGAATGTGATGAAAACGCCAGTCCAAGTCCCCAATATCAAAAAAAAGAAGAAGAATTATTGACGTCTTTCATCCTTTGGCAATAGGAAACAGGCAAGGTATTTAGCTCCCATTATGTTTATCGTATCATGCCTTCTCGCGTGTGTCATTGAAAATAAGAGGAGTCGAAGTAAAAAACTATTTTCTCAGAGGCCAATATTTTAGTACAGCAAGCTTCTTACCGAGCTGCAAGCTTCTCTGAAATTTGGCGAGTTGTTGACGAGTTTTAGGAACTCGATGCATCTCTCTTGTACTTCGTCGGTGTCCTCGGGGCGCGGACTGAAGTCTATCACGACATGATGGGGCTGGAACGGCTCGCCGGTCCCCCTGCCGGCGTCTATTACTGGCGACGATACCAACTTCGCGCATCAATGACAAATATAGATAATTAGAACTAAAGGCCGACAAGCAGCAGCGCTGTGAATATGTATAATATTTGTGCCTGTGCCTCAAATTATTGTACTGTTTTACGAGATCAAGACGGTGTTTTACGTAGTTTTTGGAATGCCAATCTGTATGTAGAGCAGAACCTCGATGTATAGATAAGGGAAAGTAGCATTAGGCTTCTACTTTGTGAGTGGTCGTACTTCGACCGCGTCTTACGTCGATGCCTCGACCTCGCACTCCACGGAACGGACGCTGGCGATAACTTTGCGCTACGCTTACTTGAGACTGGTTGCCGGTGGACTTTTCTGAGGTTTCGGAGCAGGAAGAGCCCGAGAGAGACATGGTCTCGCAGCACGGGCAGCACACGGAGGATACACTTAACGTCAGCCAGTCCGATATCGCTCGGGCATTCTTCCACAACCTGACAAGTCTGAAAGTAGCGGGCTGGAATGTGTACGGTGTCAAACTAATCATTTAATTTCTTCCTATTAATGTGTTAATGCCTTCTCTTAATATAATTCTGCCATTGTCAATATCTTTTAAAATTTTGACATCAGGTTCATAGACAATAAAAATATAATCATTATGTTTTTAAATTGTTACTTGTCAAATTCCTCTATTTTTTTTCTATAAAATTCATTATTTTTTTTATGGACCAAGGGCAAAGTACATATATTTATAAGTCTAATCTTTACCGGAGATTTTTTATTAATCATTATAATTTGGGAAAATATGAAAAGTTTCGGTAATATGTAGACTAGAAAAAATTTAATCACCTTTTATATTTTCGTTAGTTTAGATCGGTTAAGTTTAAAACAAATCTTACTAATATTATAAATGCGAATGTTTGTTTGTAGGTATCTGCAGATCTCACTGAAATTTGGTATAGATGTAGAACATAGGCAGGAAGAACAAATAGGCTACTTATTAACTTTCTATTAATTCCTTGCGGACGACAGCTACGTTACGTAGGGAAGGTTGATGACAAGAGTTTTAAATTTAATGATATACATTATGCGAAACAAAGGAAAGTTATTTTTTGGTACTGAATATTTATTTCTCACAACTTTATGAATCATATTATCATAGGTTACATGTAAGTACAATTACTCCTGGGTAACTCAACTAAAATTAATGATTTATTTTTGTTTTTGTAAAAATATTAACAATTTTTTTTTGGAAATTTACTAATATTTCTTGTACCATTCCAACTAAGCTCTAGGCTTGTGCTAGAATATGGATTTTTATTAGATATGGATTCAAACTCCCAACCCTGTGATAGGAGATCTGTACTCCTAACCATTAGGCTATAGATGCTTCAACACAGATTAGATCACAATTAACATGTGTGAAGCAGATCAGTTGTGTTCTGTTCAGTTTGTATCTGCATGGTTTGCGAGTCTCTGGGCAGCTCATGCCTACTGAGGCATGAGCATGAGATAACTGAGAAAGCTCAGTAGCTTAGATATGCATCACCATAGTTGTAAGCCGCCAATTTTGTTATTGAACTCCAACTTAACAGTTCAAGTCTACTTGATTTTAACTTTTTATCCAGTTCAGTGACAATTTATAGTGTTGACTTTCTAATTAAAACTGTTCTGTAGCTTTTGTTTTAGTAAATATGCATAAAAGTTGGACAAACTAATGGTTCACACTGGTAGTACCGACTTGACAACATCTAATCTGATTTCAGAAGTCTAAGCTTGTACTCATATTTATATATAAATTGTCACAAACTTTTTAATGTTTATAATCAACTGATGTGAATTTATTTTAGTAATACAATTGTTTATTTTGAACTTGTTAAGCAAATACATTTAATCTTTTCTGTTAGCATAAAAAGATTCCATGGATTGTAATTCCTGTACTTTATAATTCAAAATTTTGTCAAAGCCTTGATAGTGAAATTTGCCATAAAACAATTTACCACTTAACATGTATGGGAACCAAAATCTGTCATCGGGCCACATGTCGTCAAAAGGTATTGCTTTACAGTTATACCATTTCGGAATCATTTCATCAGTTTCAGCCGGTGTACCTTCAAAAATATTAGAGGCGAAAACGTTGACGTCCATCACTGTTGAATCTCCTTCAAATGTAAATTCTAAATGACCAATACTTTTTAAATCTCTTATTTTAACACACAAACAACATTCTTCTTTTAATTCACGTACTGCAGCCTCTTTAATTGTTTCATTGTGCTCTAATTTGCCTCCAAAGCCATTCCACTTGTCTTTACCAAATCCTCGCTTTTTCAATCCTAAAAGTATTTCATCATCTTTGCGTATAAAAATCAAAGTGAATACTTTTTTTAATAACATATCACTGCCTATATTTATTGTTTATACCTTAATATTAAATCAAAACGTTAACTTACAGTCCTTTAGTATGTACATCAAAAAACTTTACAATATTTGTTATAAAAGTAAACTGTCAAAGTCAAAACAAGCGCGCTTTTTGTATTCGTTCGGAAATATTTTTTTGCTAAATTAAATTCAGTTTTAACTTTAAACTGGGTGAAATAAAGTAAGTTATAATATTAATAGACATTGGTTCTAAGTCGAAATCAGAGATGCGTGAAGTTGCGGTAAGTTATGGCAAGTTGTCACGGACGAAATTTTTGGAGCGTTAACAAGCTTATCGTAGAGTCCGAAGCATTTCATAGAATATTTTGATGATTTCATATGGTCGGGATATTCGGGATGCTAAGTTCTATCTAGAACAAGAATAACAATAACGCGTATTTGCAATAGATAGCAATACTGAAATTGTATTATACGAAGGCTGATATTAAAGCTATATGCAAATTAGTCAGAGAGTCGCAGCGCTTTTTCCACATATAGTGGGGATGGTAAAAAGCATTCATGACAAAATACGCATTTGCCTCAATAATATTGCGTTGCCCATATTAAAATATTCTAATTTGAATTTTAAGTTGCTTCGCATATATTGTTTATTTTTAAAAGGTCGTTTTTTCATATATTTTAAAGGCAAATTTTTGGCAATATTTAGGTGAAATTCGACTGATGAAAAGTTTCCGATATTTTAACCCCTGTCTCTCCATTTTCATCACAATCTTCCTTGTATCTTACGG
The DNA here is from genome assembly GCF_000836235.2 of Papilio xuthus. Classification (NCBI taxonomy): domain Eukaryota; kingdom Metazoa; phylum Arthropoda; class Insecta; order Lepidoptera; family Papilionidae; genus Papilio; species Papilio xuthus. The sequence continues at coordinate 5,845,495 of NW_013531107.1, read as the reverse complement.
AATGCTTATTTACCCATTGCAACAAAATGTCGTTATTTAGAGTTTTCGTAACAAAAAGATTTTTATGTAAAATATTATGCATAAAAATGAATACACCAAAAAGAGTGATTTGAGCCATTTTCCAGCCATTGTTTGAGCGACGAACCATAACGAATCCTGTTGTGACACCTTAAATAGGTTTTTGTTAAACAATGCCTTTTGAATTTGGTTGCGCGTATTATTTAATGTCATTTACACTGGTAGCATCGTAGCTTGTACTACGAAACCGTAGGCCGTACGAAACGAGTCATATCTCATGGTATATTAACAACAGAATGGGTTTCTTATTAGACAAACGATTTTGATTTTAACTTAGAGGGTTATTTGGTTTGCTTATTTTTTCAATTTTGCTTTCTTTATGTATAATATAAACTAAGTTTTTAACCAGTACGAATGTAAGGTACGTTTTTGTGATGGTCACCAGCTCGGTAACAATTAACAAAGTAGCCTGTCATAGAGAATCCTATAATGCTGCAAAGTTAAACTAATTTTCAACACAGTTTAAAATTTAAAACTTTCTTAAAAACTCTTTAATGCGATCATTTAAAGTGTCTGTTACAAATTTAAATTGAATTTTAGAACTTTAATATGTGTAGTGCAGTTCTGGTCAGTCGAATATGTTTTCTTTTTTATTAATAATTTGATGATGGTATATTATAACAACGCAAGTTTGAAATGAACTTCGTCTATAAGGCAAAATGTAGCGTTAATGCAATTTCTTCAGTCAAATTAATGGCGGACAAGGTTGGGTTGCCGTCAATTTTCTATAATTATCGGTAGGGGAGCGGGTAATTAGGTTTGCTTGCATCTCCGGCAACGCGACTGCGCGACAATCATATTTGTACGGGAAACTCCCCAAGGAATAAACGTGTTAGTACTACATTTATAAAGTGTTACAAGATACATCAACAATGGTATGAAGTTCAAGACTTTGACAGTTGTATTCTCAGGAACATCCAATCCGAATTCATCATTTGATCATTTAAAATTACGCTAAGATAAATGTGTTGTAATTTATTTGTGTATGCAACTAATTACAGTATTATTTCGTTTACTAAAAAAATATTTCGATAAGGTTGTCATTTTGAACTTAAAAATACAAATAAGTTTTTAGGTTATATTTTTGATCTGAAACATTACTGTAGTCGGCTAACATTGATTTAATTAAAAAATAATTACAGATAAAAAATTATAAACATAAAAAACAGCTGTAGTTTTTGTGTAGATTTCAAAGCGATGCCTTTGTCAGGTTGTTTCACTGAAAACTTTGTAGCGACACAAACTTTATCAACCAACTTCGACAACATGTTGTGTTTGACCTTTTTGTTTAAAAGACAAAAGCAATTATACGAGAGTGGATAACATCTCCATGTAAAAAACAAGAAAATAGAATCACATCTTAACATCTTACTAATATTATAAATGCTAATGTTTGGATGGATGGATAAATGTTTGTTAGAAGGTATGTACATATATCCAGAATAGTATGGATCTCGCTGCAATTTGGCATAGATGTAAAACATAGTCTGGAAGAACAAATAGGCTAATAATTAAGTTTTTTTTAATTCTGCGCGCATGGAATCGCGTCGACAGCAGATAACTGTATAAATTTAAAAATGCGTTTATCTTTCCAATTGTTTATTTACACGACAACTTAATTGCGTAAACAATTAGTGAAAATTAATAATTTAAAATAAAGAAAAAAGTTGATAATTAACACAACAGTACTCATTTATTCGTAGTGCCTGATCTTACATTTTGTATGAGTTTCCAGTATTCCCAACATTTTGTTTCCAAATCGGGGTCATCATCCTCACCGGGGATGGGTGTAAAGTCGAAGTGATGCACTTCCCACTGTTCCGAATCGTCTGAATTTGAACTTCTAGATGTAGAACTTATTTTATCATCGCCTTTTTCATGTTCTTCTTGTATACTCGAATAACTTTTATTGTGCTTTTTGGTACAATCACTTTTTGATATTTGCTTGTTCTCAGTATTGGGTTTTAACGGTTTCTCATTTCTTGGTTGTTGATTATCGTCGACAGTTTTATAGTTATAGACCCTTTCATTTTTACTGTTTGCTATATTTTTGTCATTTTCTATATATGATTTAGACATATTTAGAAACGTAGTAAAAATTCTCCCTTTGATAACTATAAAACAGGACCTAATCCGTGTCTTGGTTTTTTAACCTTATGAAATGTTTGATGATTCAATAGTATTTGACATAAACTGCTCTTGATGTTAAAGATTTTTTCACTGTTTACATAATTATACACAAATCAAAAGAAACTCACAAATAACTACCTAAAATATCCTAATTATTTAATTCCCTAATTTAGCTGTCATATTACGTATTTAGAATATTTTACAATGAAGTAAATATGAAGCATCTGTCATATGTCTTATTTTTATTTATTTTATAAACTTTGTACTGACCAGTACTTAATAAAACTTATTTACCAGAGTATTTCCTAAAGACTGTTAGAGTCGATGAAGTAAATACTAAATTATTACTCTTTATTATTTTACAAATTATTAATCCAATTAATCCTTTGGCGCGAATGGCGCGCTTACATTGCAAAGTCAAGTGTGATTGGTTAGGGGACATAAACGTCAACATTTTAGTAAGGCTAGTGTTGTGCCAGTACACCGGCACAGTGTCGGATTTTCTTCCTAACAGTTATTAGATTTACCTAACAGTATGGTATTTATAATATGGGGCATTCCACGCCAAGCGGGTAGTCAAAAAAGTCGTCGTTTCTGATTTAAAAATATTTCCGTATCTCTATCTATATATGTCTTACCTACGTGTATCAAATCTTTTTTTAATATAGTGACTAGTTAAAGCATTATAGGATTTTGAAATTTTGACAAACTGGTGGACTTGCGGTACTTCCAAGTCGATTATCAAGCCATCACATTGTAGATTTGAACACAGTCGGACTTTGGGCATACATTTATGTGTATTTTACAAACATACCACACAACAATAATTGTTACGACTGAAAAGCTGATTAGAAATTATGATATCATAATCGTTTGTTGTTACAAAAGCTATCTTTTATAACAGCATTTGCGAAGACAGCGGCAACGGTGCGGGGCGTAAACTCGATTGGCCGCGTCTCGACGTCTTTGCAGGAAACAGGCAGTTACAAAAGCTTAACTTCCGATATGACTTCATTGAATCATAACGTTTTTTATAAAACGTTGAAAATATTAACTTGTAAAAAGACGTAAAGCTGAAATACAATGTGAAACGTTACCGCTTTTTTAGAGAAAAATATATAAACGTGTACATCAGTATTGTTGTGAATGTAAGAATACAATGCCTTTGTGTTTGTTGTTGAGTATCTTAGAACAAAAGCGCGATACAATGTTAGTGTTGTTCATTCTAGCCGATTAAATGAATTGAAATCATTTCTTTTGATAGCGCGTGTATGCTTTTAAAAGAATAAGTGTCGATACGAATTAAACGATTGTTTTACTTCTTTACGCATGTTTTTACATAAAAAATCCTTATACATCATAATGTCACAATATAAATTAATAAAAAATATAAGAAATTTAATTTTAAAAGCTTAAAGCAATCATTAGAATGAATGAATGAATGAATGAATATTTATTTATTGCCACAAACAAGGAAAAGAAAAACTACAAAAAAAAACAAGTTAAATTAAATAAATTGAGGATGTGGCAAAAAAAAGGTGGTCAGCTCAGCTGGTGCAGGGAGGTCTTGACCAATCCTGCGCTGGTTTTCAGCTGGCCCCTTTGTTTTAGAATAATCGCCAATATTGTCACTTTCTTACTATTTCCAAATAGATTTCCAAAAAGCTTTTAATAGAATTCTGCTTACGTCGAAAGCTTGGAGTAAACATAGAGAGGAAAATCCCAATCTAATTTGAACACCCCACGATGCCCTATTTTGTTTAAATGTTCTTTGTGAAGGTAAATATGTGAAGGAATTGGACCTATCCCTTGCTTACATAGGAGCCAGAATCTATTGACTCGAACGAATGTACGACGTAGCAGATAAAAAATGTCATTATGAATCAATATTATCGACGCTTAAATTCACTTTTTTTTTCTTGTTTTATATTTTTAGTTTATGATTTCAATTTTGCAGCGATGTTCAGTCAGTTATCAATGTAACAGGCATATAATAATTTGATAAAACAAAGGAAAAAAAAAAATTTTATTTAGGCAATCTATTTTTGTTGTCATTTGCTTCAATAGAAGTGCTGGTGTTGGTGGGTGAGGAGGTTCGGCAATCGTTGTCGACCTCCAAGCTGAGCTGGCTCCGCGCGTCGGTCGCCCTGTACCGTTTTTTCTCTTTTATTTCATCATCTATTCGTTTGCATAAATCAATAACATTATTTCTCAATTCAATAGGTATATCTCTTACCATAACTTCACGTAATAAAGAATTTCTGTTTTCTTTTATGTCATCAAATGATTTACTTTTTTGTCGAATATCGAAAAGGTTAAATGCATTTTTTATTTTCGGCCAATATCTCCGTTTCTTAGTATTCTCTTCATTACATATACAAATAATCGTATTGAGACAAAGAGACAAACATATAATTCCACAACATACCAGAGTGACGCTTATAGCTATGGATACAAAGGCTATTTTGCAGAAAGCGGTAACATCGACTGATTCATCTAAACTGTATAATTTACCAAGAGCAAGATCTCGTAAGAATTTTAAATTTTGTGATATCGTAGACAAATTAGATGTAACTTCAATTTTAAATCGTTTGGGAGTTTCTGAGGTGGTAACAATGGTGGTGCCCAGACCGGTGCTGATAGCGTAGATGTCTTGCAGCGTCAGCGGTGACTCTAGATCTCTGCAGGTGTTGCTCACCACCAGCAGCGCCGCCTCGGGCAACTCTTTGCTGGGGTCTCCGCCGCACGTAGTCACTGGCATACATTTTTTAAACATGTCGCTGTAAAATGATCTCATTCCTAAATATTTTTGATCACAATCTGCTGGATTACATTCATTTAATGAATTTTCATCGATCTCCGAACATTCTTTGACAGTTTCATTTTCTATATAATCCTTTAATAAATACGATGGTACTTCTTGGTCGTATACTTTAGTGTTAAATGGTTCACGAAACTTAGTTTTATTTTTTGTTCTATCGCATTGATACTCTAAACTGCAATCAATATAACCGATTAAGTCGTGTTGAAATAAGGTCGGTAGCACAGATATTAAGGTCATGTTCTCTTTCGGTTCCACTGTGTACAGTTGGGCACTGCTCGTTTCAAAAATATTACAGTCTCTTTTAATTTTGTCCAGTATACAAGTTTTCGTTTTTGTAATTACTTTACACGCACTGTCCTTTTGGTTTTCCACATCAACGTAGAACTGAATACCCACAGATTTCTTTACCAAAGGCTTAACACCTTTGTCTAATATAGTAATTGCATGCAGTATTGAAATTAAATAAGTGATCAAAATTACAACACAGATAGAAATTGCCTTTGTAAACATAGCATTTTTGATTTTACGGATTGTCAATTTATTATAATGTCATTTGAAAATTGAAAGATTGATATTGAAAGAAGGTTTATTTGCAAAACTACTTATTGTATGCGCATTTGTAGAGAAAAGTAATAAATACAAAAATAATTATAATTCGGTTATAGTTTTTGCAGAATTAATCATATATTCATCCTTAACAAAGTCCGATGCATGTTCAGCTATCATCATGGTCGCAGCATTTGTATTAACACTTGGTATTGTCGGCATGATACTAGCGTCGACGATTCTTAAGTTATTTATACCTTTTACTTTTAATTTATTATCAACTACTGTTGTAGAATCACTAGGTTTACCCATCTTCGCTGTTCCTACAGGATGATAAACATTAAAAGTAATAGTTCTGGCCATGCATTCCCAGTACTCATCGCTTTCCATTTCGTAATCATCACAACTTTTAAATTGAATTCTTGGTATTTTTGCATTGATCCCCTTAAATGTTGGCGTATCAACAATTTTCATTACTTTTTTAATACTTTTTACAAATAACTTCATATCTCTATCGTCACTAAAATATTTTGCATAGATTTTTGGGAAATCGACAGCATTAATCGATCGCAATAATATTTTACCCTTAGAATATGGGCGACATAAGGAAATATAAAATAGTAGAATTTCATGTTGCTTGTTGAATTCTAAAAACTGTTTACAAATTTCATCATTATAAGATAATGCTTTTTTACACATGGAAAAAATGTATGATGAGTTAGGTACAAAATAGTTGTGGTCTATTTGCACATCTGGTAATTTTTTGTTTTCGTCAACAGAGAGAAATGCATTGAGGTTGGGTTGATCGTAATTTGTCGCATGCGGTCCAGTTTGGTCGATTAGATATTGAGCAGTAGCTTTGTGCCAATAAGCTTCATCCTCCTCAGTAGCATTTGTATTAAATGTAACTAAAACTGGAATCCTTACATGATCTTGCAAGTTCTCGCCAACCGGTAGATCTGCGTTCACTTTGATTTTTAATTCTTTAAGATGTGATTTTGGGCCGATACCAGACAACATTAGAAGAATGGGGGTATTTATTGAACCAGCGCTTAATATAACTTCTTTTCTAGCATAGAATGTAGTTGCATCGCCGTTAGACAGTATGACACTTACACCTTCAGCTCGTTTACTGTCATCTATCATTACTTTGGTCACTATAGTCTTTTTTAAAACGTAAAGATTTTTCCGTTCTCTAGCTGGACTTAGGAAAGCAGTTCCAGCACTAACACGTTTTCCTTTATGATTACCTCCTCTTATTTTACCCACACCCATTTGTGTAGGGCCGTTAAGATCTTCCAAATATTTCAAACCCATATCCAGGTATCCTTGAGTTAACTTATTTGCAATATGAGTGTACGTATAGTTTAATTGGTCAATAACAAAGTTACCTTCAACACCGTAATTATCACGAAGTTGAGGATTATTCAAGATGGAGGGATCGACAATTTTTTCACTTTTCTTGAAATATTTTTGTATTGTGGGCCAATCCCATCCATCGTCTTCTTGTAAATGCCAAGGTTCGTAATCTCCGGCGCTTCCTTTAATGTGTATAAGCCCATTAATACTTCCCGAACCTCCGATGACTCGTCCTCGAGGCCAGAACGATCTACGATCAACACATCCTTGGTTGATGGTATCGTCTTGTTCTGTGTAGTATTGAAATGCGTGACGACTTCTGTGAGTTACCGAGGCAAAGTTCGGAATCTGAAAAATATTTAGTATTTTAGGGCCAATTCCTAGTGTCCTAACACGTGTACATTATTATTATATCAGATTTTTTTCAAAATGGAAGAATGGTATGGAAAATATTCTTGTTGGTTTTATGGCAGAGGTGTTTCAGCATTAGCACTTACAATACTCTCTATCGGAGGATCGTCTCCTGCTTCTATGAGCAAGACTTTCCAATCGTCGATCTCAGTAAGTCTGTTGGCCATGATTGAGCCGGCAGTCCCAGAGCCTACTATAATGAAATCGAAAAATTCGCCATCTGAAAAAAAATCAATTTAGACTCTTTACTTTTCCTCTTCTCACATCAGACAAGAAATTCTTTGATTTGTTAACAAACAAAGTAGTTTTTATCTAACCAAATTCATAGAATTTTTTTAAATATTATGCGTTTATCATTAATCTGATATGAGATCTTTGTCGTAAATAAAGTAACCTATTCATATGAAAGTACTAATTTATATACTTTACATATAACCCTTTCGAAGGTGTCTTTGGGCCAGGTTTCAGTGATGGCACACTGAGCGGCCAGCAGGTGTGTCATCAGACTGGCAAAGGAGCTGCCCGCCGAACTTGACAGGAAGCTTGCGCAAGTCGCGTTCACGCATGCCATTCTGAAGTACATAATATGAGATCAATGGCATCTATGACTTAATATACATACTTATATTACTATTACTTATATAATATTAATGGAGCAGTAGTTCAATATTTAGATTGAAATTGAGTTTATTAAATAAAATATTAAATCTATAAACAATTCCGAGATATCTGAACACAATATTTTTTTTAGCTTTTTATAAACTAATAAATTGCATTCATTCAATAGATATACATCGAAAACTCTCCGACTTAACAACTCTGTTAGCTTTTCTAACTCTCAAATCTATTACACTTTAAGGTTAGAAAAAAACATTCTGCAATTTAATAAACCAATATTTAAAAATCAAATCTTACCTTGTCCTTTATAAATTATATACAACATAAATATATTTTAATAATACTTTTTAATTTGCCATATAATATAAATATTAATAATAATATTATATTCAGCAAATGTATACAGTTTTGCACATTCGTTCATTTACACGAACAAGTTCCCTTGATGTCGCTTGCATTTAGTAACTTATCAATTTAATTAGGTACAAGTTGCTCAGATAATGACATTTGATGCTGATAATATTATAATTTATTTCATTATTTTATCAGACGTTGATAATATTATGAAAATAAATTATGTAATACATGTTTACAGTAAGAATGTTTTTAATTAATATGGAGACAAAAGAGGCACAAACATCAAGCATTTTCGAATTCATTCAAGCTATTTTTGTTACAAGGGTTCACAATTAAACCGATGAACCACTAGTACTTTTTTACCGGACGTTTAGTTTTAAGAAATATACGAAACCCATGAATATCAGATGGCTTGCCAGCTAAATGAATGTAACCTTTCTATTAAAAGAACAGGACTAGAATATAGTTCTATAAATTGTTTTATTGACTTTTCTAGCTAAAATATATGCTTTGGTTTTGTTGAATGACTCAATATCCTAAATTCATTGCCTCCAATTAACTGGAAACATATGCCCGGCTCTTGTACTTGTATACGACCCTTGTTTGTTTGTAATATTAATTGCTTTTGTTAAATCGTTGTTTAACTTTCCATAGTAATTATAAATGTTGTATTTTATAGTACGCAAACGGAATATTATAACATATTCAAAGCTGATTTTTTTACGAATTTAAAATTTATAGCAATGCTTTTTATTGGTGTATTTTTTCTTCAAACCATAGATAAATTATATCTATAACCTATAAATTTTTAGTTTTTAATTCATGTAATAAATCTTTACATTTGCCTGACGATATAATACTAAGCGACAAAGTTCTGTGAACGTATTTTCTAAATGGTATGTTTATTTCCGCACATAAAGTTGACAAAGCAAAATTATATTGTCCTTTGTTTCTCCCACTGCGAAGGGTTTGTATCAAATAAGATGAGATGTAATATTGCAGGCCAGTCCCTATTTTATACGGCTTTACGAAATGGATATTGACACATGGGTATACTAATACTATAGATATTTTTTTGGGGAATAAGAACTCTTTTTTACGCGTTATTATGAAAATGTGATTATTTTAGAATGGACGTATAGGTAAAAGTTTTGTCGTAAGAATAATTTTTTGCAGAACAAAATAATCAGGCGCTCAGTATGAAGTGTATACATAATTTCAATGTCGTATTCTTTGACATTTAAAGTTCGGTCTTTATATTTTGTTGTATTTTTCTTGAATTTCTTATTATTGATGCTTATATACCAAATAATAGTGTGATTTGTCTTATATTACCTTTATGTATCTCTTACAGAATCAAAATATGCCGTTGTCGACGATAACAAAAAAGAAATAACATTTACATAACAAAGTTTATTTTGCCTAAGCGTAACATTTTTCCAGAAATCTGAGCAATTTTCCCTTTATACGAATAAAATTTATCGCAAGTAATATTCAAATTAAACTGCTTCGTATACGCAAAGGTTCTTTAAGTGAATCTTTATGATGTGTTAGTGATATTTTCTAACATAACATATTTTGTAATGTACTTTTTTAGAGCTTTAGAAAAAATGGGTACATCTTACTTTCTCTCTCTCTCAAGGTGCCTCTCCATTTAATGGAGGTTGGCCGTCAGTACATCTTAAGGTATTACTATAAATGGGAATGTTTAATAAATGGATGTTTGTTTGCATGCATACATGTAGAAAATAGCCTGGAAGAACACATAGGCTACTACTTGAGTTTCTTAATTCCGCGCGGACGGAGTCGCAGGCGACAGTTAGTTAATGAATAAGCACAAACACCTACAATTAAAATTGCTGAGAAATGTTTTTTTCAATATTCTTCTTAAAAAAATAATAAACAGCAAAACAAGCAATTTCAATAAAAGAAAGACATGGATCCAGTTTTCCTCGGCTTTTGTTTCATTGTGGATTAGAAAAATAATATTTTAATTATTCTCGCTGTCTTTTAATTAAAAATCTGTGATCAAACCAAAGTAATTTGAATGTTCAAACAGAAACTTGTCGTTTTGTCATCATTAAAATTTTGTTTCAAATATTACTTTGAAATTAAGCTTTGTTTTATTTTAGAAATTTGTAACAATATATTTTTGAATATCCAATAAGTAACAATTAATTAAAAAAACTTTGTACGCGTTATTATGGAAATTGTACAAATAGATAAATATGAGACTCAGTTAATTTCACAATTCGGCCAATGGCGACCAGTAATTCGTATAACAGTTTAGATATTTAGTTACAACATTTTGAGGTTAGAAAAAAAGAACGCAGAGAAACTGACACTTCGAGAGTACGTAGGTTACAATAATAAAGCTATATTTCGTTCATTAGACTTTATGAACTTTTGTTAATGAAAGAACATGTCTTACAATTAGTGTCAACGAGGCGACTCTAATTAATTTGAATGGTTGTTAATGGCGCGCCGCGGCTGTCGGTACTCCAATCTTTAATGAGATGACATTCCGTTTGTATGTATTATCATTTGTGTATGAACATTTAATCAATATAACGTTATTATATGCCGTTTATCAAATAGGTTTGTTACATGTCCCTAGAAATATTTTAAAAAATATATATTATTAAAGTTTTGAAAGAATCTATCGCATGATATTTTCATACCATTTAATGTTTGAGGTGATCTTGAAACTTTAACAACCGAATCCAATTTCACAGGTTGACAGTTTCCCCCACTTTACTGCCAGTATACATGAAGATCTATAAAATTTTGTTTCACAACGACGACATTACGCCGTTGTTTATGTTAATTGAGATGGTTCGATGAATACTTTAAAAGTTGCAGCTTAAATAATGATTACTTTAGGGAACGCAATGTAAATATTTATAAAGAAGTTTCTGTGTTAAAATGTATATTAGCTAATTTTACCTATTTGTTTTTATTTTTAAGCTTTGCTACTAGTATAATCTTTCAATCCATCCAAGCATTCGCTATGCTAGTAATACTGAGGGGTGGATGGATGTTTGTTTAAAGTTATGTTATGTATGGTTCTCGCTGAAACTTGGCATATATGTAGAATATAGGCTACTCAATAAGTTTCTTTTAATTCTGCTCGAACGCAGTCGGGGGTGACAGCTAGTCTTTTATAAATTTCGTATTTAACACCCGTAGTTCATTAGTCCACGAAGTCAGGGGTGGTGAATTACGACTCCAGGTCAAATGACAATGACAAACCACTCTGATTTATAGAGCCCGAAGTCCTTGGCATTTGACTTGGCGTAAGATCCATGTACCAACTAGATTGACAAGCTAGAATTTATGTTAGAGTTAATAAATATTGACCTTTAAATAAAAGCAAAATCATATACAGCGTTCCAATCTAGACCTGTAACCACAGATAAGTTACAGTTACATTGTAGTAAAATAACTAAAATATCCAAAATATTTATGGTAAAGCATCTATTTAGCCGACTTCAAAGGTTTTGCTTGCAGGTGTGACCCATTTTTAAATTTTGCTTAACTTTATAATATTTTCTATCCTTACTTTATAACATCACAATATAACTGATAAAATAAATAATGGCTGCCATATACAGAATTTGAAGTATCACCGTTTTAATTTAAAACCAGCTACAGACGTTTAGTTTTAACAGTTGTAACTTTGGATGTACGTGTGCAGACAAAGCTTCGGTAAGCCGTTTAACAATAAATTCAGATATATATATAATATCAGTCTTTGTAAAAAAACAATTAGGCTTGGAATAAAAACGTTATTCGGCAATTAAGCGGGCACGTGACGTAGCCATTCTCATTAGAGTATCTGTCTGAGTTTGCGTTTGCTCGGCACACAATCCTCACAGCTTCACACCACAATCGAGTGTTTGCTGAAGTAACAAACTGGCTTAATAAGGCGTTATATTTATCCACAAACGAACTTTTAGTTATTGAACTGTAATTTAAATCAATTACCTTTGAAGTAAATGTTATTAGTGTCATTCACAATTTGACTAGCTATATTAAAAACAATCAGAAATGCGATCTGTACATTTTTTTTACAATAACATACATTTTATAACAACATTGATATGTTTTAGAGAAATTGTTAGCGTGATATTCTACTGTCTAAACATTTACATTAAGGAATTTTCTTGTCCCTTTTTAACTAAAAACAACGAGAGAGACGACATTATTTTTATAACACAAGTATTACAATAGTGGAATCACATCTTTTCGGGTATAGCGTACTAATGTACTACATATGTAATGTTACCTCTAATTTAGCATACATAGCGTCGGTTTCCACGCAATTTGCATACGGAGAATACGGTGTTCCGTGCACACTGTGTAATGTAGCATATTGTTTGATTGTTATCCTCCGCCCGCTTCCACCACATTAGGCTAGTCGCACACTAGGGCAGGAGACAATAGTGTAGTACTGCTATAGCTTCAACGCAACGCAACATATGCTGTCAAAACCTTAGTTTTGGCCCTTAAGCCAAGCACGATAATTTGGGTGAAAGTATTCATAAGGTCATTGACAAATTTAGTACGAGATTTCTTATTGTATTAACGCTGCAAAAACCTAATACGATTACTTTTTGTTTTCTTTTGCAAATTTTCTTCTTCTACTCTTTCAACGTGTGTGAGTTCACCAAATATATGTACTGCATTGTTCTACTACTCTGCATCACTGTTCTTACGTGTGCAACTAGCATTACGGTGTTGCTCTTGAGTTTACAAATGAATAGCGCCAAGTGATGCAAGCCTAATATTACAGTAAAATTCGACCGCCGTAACATTACTATTAAAACATATTGTTGCGCTGGAATACTACTGGAATAACGTAAACACTCACTGGCGTCAGTGAGCCAAAACAGTCCGTGTTAGGCTAGCGTATTACTACATAAAGAAAAATAAATTGCGGTTGGCTGCGGCCAGCTACTAAGTCATAGCGTCGTCTCCGTGTTCGCGCCGTGCTGCTCTCTGGATGTCGCGTGTTTAGGGCGCGTACATATACGTTTTTTTTTGTCAAAATGGACATGGATTTGAAGTGTAATATCCAATGTTAACAAAAGAAGACTGAAGTGTTTCCCTGTATAATTAAACAGTTGAGTTTTTTATACTTTAGTTTAACTAGATTGATTATTATCTTTATCTTTTATTCATGCAAATAGAAATTGTATCTTTTGTTAAAAGTATTAGAACTTTTTTTTACCTTTTTCAAACAAAGAGGCAGTTGCATTGTACGTGTTGTATTGTGTAAAGTTGTTCTTTGACTACGAAGCGATAAGTGTATTGAAACATTTGATAGAAAACTTTCAATTGACACAGCTGCCCATGCGTTCTGTATCGACCATACCACACAAGTATTGAAAGTTCTCGTAACCATGGGCTGCCACTCCCGAAACTTATTGTTGAACGACTAATGAATCTCTCGTGTTGTCTCCACCGAAGGACAAGATACTATCCGAATTAGAAGTGTCTACCGAGACTGCAATAGTCAACCACGCTCTAATGCGGTTTAGTTAACTTCATATCTTTAAATTTATATATCGATATGTGTAGGTTGCATCATATTTTACTTCACATAACGGATAAATTTAGACCTTAATTCGATGAATTTTTTTGTAGCAAAAAACAGTTTTTTTTTGTTTTAGTAAAGTCATATTTTTTCTAAACCAGTTTAGTAGATTTTTTTAAATTAGTTGTTCGTCACACTGGACACCATCGATTTAAGGGTTAACATGTGAAAGTCGAAAATTACATATCTGGCATCGTGTCTAAAAGTTTATGTGTGTCCGGTTCACTCAGGTGTTCAACTACGTCACTCACAATGCAATAAGGTCCAAATTGTAACATAGCAACATACGTACGTGCTAAATTATAGCTCTTAAGGTAACAATTTACTTTTCGATATACGATCTTAAGTGGGAAGGGAAAATGGCAACATTTTTCCTGACTCATTGGTTAAGGAATATTTAATAGGGCAATACTAATACCAAAGCAAGATGATTTATTTCTTTTTTTATTTAATTTTTCTTTAATGTAACAAAATGTTATATATGTTTCATTTTGTGTACTAACCGTTAGATTTGACTGCAAAAACATTTCACAAATGAAAAGAAAAACACATCTATTAAATGGTCTTTCCTTTATAAGTGTTCTTATAAATAAAAGATTCCAATGAATGTAAATTTCATGATAAGACTCCAATTTGCTTTTTAGACTGCGAAATAAAAGTAGACCGTACCGCGTAAGCTTAACTATAAAGTCAATATATTTACGTCCTATGCCTTTTGCCTTAAAAAAACTGTTGAAACTACTATCATTTTTAACTCTCAAAATAAAATAAAATAGGTATTATTTAACAGCAAGTGGAGCGATTGCGACTTACTTTCCACAAAATAAAGAGTAAAATTTATAAATCCATGGAAAGACTCATGAGTGATGGAGAGACTCATCTGTGGATCCGAATGCAATGTAAAGATATGTGACTAAAATACGTATATTAAGATACGACCTGTGTATGTAATCTAGTGCGCCGACCTTACCTGAGTAAGGTAGGGACAAGAAGATGAGTTCTTTAACTGCTAGATGAAAAAGAACTTCGATTTTTTTGCATTTTTAAATCTACTAATATTATAAATGCGATCAAATTAGAGGCAGATGTAGAATGTAGTCTGTGTATAGTTTTTATTTAATTCTACGAGGACAGCGTCGCGGGCGACAGCTAGTTTTAAAAAAAATGTTTTCTTTACTTGATCTCTCTATATACTTATACATAGTAGTCTTCAAAGTTACTAATAATATTCAGTGGTTTTTACTTATTATTAACCTGGTAAAAACTCATGAGTTTTGATGTTAAATGTGTGTTATTCCAAGTACAATGAGAGGATTCAAAAGTGTTTTTGTACATGTGTTATGGCATTGAGAATCCACATGTAAACTGTAATGAACTTGTCTCGTATGTTGCGGTTAGATGTTTCGAATCGTCAAGTAAACGCGAAGTTCATACGCAGAGAATAGGACGGCACTCACTTATCTCACGTACAAACTTCTCTATTGTTTGAGAAACACAATACTATTACAAACTTTAACTTTAAAGGAATCTAATATACAAATTCACGGTGTAGTAGTCCATACAAAATGTATACGAGTTGCAGATAAATAAAATTCTAAATAGATATGTCTTTTACAGGATATATATTAGTCTATACAGCTGTTCAATCATTATTTTATATCAAACACGACCAGTTTACCTGGTGTTAAATCAATACGTGAACGATTCATTATTGAACATTGTGACAACCAGCGAAGGAACTTGCTACGGGTGCGTTTCCACTGTAGAAAAATTTGTTTAAAACATGTCATAAAATATCTTAATACAACTGTTACGGCAGATAAATTTCACGATAAGACTATTTTAATATATCTTCAAAGAGAATAAGCATTTTCAATACAAATTGAAGGCAGCTCCATCATGTTATCGAATTGAAATACGTTTTCTATTCTTAAAACACGACTCTTGAATTTGAAATAAGATGATGTCGTGCGAAGCGAGTTCGTATAGTATTGTTTTAAATTTATACCTTTATTATTTTTATTATATTTATACAACATATACAACTTTAATACACAAATGTACGTAAAGCTTTATCATCATGATGATAATAAAATTTAAGTACAGTCAGCTTCACAAATATGTCGGTACACATAAGGCGTTGCCCGCAGCTTTTTCTACGCGGAATTAAAAAAAAACTCAATAAGTGTGTTCTTCAAGGTTATATCCTACACTAAACTTCGTTGAGCTGTTTATGAGATACCTTCTAACAAACATCCTTCTAAAAACATTCGCATTTATGATATTAAATACTAGAAGTAAAAATTGCAAAGCTTTAAAAACTTGTTTACGCATTCGATTTTTAAAATATGTTTGCATGTATTTGTTCCAACCATGAATACATGCTATCGACGAATGCGTGCATAAAGTATTTCAGAATCAGAAGGCGTATACAAGTGTCAAAAGGTTTGTAAATGTATACATGTTTATGCAGCTGACTGTACAAATGATGCCTGATTATTTTTGCGTTCAAGGAAATAAAAACAATGGAATACGTTTGAATTTAAACGTATCTACGTATTGTTTTATGTAAAGAAATAAAAACAAAATTTACATTTAGTACTTTGAACATTTGCTGTTAAATCCAGACAAATTGCATTTATTTCCACAAACGTTTCATTTGTACTGCGGTAAGATCCTTCTCATTGTATTTTATTTGTACTCGAGAAGAGAATATTTGCTTTGTGAATTGGGAACGATGTGGGTAAAGTGAAAAGTAAACGTAATGATACCAAAACGAATGAACGTAAGTTGTTTAATTTATCCTTTTATCATAAAATTGTAAAGTAAAAGTAATAACATAATAATCAGGTATTTAAAACAAACTTTCTTTAAATAACAAGAAAGATGTCATCTCTCACAAACTGTTTTAATCGCTGGTACTCTTACAAAGAGTTAGTAAAAAATGTTTAACTGCACTTAAATTTTCACTGTCTAGATAAAAATTATTAATAAGAGCAATATAACTTTCGCCCAAAACCCAGAAGCTTAGGCAAAGACCACGGACCTCCGTTTGGCAGGGTCTTGAAACACCTCTACCGTTTCTTATACATTCACAAATATACGCAAACACGCACATCGGTTTTAGCTGCTCTTAATACTGAGTATTTTAATAATTTGGATGGTGTAAGAATTAACCTTTTTAAAAAATTTCATCCAGGACATGAACATGCATATACTACTTACTAAATTTCGGTATGCAAAAGCTAAACAATTTTATTGCAACTTTGTTCAACTTGATTTTAACTTTATCAATCAATCAGTGACAATAGAAAAGTTGCCGTCGCTGAGACAACTTCCTGCTTCCACGAACAGATACATGTTTCTTTTCAAACTCACTTTTCTTTGTCGACATGTTTTTGTTCAACTCAAAATAGTGTTTTTTTCGCTTATATCTACAGCTAGTACTAATATAAAATCCTTTGCAACGAAAATAAAATCTTTTAGAACAAATTAATTTATAATTTTAATATAATAGCAAACTAAGATTGACATTTACATACATTTTGACTCAAATTTCATTAGGGCGAAGAGAGCACGAGAGCTTTTGACAAGATTAATTACATCTTGGTGAGCGTTGACCTTAGGTAGTGGCTCAAATATTTTATTCTCAAGGTATTTTTCCCTTTTGAGTTATTTTTTTTAAACTAATAAATCAACAAAGAAAAAGAAATTACGTATGTGAACAACAGATTTTTCACGAGATAATTTTCTAGTTAAACTTCCAATAAACAGTTCTTTGTGGAAGTTATGTGTTATATAAAATTGCGAGAAAAAGCTATTTAGGCTATTAATTTAGTTTTAATGTAAAAAAAAGTAAAAAACGTAAGTAAAAAGGAATATATTCGTTTTCTCAAAGGGCACACTACATGGGCTATGTTACCTGCAAACAAAATGAAACGTTTATGTAAATAAATACAATTTGTCAGGATTTTGCAGCAACGTTATTACTGAATGTGAATTTTATTTTCTCTTGAGCCTCTTGAAGCGCGTTTCACTTTTTAAGGCTATGAAAAGGGATTTTTACCGTTTAAATTAAGTTTTCTTTATGAAAGAATCGCAAAGATATATCTACGTTTAAAGACGAAATTCAATTATTTTCGTTTTAAGAACTTAGAACATGAGCTGCTATAATAATTTCTTTGCTTTTAGACATTTTTTTAATATATATTTAATTCTCATCTTAATACATTGTAGTCTTAGGCCTTACACAAGGTAAATTGAATCTTCGGAACCTGGCGATTGTAGTTGCTAATACAATGTCATAAAAGTTAGTAAACAGCGCGTATCGTTGATACTTCTATCTGTCATCGCTAAAGACAGTCGCTTGCAACCTATTTGTCAACATCGTTGTGTAAAAACTCGTTGCATTTTTTAAAGATGGAACTAATCTATAGCCTGTATTGACCGGCGCGTCGAAAATGCAACGTTGTACGGACGAAACGCGCGTAACGCGATTCTCGGGACACATTCATACAATACTAGCTGTCGCTCGCGACTCCGTCCGCGTGGATATATAAAAAAACTTAATATATAGATAAGTTAAATAAAAAGCATCTCTTCAAGGCATATTCGAATGAATAAATAGTATCCTATGTCAGTCTCCTAGCTCTAAGCTACCTCCTCACCAATTTTCAACCATATTGATAAAGCCGTTCTTGAGTTATAAATAGTGTAACTAACACGATTTTCTTTTATATAAATAGATTAGTTTCATCCATTAACGTTGCCTTGTGTACAAAGGGCTTTATATTAGTGATGACACGTGCAGGTATTGCTGGGGGAGATGGTAAAACAGGGAAAAAATAACTTATTCCTTAAGTAACACAGAAAGTTTTTGCTAGAACAAAGAACAAAGAATATTGAAACCTTTTGATAATCGAACCTACAATCTACAGATTAAAATAGGACGATTGCCGACTAAATTACAACGCTTTATGATTTAAATATTGGCACACGCTTGAACTCTTTAGGAATTCCTATTAAAGAGCACTACAGTCGCGTGGCTGCATAATTTCTGATCCATTTCTATTATAAGTAAAATTGTTTCTGAGCTACGCTATGCTATATCCTTTCTAATTAGTAATAGGCTTGTCTAGAAGAAACACGAATTATTATATTTATTTGTTCAGTATTTGCTGTCAATTTATACTTAGTTATGTTATAGGTTACATACAAAACTATCTTACTAATGTCATTAATGCGAAAGTTTAGATGGATGGCTGTTAGTTAGAAGGTATCTCCAGAACAACAAAAGGGATTACGCTGAAATTTGGCATAGATGTAGGACGTAGTCTGGATGAATACATAAGCTACGTATGAGTATTACGTTCCTTTTTGTAATTTCTCGCGGACAAATTCGCGAGCGATAGCTAGTTAACAATAATCGGGTTTCGATAGCAAAAATTATTGAAGATTGCTTTGAAGGTCGACAACCGTTTTAATATAAATTCAAAGTGCTCGTAAATTCGCCATTGTCCGTTTTTATACTTTCATAAAACATAAAATCGCATATAATATATAAGAGAATATATAATATATATATATGTGGATTTAAGATATATTTTAAATTGACAATACGAGTTTTATGCTGATGGACTATATGCAGTTTAACATAAAACCGCAAAGATGACGACGTAAAAGTAAAATAACTAAAGTTGTATATTTAGTATAATATTATTTATTTAAGAGTCAACAGTATATAGAAAAGGATACTTAACTACTACTACTACTTAATAAACATAAAAATTATATTTAAAGAAATAAAAAGTTTTTGTCAAAGAAATAAGAAGATTAATCAATTTATGCATTAAAATACAAGCTTGATTAATAATTTATTATTCCTTCTATTTTTTCCAATCGTTGTCAAAACTATGAATAGGTTATATAAATTACGCTTACAAAAATGCTAAAAAATAAATCCTTTTTAAGGCAGCACATTTTTATCTATGGCCTTAAAGGAAACGCTTTTAGGAATAAGGGAGCCGTTTGGTCTCGGAAGTTCTTTGTTGATTTCCTTCAAATACTTCTTTGATCTTTACATTTTTAGCATATTATATTCTGGGATGTAATTACATAGTAACATGCTGGTAACATCTTACTAAATATGTCAACATACTATAAAAATAATATGCAATTAATATACATCGTTGATTTTTATAATTTAAAAAAATATTTAAATAGGCAAATAAACAACAAAGTGATGCAATTGAATTTGGATGTAAAGGAATGTAACTTCTATAAATCTTACACTTTACTATTATAATAAAAGCGAAAGTTTAGATGGATGGATGGACGGATGGATGAATGGATGGATGGTGGTAAGGAGGTTTCTCCAGAATGGCTGTATGGATCTTACTGAATTTTGGCATAAATTAAGAACACAGTCTGGAAGAATACGTAGGCTACTAATTAAGTTTATTTTATTTTCGTGCGAAGTGGATATCAGAAGCAACAAAATGTAATATTAAGTTACTTGGAGGCATATTTTAAAGCTTCTAAAAAGTCTATTTATGTAAAGAATTAGTTTTAAACCGTTAAAAATATTTCTAAACACAATTTAGAGCTATTTTAAATAGCAGTGGTGATGTGGTGAGCCGCACTCGCTGCTGTGAGCAGTAATAAAGTTAATTATTAATTAAATATATTCGGTAGTAAACTGGCGAAGAATCCTTTATGTAGAAATGAAACAGGATTTTACTTATTATAACAGGTTAGTAATTAATCTTTCGTAAAATTGTGTGTATACAGTGAAGTTTGTGGTGTGATAAATTGTCTTTGTTACTTGAATTAAGGTCTATGACTACTTTTGTTTATTTATTCTTTGTTTCTTTAGCTGAGAAAAAGCACTCGTCATAGAAATTAATTATTAGCTGTAGAGAAAATCTGTGATGCTACATTCAGATAATCTAAATTCATTAAAGGAATGCCAAATGATAAATCCTTGTCAGATTATTTTTACGTGAGTTTCCACCCTCGAAAATATATATATATAATATTTATTTTATAAAATTAAACAAGGCTTAAGGCTGATTATGGCTGACGTGGCGGAAGAGAGACAACGGCAGTGAGCAGATAGGTCATAGCACCGACACCGGCGCCTCGTCTGCAACCAACTGCAGACAGTCTTCCTTAGCAACGACATACATAATAATTTAAACTATTGATACTATACAAAATATACAAATGATAGCTGTCGCCCGCGACTCTGTCGTAGTAGCCTATGTGTTCTGTCAGACTATGTTCTACGTCTATGACAAATTTCATGCAGCCGTTTTGGCGATAGCTTATAAGAAACATCCATCCATACATCAAAGTCCAAATCCATACGCAAGTATAATAAGATAATTAATAAGATCATCTTTAAAATATTATAATACATAAAACAAATTAGTAAGTATTTCAGCTACCGAATAAAAATCTTTATTTAGGTGAAAGGTAATGGATTATGAAATTACGTAACTGCATATAGAAAAAAGTAATTGTTCTAATATGAAATATAATATGACGTGACGTGACTGTGACGTCATATGATGTATATATACAATTGATAAGTCAGCAAGTTTACGTTTGTTCAGAGTAAATTCCAACGATTTTGACGAGACTTTTACTACAAGATAGCTGAGATTTTAATTCCATCTGGACAAAGTAATGTGTAACAGCAATTATATGTTGGTGCTTCAATACTTTTCCTTTCTTTGATACTATCTGATTTAACATTGTTAAGTACTAATATTTAATATTTCGTTCTGACAATCGAATACTTTAATAAAATTTTTAATTTTCGTCAAGGTTGATACAGATTAAATTTCCAATTTGTAATGTCTAGACAAGTCGATTACCTTAAATAAAACGTTTACAAATTTTATTTGTTTTATTATTAATATGTGAATGAGTTACACCCGTCTTCTCTCACTTGAATTATACCTCTGCTAATGTTATAAAGAGAACGGATTTTATTATAATTCTGCACGGCAGAATCGCGTGCGTGAGGTCGCGGGCAATTGCTAGTATAATATGATATTTATTTTCTTTTAACCCAAACAAAGTAAATTTTACTTCTTACTAATATTACAATTGCAAAAGTTTAGATGGATGGATGTTTGTTAGAAGGTCTCCGGATTGGTTAAATATATTTGCTACTGAATTTATTATCTGAGTGTTTCGAAAACTTGTCGGTTGTATTTACTTTCATGTCTGTCATTTGCAACTTTATACGTTCCGTGATTGTAAAGTTTCCCGTATCTCAGTATACGAGCGGTTCCCGTTTTCATTGAAATGTTCAAATTCTCTCTCTTCATACAGGGGGAAACGACTTTATTTGAAACTTGATTTTAAAATTTCGTCGTTATGTTATCGACTTAGGCTTCTAGTTTATGTACGTGAGTACAAATGTATTATAGAAAGTTTAAGACAAGTTAAATGTTACAACTTACAATCATCTCTTTTCAACAATTTCTTTTTGTGATCGCAAAAGAAAATTGTTATCCAAGAATTTTTTTCCTATCTCGATTACTGTAAAAAAAAAGATAGTTTAATAATAAGATTATTAAAGTAAAAGATAAATTACCGTTACTTAAAACTTTAATTACATAACATGTCATTAAAAATGCATAGAGCATTTTACTAAACGTGCTCTTCAAATGTTAAAAAGGCATTTTAAAACTTCAATGTGCTGGCAACATTTCAGCTGCGCATTTTCTCGTTTATTTTGCGCAGCGCCGCGCCGGCACGTGCATACTGACCGATCAAAATTGCACTCGTTTAACTATTTTAAACAATTTTCATAATTTCAAAATTTGCCTCATAGCCATATTACGTATCCCAAAATAAGGGGCTTTGTACCTTTAATTTCAATGCAGTTTTTTTAAGTAAGTCATCTCTTTTTCAATTTTACTAATAAGTTAGAAAAACAATCTAATGAAGACCAATTTTTTTATAAATGTCGAAAAAAGTGATTATGGATCTTGAACAAATTCTTTGTGACATGTGAAAATGTTTTTAAAATTGACTGCTGCTAAATACAATTTTCAGTTGCTTTCAGCGTATTTGTCGCAAAGGAATCTCTCTACTATCTTTGTAAAATTCTAGAATCTTGAGGAATGTAAGTTAAAGAGTAGATACAGCAGGATTTAACGGGCCGTTGCTAGGCAACGCCGTTTCGTTTCCGCCCCGCCGGATTACTGTTCAATTTAGGAAAATTTTATTCAGATTTTCTTGAAATGTTTAAGATAAATTCATTGCGAAGTTTAGCTAGCTATTGCCCGCGACCTTATCTACGTGTAATAAAACCAGATTGACACTGATGTATTTAAATACATACAAAGAACATCAGGAAAAGATCGTGTATAAAACTCCAGTGATGCATCTGCAGTTCCTCTGGCGTTGTAGAAGTCCATGAGAGTCGGATAAATTAATGTTATTGGATTCGAGGCTCGTTTGTTTTACAATGAACAAACATTAGTAAGAAGTAAGATGTAGGTTCAACACCTTTTGTTCATTCCTTCATAATATTACAGATATTTTAATAATAAAATAGAAGCAGTTAACAAGTCGTAACATTGTTATAGTTAGTACTATATGTTTACATAGTTTATCAAACTTACAGCTTGCCAAATTCCATGTAGATATCGAAGGGAACTGGACAATTTCGAGCCAACCATCTGGCGTGCCGATATTTGGCTGTACGTTTTAATTCCACGATATTGGTAGTCTTGAGTTATATTAGTTGGCATCTTCTTGTGAAATCATATCGTCGATCGATGTAATTTTTTTTTTGCAAATTACGGTTTTCAGTATTAATTACAATATCGTAAGAAATGTTTAATATTTTAGGATAAATGACTTTAATTATAGATCTATCAATCCACAGCCGATCTTATTATCTAAGTAATTAATTATTAGAAAATAAATAATTAGAACTTTAGAAAGTTTTATTTTTATACTAGCTGTCGCCGGCGACTTCGTCAGTACGGAATAAAAAAAACTTAATTAGTAGCCTTTGAGTAGCGAGCTCCGTCGAGCGGTTCTGGGGACACCTTCTAACAAACATCCATCTGAACATTCGC
Organism: Papilio xuthus; assembly: GCF_000836235.2. Classification (NCBI taxonomy): domain Eukaryota; kingdom Metazoa; phylum Arthropoda; class Insecta; order Lepidoptera; family Papilionidae; genus Papilio; species Papilio xuthus. The sequence goes on along the minus strand of NW_013531107.1, from coordinate 5,821,467 downwards.
ATTTATAATATTAGTAAGATATTGGCGAAGAATTTATCAAATATATTTGGATTCTAAGCGTCGGTGGTTCAGGGGGTTAAACACTTGACTTACAATCTGCAGGTCCTAAGTTCGAATCCCATGTACCAATGTGTTTTTCGATTTTCGATTTACATATGTACAATTATCCGACGTTTTTATGGTGAAGGAAAACATCATGATGCAACCTGCATATATCTGAGCTGAAATTCAAAGATATGTGTGAAGTCAACCAACCCGCACTTGGCAGCGTTGTTGACTATGGCCTAATCACGGTGGGGACGTATAGTGAGCTGATGATGATGATGATTTGATTTCTTAACAATTATTAGGTCTTATTCAGTATCGAACAGTGTAGACTTCTTTATTCCTCCCACATAATTGTGTTCAATGATATTTATAAAACAATATTTACTTATGATACAATGAATGTAACAAACAGAGCTTACGATTTCTTTTGAAACATTTAAAAGTTATTTCCACATTAAAATAAAAGCCTCGTACTTTGAGGTTTGTTACATTCATTTCTTTACAAACTTACTCATAAGATTCTTCTTTATATTCCATTTGAAAATGAAAAGTAATTTGTAAGAGGATTATCTTACACGAGTTTTAACGTTTTTTTAGCCGACTGACAAGAAAGTAATGTTTTTCGCGAGTATGTTTTTATGTATGTGGTTGTATGTATGTAAATTCCATTGTTACGGTAAAGCCTTAGGTTATGTTACATTGGCACAAACACATAAATGTAGTTGGACATGAGAGATGCAATTCTAAAAAAATATGAAAATAACGAATTCAAATGTCATTAGCCATTTATTTCATTACTTGATCTTTTTTATTTGTTTTCCAGTATATTCTTATATAAGAAAGTGTTACATATAACAATTTGATTAAAATCTTTGTTTTAAAATGCAGGCAATAGATGGCGCTAAATTCATCTATCAGGGTCGTAGACAGTCGGGATTTCGTTTTTTTTTATTTATGGTAAGGTTATTTCTTCTTCCAACTTCAAAATTTGTAGAATTATTTGTAAAATTAAAGTAAACAAAGATATTATACGACAGCCATTTACATAATTTTTATCTATTGATAAAGGGCATTTAATCATTTATATTTAGATGATAAATTGTTCTCAATCTAATCTAATCTAATCTAATCTAATCTAATCTAATCTAATCTAATCTAATCTAATCTAATCTAATCTAATCCAATCCAATCCAATCCAATCCAATCCAATCCAATCCAATCCAATCCAATCCAATCCAATCCAATCCAATCCAATCCAATCCGATCCAATCCAATCCAATCCAATCCAATCCAATCCAATCAAATCTAATCTAATCTAATCTAAGAGATCTAAACTAAGAGATCTAAAATTATCTAATATAATTTAAGAATAAAACTGTAATTGGAAAATATAATAGAACATTATCTAATAAAATACGAGCTTGTCTCTGGCGTCGTATCAGGTTTTAACAAAGGAAATGAAAACTACAAAGCACTTCTCGGATTTAATTTGATGTTATTATTACAATGTAAAGTTAATTTCTAATCTGTCAGACACAGCCGAGCCGGTACAGCTGTGGCCGATAAAAGTGACGGAACATTAAATTCAAAATGGAATTTCGTTAACAAATTAAGTGATTTTTAATTACATCATCAACAAACATAGATTATAATAAACTATAATTTGATAGAATCGTTAACTGATTACCTTAACTGTAGCTTAGTAACTTTATTACTACTAAATTACCTTAGGGGAACTTCCTTAGTGACCACACGATTCTCAGTGAAGGTTTGTATCTCATTATTGTAGTTCCCAAGTTTTTTTTTTTTAGAAGGGGGCAAATTAGCAACGAATTGCCTAATATTATTTGATCCGACGCCCATGGACATCCGCAACGCCAGAGGAACCGCAGATGCGTTGCGGATGGCCTTTAAGGAAGGTGTACGCTCTTTTCAGTTTGGAAGACTGATTCTTGTTATCCGACCCTTGCTATCTGCTCGTAACTAAAAGTAATAAAAGATTTTTTGAATCTCGGTCTGCATTGCTAGGGTTAGTAACTTTTGTTATTCAAGGCACGCGCGCGGTGCATTGCAGGCTTGTCTTCAAACTTTACGACTCTTGCCAGCTTGTGGTCTGCACTTCTTTGCTTTAATGTTTCTACCAGACTTTTTTAGTAACTTAGAATTATACGTGGAGTCAATTAAAAAACGTAATCATTTTAAACAACGCTAAACTCAAACTTACATATACAAAAAATGTTCGCCTCAAAATTCAAGGAATTCCCGGGACCGAATTTTCCACGAAATAAAACGCGAAACATTTGATTCAAGGGCGATTTCCCCGAAAGTAAGATTCAATTTAAAATTTTCATGCAAAATAATTGCTCAGTTAAAAGTTAACCCAAAAATGATTAACTGAAATGAATATTGCAACCTAACAAACTTCTCATTTAGCAACACGAAATATATTGTTATCCTTTTCATTATCTTTCTCTAAACAGAGATGTGTTTTAAACAGGGAATTTGGTCTCAGAAACCCATCTCCAGTGGACATAAAGCGAATTAAATTATGACAGCTCACTATCGCCCACTATCAACGTCAAAAATTCATTTTGTTTCGTAATCATAGTATACTTCTGTATGGAAGATAATGCTTCTATAAAGAGAGTGAAAAGGTGCGATTTATGGCAGACTTGACCCAGTTTTTGGAATCTTGCTAACTAAAACTTGCATCGGCGTACTATTATAGTTGGTCATATAAATTCCTATCTAAACGACGAAACCAAAGGTCCAGATGGACAACATGTAGTCTAATGTAGACCCAACGGGGGATCATAAAGGCGTAAATAAAATTGTCTGTTCACATGGAAGAAGAACTGTAGCAGTTTGTTCATCGGAAACAGTCATTCGAAAAGAGTCTTCAAAAAAAAGGATAAGATTTGTTCTAAACCTTTTCTCAATAATAAAGGCGTAAATAAAAATCAGAAATAAAGCTTAAAATCAAAGTCGAACCATTTTCAATTAAAGCGCATTTAAATCGACCGCATCGGAAATCTAGGGAAGTGAACATCCCTGGCGTCCCGATATTACATAGCTCGCCCCCCGCGCATCCCCCGCACACCCCCCGCGCACCCCACAGCCGCCCAGCAATGCCAAGCTCGCCGCAAATCTATTGCAATGCATTGCCTCTATTGATCACTACCTACACTACATTTAGATGCGTCTACACATTATTTTATAAAATAGAGGAAAATCAGATTAAATTCATATCCAAAAACATGTTTTTGGATATGAATTTAATCGACCGTAATGATAATGAATCGTAAACGTTATGACGTTTACGGTTCCATTTTTAAAATGTTTAATGTATTCGTAGCTGGTAAATATCTCACTTTCGAATTTTTTAATTAGCGATTCACGGCTATGTTTCAATTTCACCCAAAATATATCGAATACATCCATAGAAGTTTCATTAGTAAGGTTGTTTGTTATCTATCGGCCATTGTACAATAATCCTAAGTTAATTAAATAATTATTAATTAGTAATATTATAGACATTCGCAACATCTAGTTAATGATATAATTCCAGAGTAATCAGTTGTTGTTCATAGCTACATATCACAAATTAACTTAATGCGTACATGTTACTCACCCATTGAAAGCTACGTCAGTTTATAATCTGACCAGACATAGGAACAAAATCATCGAAAATTTCACGTATCATATCAAACACTACCATTACCAACTATTCCTATGTAACTTTAATAAAGTAACGAAAGCAAAAGATAAAAACATAATTTAACGGTTTCACCACGGTAGATAAACTGTTGAAGACCCTTTGTCTTGACAGTCAGACAGACGGACCACAAAGTGATCCTAAGGGTTCCTTTTTTCCTTTCGATGTATGTACCCTAAAAATTATACATAAACTGTATTCGCCGTTAGCTAATAATTTACCTAGTAAGATTTAAAACTGACCAAGATTTCGACAGTCGGTGACACATCTAAATTATATCTAACTTGGCCCTATCGATTACAGTCAAGTTGGATTAATAACAGGCTTAAGTACAAGTTAATGTTACGCTGTACACATCCATACATAGAAATAAAATTAGAGTGTCTGTAAGTAATATCGAAAAATATATATATCGTACACGTGGAGTATTTGCGTTGTTGATAAAGAAGAACCAATTTATAATTTTTTTGTGTCTGTATGTCTGTCTGCAGGGCCGCGATTGTTCTGGTACAATTGGGATGATTTTCTTGGCTCTTTGACGAAAAGGTTTTGGACGAAAATTTAATTAATCTCAATTGAAAAGAAATATTATTCCACGAGAAATTTTCGCTATGAAAAATATACAAAAACTTTACAAATTAGAGTTAATTTATAACATTGTTTTGATAAACAACGTAACAGAAATAAGTTTGTAAAGTCTCATTTGAAAACATCTTACAAATACGAAATAATAAAAGTGAAGCAATTTTCATATTTCGAAATTACAAATAAAGTTTTCAGGAAGACAATTCTCAGTATTTAATTGATATACCGATATAATATTTAATACCAGCTGTCGCCCGCGGCTCCGTTAGTGAATTAAAAAAATTTATCGAGATCCGTTCAACCGTTCTAGAGATATCTTCAAACATCCATCCATCTAAACATTCGCATTTATAATATTAGTAAGATTATATTTAGATCGTACGTAATTGTAACTATGTATACTACGTTCAGTACAAACATACGTTAAAACTAATAATTAGTTTAAGGCGTTTTTTTTTAAATTTCAATGAAGATATAAAACACATTTGGTAAATATCACAATAGCAAACATTGTGTTGAGTTTGATTCCGGGAACTACAAAGGTTTGTGTTTACATTCGGTTTATAAATCATAACAATGGAAATAACACGCACTTTTACAAGTCGGATGATTTATTACGTACTTGTGAATGAACAAGTGAATATATAGCTATTTTTAATTCTCGTACAGTGTATGTCTTCTATGTATATTAAATGTGAATGTTTGAATGGATGGATGGAAGTTTGTTTAAAGGTAAGACGGCAGAACGGATATCGATATATTTCGCATATATATAGAACACAACCTGGAAGAACACATTGGTTACTAGTTATGGTTTTTTTTAATTTTTAGCGGGCTGAGTCGCTGGCGACCGCTATGTTTTATAAGTTTAAATAAGATAATTAGGATAAATAATTAAAATGCTACTCAGAGACAGTTTTTAAGCAAGCGAAGTCGCAGGCAGTTGTTACGATATATAGTTTCTTAAATTCTAAAATGTTTGAACTTGAGGTACATTTAGAGCTAATAAAAGTGCCGATGTTCCCAAGCTATTAGCTAACAGGCTTCTCAACAACTACAAATAGCTATCAGCGTATTGCAAAGATACCGGATATTAGAGTTCGCACTCATCGTCATGATAGCTTCACCTCAGATACAGCTATTTTAAAGCTATGCTCACTATAAACATAGAAATGTTTACGCCGTGGGGTTCCACTGCCAATGTATATTAAAACGTGAGTTTTTCAAATCCAATGCGAGAAATATGCTCGTATAGGTTTCTTAGTGGATTCTCACTGTTTTGTTTCAATGTATTTTCGTATCGAATTTTTGGTTACATTTTTCCTAAGTAAATAATAATTTTAAATATATTTTTTTAAGAGAAGGGCATCGAGAAAGTTATCACTGAGGTGATCATCAACGCCCATGGACTTAGGTTACTTTAGAAGAACTGCAGAAGCGTTACCGATCTTTGAGAAAGAGATACGCTTGTTTCTTGAAGAATTCAAACTCAAACTTTTTACACAACAAATAAAAGGTAAAACGTGATCATACTTATATAATATTTAATGCATTTTCCATTCATAATTTCTGTAACGCGCTCATAATTATAAAAGCATTAATATTAGCCAGAATAACAAAAAAATAAATCTTAAAACGATACGTCTCTTTGATAGTTTATTTTATAGCTAGAACGAAAGCCACCGAATATTCGAAGAGTAACTTTACGTGGCTGTTATTGCAAAAAATAAGCGAAAGTATTTTTATGAGGTCAGTTTTTTTACAAGAATGAGGTCAATTCGACTTGGCTGATAGTCAGCCAGTCAGTCACCGTAAAAGGAAACAATTGTAAGAAATACATAAAGACTTAAACTTAAAGTGTAAGGAAAGTTAATAGACAAGAAAGGTAGTTGTAGAACTTCAATAAACTAATAATTAAGGTTATCGCTTACAACACCCGTCGGTGTTCATATGCTTGAAGGTTTCATAACTCAGTATACCATATTTAAGTATTTAAAGATGAAAAGAGTTAAAATTCTTTAGAGATTTCATAATGTAACTCTTTTCATTGCATGGGTCAAATATACCTGCTTTGTTTCCTACGCTCTATAAAATAAATATTCCAGATAACTTTGTAGTTCAGTATATAAAATTTCAGCTGCTGACCTGGAAAATATTAAGAAATGCACAGAAGCAAGTTATATTTGAGTTTTGTTCTTAATATATGTAACTTTGTCAGAAGTTATTTCATATTACTCAGGCTTTCGAGTTCCTCTTTGTACATGTCTTGTTGTGTATGTTACTACGTAATCATAGAAAGTTGCAGTTATAATTTACTAGATGTCGCTCGCGATTTCTTCCGCGCGAAATAACAACAAAAATTAACTAGTAGCCTATGTGTTCTTCCAGGCTATTTTCTACATCTATGACAAATTTCAGCGAAATCCATGCTGCCGTTCTGGAGATATCTTCTAACATACATCCATCCATCTATCCAAATGCTCGCATGTATAATATTAGTAAGATTAACTAAACATATTGTTTTTTCATGAACATAATGAAATCTGTTAACTTTGATAGAGTGATAGCGTTGAAATAATTTAATTTTCAAATAAAACGACTATGTATCTATACTTAATACTAGAATAATATTCATTATGAATAGAATAAACCATTTAAGCAAAAGCTTGTATTGGTATAAAACGTTCTCTTTAGATGTGGCTCGATAAGGGACTCCTATTTAACTCTATTCAATAAAAACTTTTTCAATCAGTTAAGAGACCTTTTAGATTTTAATGCTAATTGAGAGTCGTTTAGCTATCATTATAGTATTGCTTTAAGGGCAGTGATCTCTATATTTGGATAGGTCATGTCATTTGATTCTATCTCTATTATTAGTTCCAATCCTCACCACCGCTATCAATCGCTACCGACAGCGCCAAAAATGGCGAATATCAAATAGGCATAAAATACCGTTGTTTATAACCTGTCCATATACAGAGGTCAGTGTTTAAGTGTATTTAAACTTTTCAATACATTATCGTCTCGATTACATTAAGCAGATTAATTCTAAGCAAAGCTTAGCAGTTAGACTAAAAATTCTAACTTTAAACTTACAATAATATGTTACGGTGCGTTTCCATTATCCTAACATATATATTATATTAAAACTCAAATAATGTGTTAGCAAAATGTTTATTTGTGTTTAAATAATTAATTTAATTTACATCTTACTAATACTAACTTACTAATATTATAAATGCGGAAGTTAAGATGGATGGATGAATGTTTGTTAGAATCTTAATGAAATTTGGCACATATGCAGAACATCGTTTGGAAGAACACCAAATTTACTTATTAAGTTTTTTTAATTCTGTGCAGATGGAGTCTTGGTTACAGCTAGTAATATATGAGACGCAATACACAAATAAACTTGGTTAATAAAGTCCCAGAAAAAAAAGGATCGTAGCTCTTAGCTCTACGTCTGACTTAAATGAAAGAAAGTACTTAAGTAAATCCTTGTCCGTTCTGGTACATTAATCTTTGGGACATCCTGTATATGTCAAACGTACACATTTAGATAACGTACGTTTGTCAAGTTTTATTACATGTTTAACAACTTGTGGAAGCAAGTCTCTCTCAAGCTTTCAAAGCTACGGAAACAGTCGTCCGCGTTACGTTCGTCCAACAAATAGTTACTTGATAATGTGTTTCTCTGTATAAGACCTAAAGTAAACATCAGACGATACACTCTCTATAAATGGATAGGTGATTGCTTAGAAATGACAGCTTCGTGACACATTATTTTATCTATATTTTTAGTTCAAATCAACAACACCGTTACAAGTCACTACCATCAGCGCCAAATAGGCACAAAATACTACGTCGTATTCGTCGTCCATTTATAGAGTCAGTGCCAGGGGATTGTCAGCTCTTTTTGAGTAGGTATATCCCAATGTCAACTTAATCATCACCATGGCGTCAAGCGACGTTATCATAGACATATAAAAAGATATTAGATTGAATTTGAAGTACTAAGTTATAAATTACATTAAATAATTCATTGGTCACCATATTAAAGAGTGAATAGCCTTCGATGTGACGTCATCCAATCAGAGCACAAACAAGACGTGTTCGTCGGCAAGGGAAGGGGAACCCATATCAACGCGCGTCAAATGCAATTGACTCGTTTGTTTTCCGGTCAATTAGTTTGTGTAGGTCAGTGTAGGCGTTAGATATATACGATACTCAACGATTTACATTTGAGTACTTAGCTCGTAATTGGATCAAATTATTAGGAGATTTTATAAAAGCAAAATACACAAAACCTGGTACAATAGCTTACATTATTAAAATCATGAAATAATTTAAGAATAAAGTTGCAATTTATTTTTTAAGGAGCTTGTTTCCTGGAAGTAAAACATTCTATTGTTAAACCACATTCATGTAAAAAATGGATTAAAATCATTTTTGTGCTATATTAAATGTGTATTTATTGAAAAATAAGAAAAAAATCTATGTCCAAAAACAACCTAGAAGGGTACACAGAGACCACAGACTTCCATCTAACGCACTCTTGACACAGCCTTCTCGACTCTTCGACATATATTTACGTATATGCAATCGGTTCCAATGCTCTTAATACCGGCCATCTTTGGGTATTTCATCAATCTAGTCGCTATAATAGTCAGTGTTAGTGGGGAATATTTCCCAGATAAATTGCGACATTTTATATTTTAGGTTAAAGAAATGCAATTGGAGTAAGAAGAATAAAAAAGGGGTCTAAATAGTGGACAGTGGGACATAAAAGTGTCGATCTTAAGACGTCGACGTTACGCGCCGCTACCGAAGCTCTGCTTTTATTGTCAGCATAGTCAGAGATCGTAAAAGCCAGCAATAAAATCTGACGTACGAACGAAACGTTTTACGTGTTCTTATAGTACGACTCAACTACATAAACAACGCTATGTTTTATTTAAAGTCAAATGTAGAAAATTATAGTTTCAAATCAAGTCAAGGGGATCATTATCTTCGAATGGCGAAATGGCGTCAAACACCAAAATATATATGCAAATCATAGGAATAACCAATAAAAATTACTATGATTTTCATAATAATTGTTTATTCATCACGAATATAATACTTATACAATGATATCCGATATCTTTAAAAGTATATTGAGTTCAGACGTTTTTCTATATTTAAATAATATAATCAAAATGTCTTATAGTATGCTAAAGATACAAAAATATTGAATTTCTTTTAGCAAGCAAAATATACGAGGCTCTCTGAAATATTATCATAGATAAGTTTAAAAACGGTTCAATGTTGTGGAAAATGTTCTTCGGATCGCGCACTGGTCGCCAAATGGCGCGGAAGGGTCGACAGTTTTCGGTCTAATTATGTATTTCCATCAAAAAAAAGAACAAATAATATTGACGAATATTTGATTTATGATTATAATAATCCATCAATCAATTTCTAAATTTCTTACAAATATTTTTTTAATGTTATTTTAACCAATTACATATTAATAAAATGTCCAATTTTTTTAATAGTTAAATTATTTGTAATCAATAAAAAAACTTGTCTAAAATGTATCAATATTTAAGCGAGGAAAGCAATCAAGTATGACGTCATCGAAACAGATCGGAAGTAAACTCGATGTTCAATGCGGGTAACAAATTGCGCTCGAACAAATGCAATAACGTAGCCGCTTCACGCTTCTTAAAGCAATTCAAGTATTATAAAGGATGTAAGAAATATTATTACCGACTATTTATCACCTAATAAACTACCGTATAGTAAGAGTACGATTCCAATCATTTCTACCTATTTGTACTAGGTAAAGTAATGGAAAGGGAGAAGTATACTTCTAGAGAAACCTGTTTGCTCATGAAAATCTAACTTCTTACTAATATTATAAATGCGAATGTTTAGATGGAGGGATGGATGATAGTAGATATCTCCAGAACGACAGCATGGATTTCGCTGAAATTTGTCATAGATGTAAAACATAGTCTGGAACAACACAAAGGCTATTAATTAAGTTTTTTTACTGACACGGTCGGAGTGGAGTTTGTAATAAAAAAATATTTTGTTTTAGGGAGAGGACTGGTGTCCAAACTAGGGGTATCCTATGCGATGGAATCATCATCATCATACTCAGCCTAAACTTGTCCACTGCTGGACGTAGGCCTCCCCCATCGATTGCCACAATGCCCGGTACTGTGCCGCCCGCGTCCAGTGAACTCCCGCAACCTTGACCAGGTCATCGGCCCATCGTGCGGGAGGCCTACCTACGCTGGAATAATAAGTGATAATAATGGAATAATAATAATTTGTTACCTTCACATTATTAATATAATAAACGTTCTAGTGTTCAATTTTAGATATATTTAAATATAAAATTGATAATAAAACATGTATTTACAAAGGCTCTGATGTAAAACACGTACTAAAGTCATTTCTGAAACGAAAACAAGTCGTCTGCATATATTTACATAATGCCCTGAGGGTGCTCAGCTTTTAACGTTTCTATGCTTTGTTATGTCGCCGCCTTTAATTTTGCTACAAAATAAACTTGTATCTTAAATGGAAATTACAAAATTTAAAACATACGTTTTTTCCACCTCATTACAATTCAAGATGTCGTCCGTAACTTCGATAGCGTGAAATAAAAAACTAAACTCAATTTTTTCCAGACTATATCTGTTCCTTTTATATGGATCCATTCAATGGTTTTTTTATGTATTAAACATTCATACATCCAAACTTTTGCATTTATATTTTTATACTTGAGGAGTAAAATGTAACTATTTAATACTTCACAAGCGTTATTTGCGACATATGTGTTAAACCGAGTGGCAACAGATGGCTCTGTTTATGTAATATGACACGATTAACACCAGAGTGAAACAATTTTATTATTAAACATACATTTTAATTAATTTCTTATCTTTATTATTTTGTGAACTTTATTCGAGAAAATGTTTTAATTCGAAACAGAAATATCTCGTGATGTACTGTAATAAAACGTAAAAAGCGTTATTTGGAAAAAGGCAGCAAATTCATTAAATTTACTTTTAAAGAGCATTCAACTCTATTCAATTTATCAAAGTTTCCGAAGAAGCACTTTAAGACGGCAGCGGCGCGACTTCGCAAACTTGTTTCATGCAATTATTTAGCCATTCTCAGTACTATGTAAACTTCACTATAAAACTTTGTAAAATTAACATGTCCACGATCTTCATCCTCTTGAAGATTACAAGCCATTTTTATACCAATATTTAGTTTTACTGTAGACTTGATGTTGGGACCTGCATGAGACCGATGAACCAGTCAAGGTTGCGCGAGTATCCTGAATGCGGGTAGCACAGGACCGATCATGGTGGCGATCTTTGGGGGAGGCCTGTGCCCAGATGTGGGTGAATGGCTGATGAATTAACCTGCATGCGTGATGCGAGTGATTCCCTGGTCATGCTATAGAGCTGTTATGCGAGAATCTTTTTAATTTGTCATTAGGGCCCGCATGCGATGGACTATAGTCCTTATTTTTCCTGTCAACTGATTCCCCGCACGATGTTTGCTTTGCATCGACCGATGATTAATATTAGTCGATAGCTTGTATGCGGGGACTCCTCGCATGCTGTATAACGACCAACTTATGAAATTGCGACATTTAAACAAATAACGGCCTTATTAATTTCACAGGAGACACCAGGTGATAATCCATGTTCAAGAGTAAAACACATACATATGCTGCACAGAATTCAGTCATTACTTGGTAATTAAACCAGCCCCTTAGTGTAATCAATGTACACTTAGGGAGACTACTTAATGGCTGCATCAGTTATATTTAGTTTTTAAATGCGAGAGACAAAAACAGAAAAAAAATTGACGTATTGAAACAAAATTTCTGGTATTTTATTTCTTTCTTTTTAGTTACTTAATTTTTCAGGACCGGTCCGTGTAGTCTTTTTAGCGCAAACTGCCTTCGGGCGAGGTAAGAACAAAGCGCTCTATAAATGTTGCCTACGAATTGGCCCGTGTTCTCACAAGCTTGCTACTTCGCTATACCATTATAAATTCACTGCATTGACGTTCATTTGAATTCTTAATAAGTTGAGGTTTATTTAAGGTTAGGTAGGTTCCCTTATTTTAGGTCTTGAAATTTTTTTTGCATAATCTTGCTTTGCAATAGTAGCTAAAGACCGTTATTTTCACAAAGAATTTAATTTTATTTTAAAATCTAGCTTAAACAATTGAAATTCTTATGTGAAATGGTTTTTAAACAATGTTGGAGACTCTACAACAACTGGGGAACAAAACATTAGGTGTGTTGGAGCGTAGTGGGTTACAGGGGGGGAGGGGGCACTGAGCAATGCCGATGACCTTGTGTACTTCAATACGGTCTGTGCCTCGCTGAGCGTTAGTTCGGAGTATCAGAGTTTCAAAGAGAGTTCAGAGTTTTGCGGAGTCTCAACAGTGAAAGCTTACGGTTGCTTATTATGTAAACATGAGAAATGGTGACACACAACACATCGTTTAATTCCCGCCAAATTTGAAGTCAAATGTAGCACTTTATTTGATTCATAGCGGCGGCGATAGAGGTCGCTCTCAGTGGTCAGCCGAGGTCAGAATACATGCAGTGCGTTATTGTGATTTAGTTATATAATGATTGTTCCGTAGTATAAATAAATAAGAACATAATCTTACTATAATATTATAAATGCGAATTTCTGGATGGATGTATGGATGTTTGTGAGAAGGTATCTCCAAAACAGCTTAACAGATCTCGGTGAAATTTGGAATTACGTACAATATATTGTGGAAGAACACATAGGTTAATAATTAACATTGTTTTAATACGCGCGGACGGAGTCGCGGGCGACAGCTAGTTGTTAAATGTTAAATGTTTATGATACAAATCTGAAAATCAACTTATTTGAATTAAATACTGAATACTTAATTAAATTGGTTCGTTTGTGTCTTTGATAAGTATATTATAAATTTATTTCATAAAATCCTTTGAAGTTTATTTACATTTCGTGGAACAATTGTATAAACCACAGAAAATTCTGAGACAAATTTAATTGAGTGATAGGTTTTGACATTAGTAATCTTACCTTAATTAAAAAAAATCCAACTGACTGCAGCACCAATGGATGAAATAGCGCCATCTGTTGGATGCATTTTAAAAACAAAGATTTTAAACAATTTTTTTTTTATTTATGCTAGATAAACTATGTAATACTTTCTTGTTTTAGAATATGTTAAAAAATTATCAATATAAATAAGTTATAACGAATGAGGCTATTTTTTTTATATCTTATGTCACAGCATCTGGTTTGTGACGCAATGTCAAACTATGGAAGAAGACGAATCGAATGCCACCTCACTCGTCAAAATTCGTATAGACTTTTAAGCTTTACGCAGTCACAAAAAAACAAATAAATTTACATACATACAAACAGACAGGTAAAAATAGGGGTGATGTAGGTAGAAATATAATTATTAAATATATGAAATGCATTTTCATTTATAAAATAAAAACATTTCGTTTCTTCCTATCCTCAGAATTACTTCGGAGCGGGGGCATGGCAGCGCCCCCACCAGGTTGAGCATACAATATTCTCCTTGGTATTACATTCATTAGACAAAAGCGTACGGTTTCTCTGCATTTCAGACATTCAACTGTTTGAAGGCAACGACATGAAGTTTCCAGCACGAAATCATTATAACCCAGCTTTTATTACTTCAAGGAACATCTTGTTTTCAAACTTTACACTTTATTCTATGGACGTTTGTAAGAAGTAACGGTGTCAATTTTTTGTTCATAAAAAATAAAACATAAACTTTTAATAATGTACAGAATCCAAAGAGTATTTATATTTTATTCCATTTCACGTTAAGATATGAATTAAATATTTTTCCATTGATTATTACATTCGTAAGTAATTTAGTTCACAATTTGTAAACAAATATGATATTCATTTAAAATCAATTAATCTAAACTATATAAAATACTAAACAAACAGACTAACAATGAAGATTAATTAGTTTGTTCTGCAAATTGATTGAACGTTTAACTTTATTGCGATAGTATGTATTATATTCTATGGCATTTGTAAAGTTACTACAGATTAAAAAGTTTTTTTTTTACTTGGACAATAGTCACAATTACTGACTATACTGGAATGTCATCATACTAATGGATGGATGAATGTTACTACGTATCTCCAAAATGGATTACCGGATCTCGATTAAATTTACCACAGATGTAAAACATAGTCTGGAAGAGGACATATGCTCCCTAGGTTTCCAAATTTATGTACGGTTTATGTGGGTTACGTTTACTTAGTTTTTGCATATTTATAACTCCGCGTCGGTTCTTCATAGCTCATTGAAAAGCACAGATGTAGAACGTGTGTAATAACCTTAAAATGAATATGAATTAAGTCCAATTCTCTGTATATTCGCCATAAAAAACATTGAATGATTATCTCTATATTCTAGATATTAAAAGGAACACATGGATATGTGTTATTGGTTGTCAATGTTCCTCGGTGCACCGAAATCTTAAACAAAGAAACTGTATCTTTAAATATTGAATTTATTATTTTTTAAACGTACTCAAGAACACTGTATCTCTGCTAATGAGATAATAATTCTGTCTTGAGAAATGGCGGATAGTTAAATTAAATTGGAAAGACACCCGACCGAGCGAAAACAACCGTTGCGGAGTAACGGCCGCCATTTTGAATTGAAGAAATGTATAATATTGAGATACGATTACTCTAATTATTAATATTTTATTTAAAAAAATAATGTCTAATCACTTGAAAAATATATTTGAAAAATACAGTCGCGTCAGAAAATACTTTAGTCACGGCGGTTTACATTTGTTTCTTATTCAATATATGATCTTTATTAAAAAATGCATGTGAGAGTAGTCGCTAAAAAAATCTTTAATAAAGGCGACAAAAGAACGTCTAAATAAGACGAATGAAAAAAAGACTATCGTAAATAAAAGAACTGCGAAAAGAAGATCAAAATTCGGCCGTTCCTTTTGAATTTGACCGAGAGTCACTTGAATTCGACAACGCCTCTATAAATGTACTATTAAGTCGAAAACGTTTAAAGTGGATATAAAATTAGCTTTAATGATACTTTTATCGTTCTTGATAATAACAGAAGAGTAATAAATTTACAAATAAAAACTTTAAGTCTCCGAGCACCTGCGCTTTTAATAAAAGTAATCTGAATCTGGAGTCTTTTATTTGACACACCTGAGCGCCGTCATGTTTATATTCTTTTATGATTTAACGGACAAAGAAATATGAAGGATAAATTATTACTTTACTAAACACAATATATATTAGTATCGTAAGCTCGTATACGTTTTCACTAAGGGGTTTGATTGATGACAATAATTAAGCCGTATTCAACCACTCTGGCGTAATGCGAATAGGTTGACTAAACACATTTTCGAACTTTTTTTTATAAGATAAGGAGGCAAACGATAAGCGTGAGCACAGATGTATTGAACGACGCCCATAGACGCAACACTATAAGAACTGGAGTTGTGTTATCAGCTTTTGAGAAGGTGACACACTCGTTTCTTGAAGGACCCTAAGTCATATTGGTATGGAACTACACTCGAAAACGGATGATTCTACGCGGCTGGACAAGGCAGAAAGTAGCTTGAAAACCGCATTGTCGTTGAATGACAGCTGTCCAGGTTGTGTGGATGGTATTATGCATAAAATATCACTCTTGACTTTTGAAATCTTGTTACATTAAGAACAACTTTGTCTAAAAATGTACAGTACGTATCCTGTCTTTATCTCATTTTTACATATTCTTGAAAGTTTGTTCTGTTTATATAAAAATATCATGTTTGTCTGAAAGTTTAAGTACGAGCGGAATACCGACGGGCAGGAAAATGTAGTAGATTAAATAAAACGTTGGATAAGCAAACTTCGAACTTCGTAGTTTAGTTGTTGCGACTTTATTGAAACCATGTCCACCAACAAAGTTCTTTTCTGACGTTCATTATTTACTGTCTATTCCGTTTAATATTTATTTACGTATTCATATTACAACATTTTGCCTTTAAGCAAAAACTCCGGTACGGTCTGTACCATCTAGGCTATTTTATAGAGTTTTTGACCTTTTAAACAAATACTTTCGAGTAAAAATAATTTTTGGTAATTGGTAAAGTATGTTATTGACTGCGTTTTGTTAAGACGTCGGCTTAGTTTGTGTTTTTTATGTATCAAGTTATATCCGTGGGAGCAGCCGGATGTTGTTTCGACCTGGCGGCTCATTTCCGCTACCCGCTACCCACATAAACATCAAACACGTCACGGACCTTCTCCGCACGAGCAAGCAGCATAATTTATACTAGTGCTACTTTTTGCTTGAAATTAGATCATAATTTATATTAAGATAAATTTCATTCAAAATTTATATACACTTCTTTATATTTACTTTAACTGTATATAATATTATGTACATCCATCATATCATATTTGTGCAATTTCCTTAAAAAGGGGTACAAAGTTTTCACACATTAATATTATTATTTATAGTTAAGTTCATTATTTCTCATACCGTTTAAGTTGAATAAGTTCTTTAAGTTTTATCTTCTTAGAAAATATTGTGTTTTTCGTCTTAGATAACTTACAACTTGTTTATCTTATTGGGTTAAATAAAAAAAATATATTTTCCAAAAAACTGTCTATTTCCTGAGCTTTTATTTTAATAATATATTTTAGTACACCATAATCTTTTTAGTCGTTATAAACACGTTAAGCAAAATAAGTTGTAAAAATACGTAACATTGTATTTTTTATCGCAATATATGGCTAAAATGTACTTTTAATATTTTTGTCGCTTCAAATATGTTTTTAGTATACTTGTATGTCTTTTTGTGTTCACTTGTGATTTACTTGATTTAAAATGATCCAACTATCTTTGAAGCATGTTTACTTTCGAGAACAGTAAGATTGGTGTTAAGCGAGACCTGGAACTTAAGCTATAGCATATCATATCATATTTCCTATATATTATAAAACATAGCTAACAATATTTCTACAAAAAAAATTATAATAAGTTAAATCAGGTAACAAATTTATACTTATTAAATGAAGTCTTTGGTATTGTCAACGTTATTCAAATAAAAAATTACATAGTAACTATATTAAAAACAAAACAAAATGTTATTTATCTAACAAATAATAATTTTATCGATCCTAATAGTATTATATAGGTATAACACTGAATGAAGGTAAAGTAATAAAACTCAACATAGCAGAGCTATCCCCGTGTAAATCTTGAAGGTACGTATCCCTTACATCAAGACGAGAGATTTTATTAAAGTAATACAATGTTACGAGCTACTTTTACGTGTTTTACGATGTTGTATACGGGCAAAGGTACACCTTACATTGACCGCACAACTACTGAAGTAAAGCCTTTTTTAAGGTTTAAGGGGTTAAGAGTTTTTCTACTTATATTTGTTGAATAATGTTTATTTTACAAATGTGGTATAACTTTGTTAGTTGACTGTCTATACTCATGACTTTGCGAAGATTACGGATAACATCACTTTTTAAAATCGATTCAGGAATTAAATCCTTAGGTATTTTTTTATAACAGAAGGGGCAAACGAGCAGCGGAAACACCGAGGTATTCAACGACGCCCATGGACATCAGCAATACCAGAGGAACCGCAGATGTGTTGCCTGCAAATGGAATTGATAGCTATACATAAGCGTAATTTTACTCTTATTTAAAATCAGTCACGTACAGATACAAAGATACAGGTAAAATATAATAATAAAATAGTTATATCCCGTCGAATAACGTATTTTTTTTTCAGTTGAATGTTGGAAATTATGCAGACGTTTTCTAAATACAACAAAGGTCCATTATCCTATTTAACATTCCGGCAAGCATTGGCAAAAAATAAATCATGAGAATTCGATAGCTGACTGTCGTGCGGTGTTTTAGTGCATATTTCTGTAGTAAAGTATTAGTATTTTAACACCAAAAAATACATACACATTGCTTCTTGTTTTATTAATTACAACACAAAAATTCACAACATGACGTCTTTTGACGACAACCAAACAATTAAAGGAAAAGTCAACAATCAAAGCGGAAACATGTCTCTAGTTCTTTTGATAACTCGCCTCTTTATAGTGTCGTAAATTTATAAAATTATTAGGGGCCAAAAGAACAGCGATTTAATTATTTTTTACATTGAAAAAAAAAACATGTTTTAATAAAAAAAGATAACTTTAAATAGCGTAGTAATATACATACATACCGTTCCGTTCAGTCATTCTGAAGATAGCTTCAAATATACATCCATCCGTTTATCCAAACATTCGCATTTTTATTATTAGTAAGAAGTAATAAACGAAATTGAATACTGAATTTCCTTTCTTAGTTTTACATATAATCATCATCATCATCAGCTTACTATACGTCCCCACCGAGGGGCTCGGAGCCTACCCTAAGTTAAGGGTGATTAGGCCACAGTCAACCACGCTGGCCAAGTGCGGGTTGGTTGACTTCACATATATCTAAAATATAATAAAAAGCTTAGAATATTGAATATTTTCACGTTATTGCATAGCCCAACATTCCAACATATAATGTTTAAAAGCTTTCAGGTGTTACCGCAAGTCTTCTGCATATATCACCAACTCAAGTCTATTCCTTTGAGTATTGATTACTTAGCTTTTATTGTGATGTATTTAAATATATTATAAACAACCAGCATGATGTCAAAGCCCGGTCATTACGATATTGTAATTATCCATGTCCTGTTTCCAGCGTGTATGGTTATAAAGTTAGTATTAAAAAAAATTTTAACTTTGTACTTTTACTTGTAAATGGAAACTGATGAAAATGTGTGTCTTTAATAAATTATTTTTAAAAAAAAATATCATTTTAACGATCAGCACAAGTTTCAGCCAAGGAAGGAACGTAAACGTAACGAGTAGTTGCGTATGCCAATTATTATGTTTAAAATATTAACACATTTCAGATATAAGTCACTAATAAATTATTCAAACTTTCGTGAGACATTATACTAAACTGATATATACGCGCCGTAAGAGCGCAGGCGCGCAGTTTGCGACGGGCCGCGTCCGCGAAATAATACCAATACCACCCATCCTGATGACGGCCCCCGATGGGCTCGAAACTAGTCGGTGCCGCCACCGGACGAATATACGTGAGTGTTTAGCCGTGTTTATATATCATAAGTCACTAATTTACCTCAGCCAATATCGACTCTGGAACAATAATTATAAATACAATAAAGACATAATACAAAAGACAGTATTTTTTGAATAATTTTGTTTTGAATATTAAATATTTCTATAGTAAATCAAATTTTTACTACAGACATTCTACTAGATAGATAAACTCAGTGATTGGTTCAAAAAAACATTGAATATGTACTCTTTACTCCATTTTACTAATACCGCTTTTAACTCTGATTTCTCGTTCGCAGTATCCTAAGATAAATATGTACTTAATGAGGGAAAGTCTGTGTAACGCTTACACGAGAGCTTAATAGTGCGCTGAGTAAGATTTCGTATCATAGTAAATAATATTTCTGCCTTAATCCGTAGTCGAACAAATTAATTGGTTGCCTCGACGTTAATAAAGGATATAGACTAATATCTTTACCCAATCTATACAATAGAAGCTATGTCGCTTTATTGATCAATACAAAGCTTATTGGGAGACTGAAGTTACCTTTCTAATAATATTATAGACTGATTGTCGGTTATGTTATTTAGAGAGGTAAAGATTTGATATGACGATTTAGGACCTATTTTCACTAATACACAGTGAAAAGAAGTTTAAACTGTTATATTTTTTATTATACTTATTAACAATATAGCATCTATCTATCTACTCAGCCATGAGACGCCCACTGCTGGGCATAGGCCTCCCCCAAAGATCGCCACGATGACCGATCTTGTGCCACCCGCATCCAGGATGCTCCCGCAACCTTGACCAGGTCATCGGTCCATCTTGCGGGAGGCCTGCCCACGCTGCGTCGACCTGTCCGTGGCCGCCACTCTAGGACTTTGCGACCCCATCGACCGTCCATTCTGCGGGCGATATGGCCGGCCCATCGCCACTTGAGGTTTACAATTCTTATATAGCATAAAGCATATAAATCCAATGCGAACCTTTAAGTACATAACACTATAGTTTACAATATGTTTTATAGTAAAAGTAAATAACAATGTGAATGTTTTGATTGATGGATGGATGTTTATTCGAAGGTATCTCCAAAGCGGCTGTATGCATCTCGCTGAAATTAGGCATACATATAGAACGAAGTCTGGAAAAACACATTAATTTTGTTTTAACACCGCGTGATCGGAGTCGTCGGCGACAGCTAGTTATGAATAAAATATAATTAATGAACCTCATATTAAAGCTTGGTAATAAATTACAGCAAATATATAATAATAGAGAAGTAAATAAATGATTAAATGTAAAAATTGTTACCTCGCCACAGCTCGTCAGTTAAATTCGTTATGATTCAATTCCGTTCCGTCCGATTGAGTTTGAAGTATTGACAATGATGTATTTCACATCAGTTGTCGGAAAAAAACTGAAAGGAATTAAAATAAATCGGTTTTACAAATGAAATACACGTTACGGCTTGTTACTACGGTTTTACATCACTGGAATTTTATTTCAATTTACTGTCCATTTATTTGATTTGTTAATCTATGTTAAATAAGTATAAAAACCGTCAACATTTAATCTGGTGTTGGCACCGAGAAATTTCATATCTTGTTTTTATATTAAGATAAGGTGTCACCCGCAACCCTTCATTTAAAAAGATTTATCAGCCTATGTATTCTTCCAGCCTATGTTCTACATCTGTGCCAAATGTTATCAAGATACGTTGACCCGAAGATACCTGGTAACAAACATACATCCATACAAACTATCGCATTTATAATATTCGTAAGATTATAATAATTATTCAACCTTAAGTATATTTTTACTTATTACAAATAAATAACACTTACAGACCACCTTAAACCTAGTACAAAAAGATATTTGTAATTTTATCTTTGCTAAAAAGTTATTCACGTAATGATTTTGCGTTCTTAAGTATAACCTTGAAAATACGATTAACCTAAAGAAGGCCAAATATTTTCTAATGAAGGATTAAAATGTGAATTTTGCATTAATTAAAAAGATTTTTTTAATACTCTTTGTTCTTAATGAAGGTCTTCAAAAATTATACTAAAATATTTTCGCTTATCCCTTATCCCCAAGTTATAATTAGCAATGCGACTGACTTCAAATAAAATCGAAGGTTTCAGCAACAAAAATAGCAATCCAAGGATTCAGTATTTAGAAGAATTGTGGGATGAATTCAGCATTTTTGTTATGTAAGTTTACATTTATAAATGTAAAGTGCTTTGAACGCCTTTATAAGTCTTTTGTCATCATCAACCAGCCCTTAACCAGCTGAAGGTCGACACAGTATGAACTCCTCCATATATCTCTCTCAGCCGTCATATCTGATTCTACCACCTTCTTACGCATATCCTCTTTAACGCAATCCATCCATACTTTGGTCTTCCTCTACCTTTGTACATTCAATATCATTATCTTTTTATCTTAAAAATCCTTCAAATATATGAAACTTGACAAATATCAATGGGTGATTGTCGAGTTTTTCCTTCTATAGAAAGAAAAATATATGCTATTCTGCAAAACAAAGTGTTACGCAATACAGTATTATACAATAACATCACAAACATAACGAAGACTGCTTTTACCGCATGGCTGTACACTCGATGTTGTTTATTCCAAATTCACAAAGGAAATTGAAAAAAAAATATATTAAAATCCCCCATCCAGGTATTATTAACAACGAAATGAACACGAAAACGTATTTCATTAACGAATTTCAGCGACAAAAATGTGCTTATTTTACTCCGAGTTAATATGTTGTACTAGCGGTCGACCGCGACTTCGACTGCGAGGAATTAAAAAAATAAAACTAATAGCCTATATGTTCTTCAAGACTATGCTCTATATGTATGCCAAATTTCATCGAGATCTGTTCAGCTGTTCTGGAGATGCCTTTAAACAAACATCCATCCATCTAAACATTCGCATTTATGAAATTATTAAGATTATATTATATAGTAAGATAAGTAGATTGTTGCCATTCCTTTCATATTCTTTTAATAAAATAGAGATAGCAAATATGTTTTGTAAATGTGTTTCAAAGGTGATAACGATCGCGATTTTTTATCTTTATTCTTTTGTTTCTGTCTGGAATTTTGTAAAATATTTACAGTAACTTCATATAAAGTTAATTTCAATTGTAACTAAGCTTGTTCCAAGAGTACAAAAATAACTAGTACATTTTGAGTAAAGCGCAGGCCTCGTCCTAATTGAAACATAACTCTGTCCCCTGCCTTCCCGGAGACGCTATTAATACGTGCCGTGCGGGAATCGATTCCAAGCAAATTGAAGGGGAGAAACAAAAATACTTTTGTACGAACATACAATATATTATATACGTATCAAAAGTATTAATATAAAGA
Source organism: Papilio xuthus (assembly GCF_000836235.2). Classification (NCBI taxonomy): domain Eukaryota; kingdom Metazoa; phylum Arthropoda; class Insecta; order Lepidoptera; family Papilionidae; genus Papilio; species Papilio xuthus. The sequence continues at coordinate 5,798,517 of NW_013531107.1, read as the reverse complement.
GAAATACACCAACAAGTAAAAAATCTCAAAATCAAGAAATTTATTATCATTTTTTGTAAACAAAGAGTATGTTATGAATAGACGGGAAACTTATTATAATTAAGTGAAATTTCCTTTTAAAAATATAAAAAAAAAACTTTTTAAAAATTACTTTATTAAGTTTTAAATAAATATCTTTGAACGGCCTCTTATGTAACTATCATATTTATATATTCCCCTTACGATGAAATATATATATATATATATGAAATTCTTTCGAAGACCCTCGAGATATGCTGTAATTAATAAGCGATATGAAGTACTCTTCATATCACATTAACTTTTGAGTGGCTCTTTTCTGTTTCTAAGTGCTGTTATATATTAACATGGGAACATTTCGTATATTTCCCTGCAAAATAATTTAATTAATAAAGTTATAAAGCCCTACAAAATCTAATAAAGGATAGGTACAGCTGGCTAGCTGACCCGCGCCAAATTCTTCACATAGCTATCTAAATTTGTTACAATGAAGAGGAGTAAAATAAAATTTGTACGTTACAAAAATAAGATAACTCAATATGTTTTAAAAATATAATTTCACACATTATAACGACGTATTATTAATGACCATGAATAAACTGAATATGATACTAATAAAGTAATAAATTCTTTGAAACAAGAAAGTAGTTTAAGGTCAGTGAACACTCGCAGCTAACAATACATATGAGTCCTTCCAAATTTTCGTATAAACAGAAAGACATGTAACAGTGGTAGAGCTCGCATTAACATATTCACAAGAATTGGCCAGTTCGCTCGGCGCAATCCCACGACCACACAGAAGACAGGCGTGAAGTGCAAGACATTACGAGTTTCGTCTGATGAGTGTGGTGCCGGAGCCTTAGGCGTCGATTAAAGGTCAACATCATGCAATTGCGAATGTCTATAGGCAACGGTCGCTTCGCTATTTCAACGATTTTAGATGGCCGCTTGCTCGTTTAACACGTTATGATATAAAAAAATACATAAGATAAACTATGTTAACTAATAATATTTGAACACTTCGTTAATCAAACTCAATAGCGAATGTAGTATGATAAATACGTCGAACGACATAATGTATTGCGCAAGTTTATTAATTACCAACACGTTAACATAGGTTAAATCACTGTAGTAACGCTTTAGGACTGGTCTAACATTAGACATACGCTAACAAAGGCGTGACAAATGACTGCGGCATGTCCCAGACAAGACTTTAAATAATACGTAAAGCAAAGGTTAAACTTTGTGTACACTGGACACTGGTTTTAGACCGCAGTTAGGCTTTTGTATATCTTAAATTGATTTGAATATTGCTTTTATTGGTGATTAATTGATTAGGATAAACTTAAGGTTGATAATGTTACAATTGTTTGTAAAGTATGGATGGATTGTGTGAAAAGTGTGCGTAAGAAGGGAGTTAATTCAAATATTAGGGGTGATGGTGATATACTAACACAGAGTCATTTAGTACGAGATACTTACCGTGACTTTTTGAGACCAAAATCTGTGTATAAAACATATCGGCAACTCTATTTTTTGTTTTTGATTATCTTGGTTTTCATTATCTTTGACAAAACAGAAGTAACAATATGTATCAAAGGAGGATTTTGCTCTTATAAACCCACGGTTAAAGATAGTTGTTGACCCTATGTAGTATGTTGAGCTTTAAATGCAGCTTTACGCACGGGGTTTTCTTTATGTTATAAATGTAACATTAGTAGAGACAATCTCTCTACTTTATGTTGGTGTTAAATTACTTTTGTTCCAGATAAGAAACATGATTAACCTATATTATACTGAAAAATACTGGGAGAAAATTTATCCTAACGTCTCGTAAAACAGTCAATAAGTGGACTGTGACTCGTGGCACTTTGCCAGAATTCTACCTTTGTCTACAACATAGAATGTACCCGAGTCGTATTCATAAAATTTTATATCACCTCATAATTTCTAATATTCTATACATTTTTAATATCTTAAATCTAAATTGTACTCTTCATCGACGTAATTTTTAATACCTGTGAAAATTAGATATAGAAAATAAACTAGGGGTGGCACCTACTAAGCTTAATTATTATTCGAGATTTCCTCTCGTCTATTTAGAATTTTTATATGAAACGATAAATAATATCGGCGAAGTAGGGGTACTACCTCCTCCATAAAATTACCTTTGTAAGTGCGTTGTAAGTCGCAAAGTAATCCAGTCACTTCATCCGTCTGCCAATTCAGATAATCCGTCTAACTGGAGAGAAATCCGAGGATTAAGAGAAAACGAAGTCGTCTAATTTTCGAATATATCTTTAATCCTGACTGAGTAATGCTTTTGAGTTGTCAATTTTGATTTCTAAAACAGCGTACATCTTAAATAAATTGGATATATTTTTTGCCGTTTAGTGTTTACTCGCGCATCTGCCTCAGCTACTCAAATATTTCTAATAAATTATTTAAAAAAAAATTATCCAACAATGTATTATACCTTTAGGAGAAATTAAAAAAAAAACTCTAGTTTCTTTTTTTTATAACATAAGGTGGCAAACGAGCAAAGTTAGTTAAGCAAAACTTCACAAACTTACTACTCGTATAAAGGTACAATAATTTTATTGACAGTTTATTTTGTAAGTAAAAATTTCTTACTTTAATCTAATTATCTATTATCTTTAGTAAAAATATTTTAAACGTTAAAAATCAAGCGCAAAAGTCTTAGAACAGCTAAGAACCCGTATTTCAAGAACTACTTTCTTTCAGTGCCACTTCAAAGGTACTCCTTTACTCTATTTACTAATAGATCCTTTTACAATTCCAACAGGACAACAAACTCAAATGGTTCTTTGTCGCTTTGCTCTTAATATCTCTTTGATGTTCGCAGTTTTTCCTTTTGAATGACAAATTAAGACAAAGTAAACTGATATACCTCGGGACGTTAACAGTTCAGATTCATTTTCTTTTCTGAAATATTAAAAGTTATTAGAAAATGTTTTTCTTAAAAACTTTTATAAAGAAAAGGTTTTTTCATTTGAAGTTTTTTTGATTTAAATACATAAATATTAATAACGTCTTTATGTTAGTCTTTTCAATAAATTCAAATTTATCAAACACCTTATTAACATTCGTATTTGTCTAATTTCTTTTTCTAACTTATAAGTAATAATTTATTTATATTCCCTTAACATTAAGATTTTGTTTCTTTACTATAAAAGTTAACAAAAATCATTTTCTACATTACTACTTTAACAGTGGTAGAGCCCGCTTTAACATCTTCGCACGAATTGGCCCGGCTCGCCCGGTGAAATACCACGACCACACAGAAGACAGGCGTCAAGTGGAAGCTATTCCGCGTACAGTCTGATAAGTGTGCGTCCCGGAGGCCTAATCTAGTCCTCTTTCCCTTCCCACCTTTTTTCTTATAAGGAAAGTATGGGAAGTGGAAGTGGACTTTCCGAATGAGAGGATGCATGGAAAGGGAAAATATTTTCTTTCTGTGCATCCTCTCCTCCGTCGATTACAGGTAGGCAACGCATATGCAATTGCGTATGTCTATGGGCAACGGTCACTTCGCTATTTCAGCGATTTCAGGTGGCCGGTCGCTCGTTTGCCACCTTATGATGAAAAAAAAATTCAGAATAAACGAAAATATGCAAAAGGAACAAAACCCTAATGTTACAAATGAACATATTAATAAATCAATCTCATAACTATTCTATTTAGCGCATTGCCAACTCCAAGAACTGATCCAAAACTGTGTCGGCACCAGCTTTTGATGAATAATGGATTATTATGATCCGCACATTGAGCCATCGAGTGCAAAAGACAAACATCAACAAAATGCCCTTACATTTGAATACAACGGCCTTCTATTCAACTCAATAAATCTATATATATAAAAGAAAGTCGTGTTAGTAACACTGTTTACAACTCAAGAACGGCTTTACAGATTTGGCTGTAAATTGGTGAGGAGGTAGCTTAGAGCCAGGAGACGGATAGGATACTATTTATTCTTTTTTTTTTAAATTTATGCCTTTAAGAGGTGCTTTTTATTTAACTTATCTATATATTAAGTTTTTTTTATATATCCACGCGGACGGATTCGCGTCCGACTTACTTCGGACTCGTTGAGGATCCATCTTCAATTTTTTTTTCATCTTCTGTAGAGTTGAGAATCGAATACAATGTAGTCTTTAATGTGTCACGGACGTAGTCGCGGGCGATAGCTAGATTGTGTAATACTGAAAATACAAGCACAAAATTGCTCAACTAAAAGACTTTTATTGAAGTTTAAAATGTTTTGTCACAGTTTATTTAATAGGAATGAAAAAGATGACGATGGTTATTACGATTTCTTTATAAGATCTTTATAATTTCTAATCGTTTTTTTCAACTCTACATCAAAAATGATTAACAAAGTATTTTATTAAAAAGTTATACACTTTCGATGTTTTATTACGTACTTCAATATTAATATTAAATTTCTATATAATGAATTTTCTAACAAATATAAAATATTTGTTCCACTTGAGAAAATACGTATGAGTTTGGAAAATATTAAAACAATTCGCTCTAAGTAAGTGGGATCGTATTTTAATTTACCATGATGGTTTGTATTTCACCTTTATAAAGATATAATTAATAAAACACTTTATTGTTAATTATTACAAATATAGCTCATAAAATTACCTTTAATATAAAATAAAATAATGAAGGTAACATTTCTATTCATTATTTTTTAATTAGTTTTTTGTTTTAAGTGCTTAATATTTTCTATGAGAATAACTTTTAATTAAAATTATCAATATTTGTACTACAAATAGATTCTCTTTCATAGGGTTACGGGTAAACGGACGATGCGAATTTGAACAGATACGTCTATCTGTTGTCGTCACAATAACTTCAACACTGTTCTGTGCAACTTTGAAAGATGACAGTTTCTCATATCACAACATATATCAGTAACCATGAGTTTCTGATATACGTTGTGATATATAGTTTTTTTTTTTTCAAGATAATGACGGGGATGATGTTATGTTTTAAACAGAGATTTTGGTATCAGAATTCAACCGTACGTACGTTACTAAACTCACTTCAGATTTATGACATCCAGTTACGAGTAAATAAGATATAAAACGAACATTAACGTAAAAAATAAATAACCAATCTTAAAGGCCGTCTTAAATTTTCAGTTACGTTTGAGCACTTTAAATTTTAATATACCGATAAAAACCCGCCGCTAAAAGTATCAAGTTATAGCATTCAAACTCTTTATTATTATTGAAACAGGAAAAAAAACGTCTCTATAATTTCTTCTATTAAAAACTTCATCTATTTCTCCACCTCTAGTTTACTAAAACTACTTATCTTTTCACTGTTTTTGTAATCGATTATGTATTATATTATTTAAACTTTCGTGAGACATTATACTAAACTGATATATAAACACGAAAGCGAGCGACGGGCCGCGTCCGCGAAATAATACCCGTACCACTCGTCCTGATGAAGGGCCCCCGATGGGCTCGAAACTAGTCGGTGCCGCCACCGGACATATATACGTGAGTGTTTAGCCGTGTTTATATATCGATTATGTATTGTTAGTAATTATTGAAAATTACATACAAAAACACTTGTACATTTTCGTTATAAAAGAATTGTAAATTAAGATAACCCAAGATATGTTTCGGAGTTAAGTATAACAACATAACAAAGCAACCGGTTGTGATATCAATTATGTTCCTAAAATGTTCAGAATTCTTTTTAAAGTGCGTGTTACTAATGGTTTTAAAAAAATATCGTAAAACATACTCTTCCAATACAAAAGATGTATGAAAAATTTTAAGTATGTTCATAGTTCATTTAAATGGATATGGGGCAGTTGTATGCATGTATGTCGTTGGCATTTAATAGGAATTCCTAATGGGTACTGATGCGTGAAACTATGTATGCGGTTCAAGATATAGGATGGAAAGGCTTCTCAAATTTTTCTCGTATGTTCATCTGCTTTTAAATGCTTTAAAACTGTCGATGTACAATTTTTATAAGTCAAAATAATTATTTGACTAATCCGCCGACGTTACATCTTTTACTAAACCGTATACGAGACCTTTTTCCTTTTCAAAAAGTGTATAAATCTTTTCATAAAACTGTATTTGAGGCAGTAAATAAGAATTTTGTTTGTATAAATATACTTTGAACGGTTTGCAAACTATCTCTTTAGAGAAAACTCATCTTCAAAGGTAATGCTTCACTGCGATTACGATTCAAACAAAAAAATAAGTTTAAAATTATTTATAATATCATAGATAGTTTAAGTGACCACATGTATTGTTGCGTATGATATGTAAATAGAAATATTAAAAAAAATATTTTTGTAGTCAATCATATTTCTTTTTGTAATTTGATTTAAAAACAAAACTAAATTCCATTAAAAATTCTCTATTTACGTGAAAAAATATTATGAAACTTAATTTCAAATGTACTTTTCTACGAATTTTGTGTTGAATGGTTTCGGATACCTAACTGAAGGCGACTTCGTTACGTAGGGAAATGTAGCGCGGTTCTCTACTTTTCGTTTTTCATTTTGCAAATAACATGACATTGTTAATGTTACCGTATTTTGAGACAATCTTACAAATATTGTTGGTAAAAAAATTAATATAAAATATAACTGTCTTTTAAATAATTATTAAACATATATATTAATAATATTTACGTAATGAGTATACATATATATAAGGAAAAATAACATTATCAAAATCTATTTATTTTATATGAATAAAGCTAACTATGCAATTTTCCGCTCGACAGCGTCTCTTCAAGGTCGCTTATTGGTTCTGAAAAATATGCTAAAATATAGGAGACGACTGAATTCATTGCTTTTAAAAACATTTTTAAAAGTATAGAAAATAAATAAATACTGTATGTATAGAGCGCCAATAGCCTAATGCTTAAGGGTATGGATTCCCGATCACGCGGTCGAGAGTTCGAATCCCGCCATTCGACTATTGTCTTACACCATATCCTATCACACGCCTAGAGCTTAGTTGAAGCGGTACAAGAAATATTAGTGAATTAACGAAAATCTGCTAGTATTAAAAAATACATAACCTACATAAGTTTTGTGTATGTTAAGGTTTCATTAGTGCATATTCATCAGTCGTTGAAACACAATGTACAATAGATAAAGAAAAAGAAAGGTAAAGTACCGTTATTTGTTAAACACGCAAAAGTGAAATTTCCTTCTCTATAAATTTAACAAAATGGCTGATTGAACCAGAAAATTACTCTGAACAACGTTATATTAATAATATTATATATTGATACGTAAGACTTATTAATATAGTATAATATTAACCTTAGTCCCCGCCTACGAATCACCCACGTAGAGGCCGCGTAGCAGCTTTGTAGAGCTTTAAAATTGTGTACTTTCTTCCTACTTTTATCATTTGATTTTCATAAAATGTATTGTTCAAATTAGGATATTGTTTGATAATATTAATTATAATTCATACATGTAAATAACAAATACATTTTTGATTTTTTTTGTAAAACACTAGAAATTGTCTGCGACTTTTTCAGTGCGGTATTAAAAATCTAGTAAAAATATAGCCTATATCATCCAGGGATAGTGTACTTTCCCAACAGTGAAAAGTTTCAATACAGTAGTTTCGAAGCCGCTTCAATACAAAAAAACAAATAATCAAGTCTCTACTTTGTGTTATATTTGTATGAGTAGTGTCAGTGTCAATAGATAAATAGTTTGGGTAGAGAATTCACTTATTTTTAATTCAAACACAGTTCTTTGGTATTATAAACAATTTATACATAATTACATTATTTTATTTTATTTTATAATTATGTTTTCAAAATTAATATGAAAAACATATATTTGGTAACCCTTTACAATGTTAAAAGTTACTATTGACACCGTAGCGGCGTATCATTTCGTAGCACACAAGGCGTAGCATCGGAGTCCTGCTTCCGTTGGTACCAGAATAGAACCAGTACACAGACCAGGCAGATCACCACAAAATACACCAGCATGAATAGAAAGTATAGCTGAAAAGAAAAACAAAATTAGGATACGATTTTTTATGAATCATTAAGTATCCTAATAAATTATTAGATAATAATACTTTTTAGTATCTTATTTATTTTTAAAGATATTAAATTCACGAAAAGAACATAATAAAGTGTTTAAATTTTTAAGCGCATTTGTTTTACAAATTATTATATTATTTATTAATTTTGGAGAAAAGTTAAAAGAAACATTTGAAATTATTAATCAATTATTAATTTAAAAATAACACTAATGTATAAACTCATTCCATTTAAAGCTTTCATGTTAAGTTTGCATGATAATGCACATCCGAACTCATCAACATTACGAACGTCTGAAAGTACACAAAAGACTTCAACAGCGGACGCCCTACTTAAGTTACCAGAGTACACAATATTCTTGTAACAATCACATCACTAAGTTAACACGCATGCGTCAAAAGACAAACATAAAGATAAATTAGGACTATTTAATTTTCTTGTTCACTGATTTTAACATAGAAAGTAATAGTGGAAAGTAACTCACTCCGAAATATGCAAGCAAAGTAGTATAAGGAGACATGGTGTTCATAATCTAACCAATGGTATACTGAGTTAATGTTACAGAATTGGAGGCATTTTGCCAATTTTCCAATGCTGATATTATTTTGTGTGTAGGAAAAGTGTTTATTATGTAACATATCAGAGTAACAGTAAAACATCTTGGTAGACCTTGACATATCGAAGATATATAACCAATTATTTAATTTAATAAAATTTGAATATTATGTTATATTTAAAATTACTTATATATGTAGAATTCCTCTTAACGATATCAGAGAAATTGCAAATGCATTTAATGTTTAAAGAAAATTTTCTTCTTATTAGAATTTACTTTTAAATATCACAAAGGACTTTACATCTTACTAATATCATAAATGCTTGGATTGATAGATGGATGATTGTTAGAAGCTATCTCCAGAACATAGTATGGAAGAACACATAGGCTAGTAATTAAGTTTTATTTAATTCCACGCGGACGTAATCGCAGGCGACAGCTATTCAACAATAAATGCTTTATACATTTTAACTTCTTATCTTCCAGTGTAGGTTACGCTATATGTAAATACGTATGCAAACCGTTGATCATTCATTGGAATTGCAATCAAGTTATTATGACATTAATTTTGTTTCGTTCGATTTTAATTTTACAGTTTGTAAGCAATCTGAATGGATTCGTACAACTGTCAATAACGAAACTGTTAATTGCTTGATTTGTGATTTACAGTAACTGTAATAATTATATTAAAAACAAAATGAGTTTCTTATCAGTGGACATAATTTATAATTAGTATACGAGTATGTATGTGTACTGTAGGATAAACATAAATTATATTATACATTTTTGAAATTGTATTTTTCGTAAATTTTATTAAAGTATGGTAAAAGTAATTTATATAAGAAATTTCACACGAGCATGAAATAATAATTCAATCCTTTATTTTTATAATTTCGATTCACATTAAAATTAAATATAAAAGATATTCTGGAACTTATATACGTGATATAAATTAAAAAATAAATTAAATGTACGTCACAATCTTCTTTAGCTCGCATTTTAACATCCTCCACATGAAACTTATTATTCAAATGTTATTTGCATAACCATTCCGAGCTGCTTTCTCTCGTGTGCAACATCTAGCCGACAAAATTAGCTAGCTAAACTAATTTTTTAGCAAGTTTTAACTTAACAAGGTCCTTTGAAATTATTTCACAAAATTTTAACTTACGGAAAACTAACAAGAGTTATAATTTTTTTTTAGAGATTACTACGCAGTAAAAGAAATATATAGTAACGATGTTACTTAGAATATGATACGCAATTTATGTTTAAAAAGCATCCAAAGATTTTAGTTTCATTTCAAGAAGACATTAAGAGTCACAATAATAAGAATAGAGTCGTGCGCAAAAACAACTAACTCTTGGATTATTTATCTATCTATACAATTAATAATATTGGAGACATACAGACAGCATGCAATTCGAAATAAAATCATATTTCGTAAACATGACATATTTGTGATGCTTTTAAAAAAAGTAAAGTAAAGTTTTCCGTCCAACTATCTATCCGCAAATCCACGTTTGCTCCGACACAGCTGGATCGATTTTGACTGGAATTTAGCTGATATATACGCTCATTTTTTTCTTCCGCGCTGTCGAAGTTACGAGCGACCGCTACTTCATAAAACAGAACGAGAGGTGAAGTAATTATTCCGCGTTCATTTCCTTATTCATATATTTTATCTGGTCATTTGACACAAAAGGCAGTGTTAAAGGGGAATCTTGTGACATGTAATCATGTCGTAATTTAGTCCGCAAGTGGACAAAATAACACGTTTCATGCAACACACGATTTCATTAGCAAAGGTTCCCTGTGATGTTTCGTAGGCCGTGATTTTCACCGTCAGAGCTTTCCATCTCGTATCTCACAGATCGCAGTTTCTCAGTCAACGCTCGGATGCCGTCGTGTTCGGACGTTCCTCCTCCTTTAGAAATCTTTGAAGTTGTATCGAACGAAGAATGAATCGTAAAATTATTTAAATTGAATATTATTTCACAGTTATTTTCTTGCACTAAATTTTTACTTTATTTTTAATAAAATTGTTTTTTTTTAATATTGTGAGGTCGTGATTATTTTTGAGACTATTTTAAAAATAAAGTTTATTTTTGCTAGTAAAGTGAATACACAAAAAAAAACTGTAAGAATTTCCATAATTTTTTTTTAATATACATCTGTTTCCGTTGGACTTTTCACAAAAACAGGATGTAATGTAAGTACATTTAACATTTTATTAGTATAATTTACAAACAAACCTGGAGCTTTATATTTGCACCGTAATATTACGCACACGTTTATTTATTTTTAAAAACAAGCGCACTATGAAATATCGTTTTTTATGTATTATATTATGTTAAAAGTTTTGTTTATTCTATTAATATTGTATAAGTAAAGAGGCTGTCATATTTGAGTACAATTTACGATAATGTTATGAAATAAAACTCCCCTCTTTAAATGTTTAATTTTTAAAAATAATAGAGTAAGTTATCATTAATAAATTCAAGCAATTAATTAAAAAATAACCAGTAAATTCATGTTTAATTATGATATTAAAATCTTTATACCTTTCGAAATAAATATTCAGAAAAAAATATCTTATTCATTGTATTGTTATCGTAAAATAAAAAGGGAACATTCAGGTTTCAGTTTAATATAAAGAAACCAAAGAAAAAGGCTTCAAAAAGCGAAGGGAATTTTTCTTTTGTCTATAAAAATGTGTTACAATTTTAAAAGAAATATTTTAACAAATGAACACTTAGATTTGACTTTTCATTTTAATAGATATTTTTAGGTTTATTTTATTTGTGATGAACAGTAATTTTATTTGTACATATCTACCGTCTACTTAAAGCCTGTGACTCCGTCCGCGCAGAATAAGAAAAACTTAATTAGTTGCCTATGTGTTTGTCCAGACTATGCCACATTTCAGCGTGATCTATACAGCAGTTCTGGAGATATCTTCTAACAAACATCCATTCATACGTCCAAACATTCGCATTTATAATATTTGTAAGATGTAAAAAAAATCTCTATTTCCCTTGGTCATCGTATCACGCCTGAATGGATGGAAAATTTTCTATATCTTATTTACTTAGATATGTTTATTATTTTGAAGTACTAACAGATTAAAAAATACAGAACGCGGAACATTAAATATCCAAACGTAAGACAGGACATCGTCTGTCGGGTCAGCTAGTTAAATATATAAATGACTTTTTTAGTACATGTCCGCTCTAAATTAAATATTTAACATAAGAAAATAAACTTTCAGTAAGACAATGTTTAAGAAACCATACAAAAACTAGGGGAGTATCAAAAAATGCTATGCATATATTATATTACAAAAACAACAATATAACTCACGCCCGTAAGCCAGAGGGGTAGACAGAGCCCACGGAAGTTCTTTTGGTATACTCCTGGATTCTCTCGCTTCCTTTATTAATCTCAACTAAACAACCAAAATTTACAAGATGTATTTATTTGTTTCTCTATAAAACAGGAATCCTTCGATTGTCTTACACTTTAGCACTAAAAAGGTTTTGAATAATAAATCATTATTAGCAATAGAAGCCGCTTTATAGCTTATCAAACTTTAAGTCGACTTAAATGTCATGTCTATAAAGAAACTTCCAATATTCCATGCCTGTGACATTCTCTAGTTTACATTAAGTTTCTCATTCTTGTGGCGTCAACTGGGGTGAATATTGACAGGCTCTCCGCCCACCCACACACTGGTTAGTTGGCAACACGTTAATTAAGATGAGCAATTAATAAGTCGATTTTTATATTAAAAGTTGGCAAACACGCCTCCTTCATTCGCCAAAATAGCGAACCACTTTAATCGACGGAGGAGACGCACATGAAGAGAATATTTCCCCTCCTGTTCGTTCTATCAAATCAACCTCCCCCTTCCCATCCTTCCCTTGAACCGAGAAAGGACTAAAATTAGGCATCCGGAGTGAGTCTGTCACTTGGAATCAACGTTTTAAGATAATTAGAAAGTTTAAACCACTTGTATGCTCACGAGGTTTCTCCATAAGCAGAGTAAATAATAAAACCAGATTACTCGACACTGGCCCAATCTGCTAAGGGAGGGTCATAATCAAGAAACTGAACTGTGTCTGCCACCTGGCGAACAGAGGTTGAATTTTTATAGCAACGTAATTGCCAGTTATCAGTGAACTCAATGTGTACCGTCATCGTGGCAATACTGCTGTTATATTAGCGATATCTAAACATGACTTGCCAAATTTATTTGATAAAGCTGATATACCTCATTATGACCCAGCTATGACGTGCCACTTTGTATGTGATTGGTGGTCGCACTAGTGAAAACAATACATGTACAATCGCACGAAAAGTGCGTTAGTGTTTAAGGTCTTATTTCTACTAGCAATTAGCGGCTGCGTTTTAGACTTGAATAACTACGAGTTGCCAATTAATAAGTTGAAATTAGATTTTGGAACGAAACAATGTCAATAGAAGTGGCTTCATTATGGAAAATAGCTAAAACTTAACGGCTGATAAGTACCTAAGTGACCGATAAATAGAAGGAGTTTGAAACAAAGTTGTTAGATCTATAGAACAGCGATGACTAACAAATTTTAGTTCGAATTTCAATCCTTTGTGTTGTAAAGTAGTATAAGTTTAAAACTTACAAACTTAAACTTAAATCTTCTTATCCTTTTCTTCGTGCATGCCATAAGGATTTGAGTTATCTTTAGATTGTAACAAACATAATATCATACTTATTACATCTTACTAATACGAGAAATAATACTTATGAGTGCGAATGCGGACAGATGAATTTTTGTTTGAAAGTATTTCCAAAACGGTTGCATGGATCTTGCTGTAATTTGACATGGATGTAAAACACAGACTGTAAGAACACATAGGCTACTAATTAAGTTTATTTTTCAGTTCCACACGGACGGAATTGCGGGCGACAGCTAGTATAAATACTAGTACTATACATATTGTTATTTGGATATATATATGTCTCCAAAACTACATTAGTTCTTATAATTTGCATTTTCTCATTTGTTTAAGTATGTTTCAAATGATACCTCTCTTTGGATTCACCCAAGATTATGATCTTATTTAAAAACTATCATTTGAGGCTTTTAAAATTAAGAAACACGTTCAAGATTATATTTCATAAAAATATTGGTTAATTAGGAAAGTGACTGACAGGCAATTTGAAATTCATTAATATTTTTTATCAACCAGAATCAAATCGCAGCTCCGGGAATTGGACGACAATTAAATAGGACTGTACAATGGTAATAGCAACTTTTATTCGTTTCGTTTTGCTCCCGACCTTTGATTATTGAAGCGATCACCAATTACGAAATATTTAAACTGCTATTTCTCATTTTAATTAGCTATTTAAATGAACAAAAAATATTTTTACATTTTATTAAAAAAACGACTTGCCATCGAAATTAATAATTACATCTTTTCGTTTGCATCGTTTTAATATTTTTTAACAAAATTATTCGGAATCGAATATCATTTGATTTACTATTGGCTGATTCAGAAAGGAAATTTCTTGTTAACAATTATTACTGCGAAAAACTCAGTATACATTTAATTGTAAATGATATAAATACGAATGTTTGGATGGATGATTGTTTGTTACAATGTATAATATTTTCAGAACAACTCAACGGATTTCGATGAAATTTGACATGGATGTAGAACATAGTCTGGAAGATCACTTAGGTCATTAATTAAGATTTTTTTAATTCTGCGAAGACAGAGTCGCGTGTGACTGACTAGGGCTTGATTCCACGGCATCGATCATTAGTTTCGGAGTTACTAGCGGCATTTCACACAATCATGGACATCGCTGTTTCCATGGTACAGCCCGACCTTTGTCCGTCTATACAAATATGTGCCGTGGAAACGCACCATTAGCACACAACAGACACATTCACCGTTTGAATAGAACAGCTTAATTAGAACACGAATGCCACTGGAAAAATTCAAATGCGTATTCTTTGATGCGAAGTAGGTCAGGTGTTTTGGGCCGAGTATGAGGACCGGCTGTAAGTAGCAATACTACAACTTTACAGGGGAAAAATAGACAAATGAGATGGTTTTTCGTATTTAATTCTAAACTTGATGGTATAAAAGAGTGACATCGTGATTAGGTTAAAATCGAAATTTAATATTAAATTGAGGACATAGTTTATGGAAAGTCCTTACCTTGACATTTGATGCAACAGAAATAAACAAATGAAATCATAAGAAAATCGACTTGTTTTGTTCGACTTTTTTTATTTTTTCCCGGATGAAGAAGAGTCTTTGTAATGGTAGAGTTTTTGAAATCGACTCCGAAGTTTTTGAGTTCTAATATAATACTTTCCTTTCTAAAGTATTGTATATCAAAGTGTGTATACTAAAGTTATTAATATTTTAATAACAAAATTCAAGACATACAAAAAATAAAACTCATAAAAAGTTTTGAAAAAATAATGGAAAGCGAAGTCTATAAGAATAGGGCACGTGTTGTAATTTGACAAGATCTTATACAGTACGTTTCGGAGATGAAAAACTTCAGAAAGTTTTTCTATTATGAAACATTATTATTAATATTAAATTTAGGACGGAAAATAAACATTATTTTGGCCGAAGTATTAAAGGTCGTTGTGAAGGTTATTACAATGACCAATGAAATAAAATGTGAATAACTCAGAATATTAGCATCTGAAACTATTATATTTTGGTTTTTTAGCATATTTCTCCGTGTAGTTATCGATCTGGCTATGCACTATTACCGTTTTATCGTTGAATTATGGGACACGCTGTATATGTAACAAAACATGGGTAATGTTGTCCTGTCTATTAAATCAAATGGTTTCGATTGAAACATATAATGTAGTACATGCACAATTTGTTGAACATAGAAGTTACACATAAAGAAGAAATATAAATCAAATATTAGGAAGATTATATTTTAGGAATTACAAAAAGTGAATTAAAAATTATATTTGTTTATGGCGCGGTGCTTTCTGAATCTGTGTCATGGCTACCGTCTGCTATACCGACAACACGGTATCGTCACGTACAATTTGAATTGCGCAAATAACGCGCAATCCCCCATGACGATTACACACTAATTTTAATTGAATTTACAATTTATAGTGCTTCTCAATCTATACATATAAATAAAATTGGTGTGTCTGTTTGTAATATTGAAATATACCTTTTTACTGCTTGTATATGAATATATATACGGTACATACACCAAATTTTTTTTTTATAATACTATATTTGTCTTTCTGTCTGTTTGTTTCGACTAATCTTTGAAATTACGGGACCGTTTTTAAAGGGTTTTTATTAATAATAAGAAGTAACTTTGGCTACGTTTATTTTAGAAAAATAAAGTAATGTTGCATTGTCCAGCTACTGTATACCGCGCTGTGTAGCTCAAAAACAGTATTTCACGCGAACGAAGTCGCGGGCACAGATAGTTATTATTATTAATTAATAATTCCTTGCATAAGAGATTGACTTGTCGATTATGACTTAATTTTCAAAATTATATTTTTGCAACAAGATTGCGTTTGATTAGAGCACACAATAAATAATACAATTTTGAATAAAAGCTCAGAGGTATTTTCAATTTACAGTTTGTCGTTCAGTATCGACATGTTTCATTCACAGAATTGCATAACGTTGTTAATTTTATTATGCTATAAATTTCATTCATATTTGACGTGAAGCTGTATACAGTTTTATCGCTAATTTTAAACCGCGAACTGTGATGAAATCAATCGCTTCTTTATCATTAACATCATTATTTCAAAAAAACAGAACCCACCAACAAACGAAACCTTTCGATTAAAACAATTTTTCAAAATTGGAGCACCAGGGGCGGAGTTACGCGGTAACACACATTAAAAAAAAACATACAAACGAATTGATAACCTCCTTCTTTTTGAAGTCGGCTAAAAATGTAGTAAAAACATACAAACATACACCTGTATATAAAAAAATATTTTAATTAATTTTCTTTAGTTAAATATAAGATATTTTAGTATGACGAAAGTAATATCCGTGAGACGCGGGCGTTATCAACGAAGTTGTTTAGTCAGGTACAACTTTGCATAAGCTACTAAACGACGTCAATCAATCCCGCACAAGAAGCCACATAAATGGATTTTGAGAAGGTTTCTCCAAGTAAATGGTTATAGTTTATGTCGTGTACTCGTAAAGTTAAGAGGATGTCAGTTATATGGTTATTTACCAGACGAAAATAGTTATATCTCTCATAAGACCTTTTAACCGTTGGTTTCTGAGATTAAAATCTATGTATTCGTCATCCCTCTCATTATCTTTGACAAAACAGAGATAATGATTTATTTCAAACGGGACTTTGGTCTCAGAAACGTACCATAAGAGATTTGACCCTTTAGGCGAACGGCTGTTAGATACAATACTTATTGCGCAACTGAAGGCAAATTAAAAGTTTTTAATAAATAATGTATTATAAGAACTAAGTAAATCGTCTTTAGTTAAAAAACACTTTTATACCATTACAGTTTCATCTAAATATTTTTTTAGTTTTCAATAAAGGCGCAGCATGCTAATAACGTATCAGATTTCTACTACCGTAAGTTTTAAAATAAAAGCTCCCGACGCGGAGCTTTCGGTATTAGTTTGTGTATGTGTAAACTTTCCAATAAACTGTTAGTGCATTTTGCTATAAATTCCTTCCTTGAGCTTTTCCAAGTATTTCAAATAAATAACACTTTACACGTAACAATAAACTGGAATGTTCCTTCTGCAAACGAGCGAATATGTTTTACTATTGCTTATCGCTACTGTAAATCTTATATTAAAACGTATTGTTATCTCTATATTTTCAAACAGTGTGATAAGGACGGTAATAGTGTTTTGCCTACAAGTGTCAGGACAGTAGAAACTTGCCGTAATAATAATTTCTACAAGTCTTTATCTGAAACCCGATGTGTTAATATCTGTCGACGATAGGTTAGGTGCTTTTGCCACTTGTTTGTCATTTTTCTTAAAAATAATACTTGTGATGCGTGATGAATCAAAAATAACTAAAGAATATAGAAATTACTCGAAAGTGTTTTGTGTGAAAATTCTATAAAATGTATTTTTATAGACGCAGTATATAAATTCCCGTTTTAACAATACAGTTAGATTTTTATCTACATAACTGAAATAAACAAACGTTTGTGAACGCCTTTTGTATTTTATTTAGTTCTATTTTTAAGCTTTTTCCGCTTAAAATTTTCGAAATACTCACTGTATACCTTGCAATATTTTCGATACGCAGACATAAACCATGCAAGTATTGTTATTTAATATGGAAAAAACAATTTAAAAATAATTAAATGAAGTTATAGAGACCATAAATATATTTGCCATATATTTTTAAACTTCTACTACACTTTTTTTTGTAATATAACGAATTTCGGTTTTATTTTCTTGCAAATATGTCTGTACACAAACATTTTGCTATCTTTTGCATATTTTTAATTAATTAGATTATTGTGTAGGTTTAGGTTTAAGAAATGGATCGAATGACGAATCAAAGACGTCAGGACCAAGAATTAAATAAAGCCTAGGATGAGGACAGACTGATATTTTTCTGTGTTTTCAAATATTTCTATTAATGTATAATTGCGAATGAGCGAATACAATCCTACTGATTGTTTATTAAACACGGTAATGCACAAGTTGACATGTAATGTAAGCATTCCAATAATGCGGTGAAATTAATCGGAACACGAACGGAATCATTCAATGCCAAGAATCTGAATGCGAACAAATCTATTTTTTTCTACAATATTTTTTGCAGATGAACTTCGTATTCGTCGTTTTAAAAACTGGTATTTTATTAAGAATGATGTGCGGAACTTTGAGAACAGTAATTTAACATATTTGCAAAATTAATCTGTTGCCCTTCTTAACTCTTAACCTTTCTGAGTTACGGACAACATTTTGTTGTTTGTTACAGATTTAAAAGTATTATTTTTAATATGTTTACGAATAAAGTTTACAGGTACTCAAAATAACTCAACTAAACTGCCATAAAAAGGCTAAACACTCACGTATATTCGTCCGGCCCGTCGCTCACTCTGCTGCGCGACGGGCCGCGTCCACGAAGTAATACCAGTACCAATCATCCCGATGAATGGCCCCCGATGGGCTCGAAACTAGTCGGTGCCGCCACCGGACGTATATACGTGAGTGTTTAGCCGTGTTTATATATCAGTTTAGTATAATGTCTCAAGAAAATTTGAATAATTTAATAACTGAATTAGTTTTTTTTTAACTTAATCCCTATAGAGCCTTACTCTCTGTGGATTTATAATATTGTCATCGAAATGAAATGTAATATTAAACCCTTTGTTAAAACTGAAGAATGTTAATTAAGAATATTCGAGTAATTAAATTTATTCTATGCAAATAAACTTGAATGAAACATTTAAACTGTTGGATGAAGTTAATTGTTTTAGTTACAATAAATATCTTAATTAATTGTTTATATTTAGTTGATTTAATAAAAGATTACTTTGTTTTTTCTACTAAATATTTATTTTACTTTTCCAAACAGTAATTTACTAAGAATATTTATTTACGTTAATACATTATTTTGTCGTAGTTCTTGGAAAATGATTATTCTGTTTAGTGGAAAAATTGCTACAAAATATTTTTACTTTCAGATTTTTAAAAGCAAATGCTTTTCTTTACGAGCGAATAAAAGGGGTTGTTTTTAACTTTTAGTAGATGTTGTAAAATTATTTAAGACATTTTATGTTAAGGGTTGAAAAGTACCTCTTTCCAAAATAAACTTAACCTTTTAGAACGGTGGTTCCCAAACTTATTTTGTCTACTGCCCATATTTTCACATATTTAAAAACCACTATAACTTCAAATTAAATTAAATAATTATAGTGACCTATATATGTATATTAACGCAGAATTCTAAACGAAAATTTTACTATAACCCGCAACTTGAAACCTGCAGCGCCCACAAGGGGGCGTTATCGCCCACTTTGGGGAAGACTGATCTAGAACAATGAAAAAATTAAGTCAAATATTGTACCGATCTCATTTTTATATTGTGAATTATTTATTTTATATTCCTAAAATTCAAATACATTCGGATATTGAATAACGATAGAAATAAAATGTAAGAAATTCTTACAATATAGTAATGTGTTCAAGTTTTGAGGACTCGTATATGTTCCTCTCTGCAAGTAAGTGTACTCTTGTCAACAATAGATGTTACCTCACGGATGGAGACGGTGACTCGAGTATTACTTGATGTGGTAACTTCGTATTACATAAGTTTCCTTATTTTTAATGGTTTATATTTTGTATATATCTACAGATTAACGAAATATAATTATATCTTTTAATTTAAATTATTCAAACTTTCGTGAGACATTATACTAAACTGATATATAAACACGGCTAAACACTCACGTATATACGTACGGTGGTGGCACCGACTAGTTCAGTTATGTAGCACGTCGGAGGCCCTTCATCAGGATGAGTGGTACTGGTATTATTTCGCGGACGTGGCCCGTCGCTCACTCATATAGTGTCCGTGTCCGCGAAATAATACCAGTACCACTCATCCTGATGAAGGGCCCCCGATGGGCTTGAAACTAGTCGTGAGTGTTTAGTCGTGTTTATATATCATCTTTTAATTTATTTTCTAAAGCTAAAAGAAAATTTACAAATCTGTTTGATGAAAATTTAAAATAAGTAGAGTAATAAAGTCACAAATATGAATAATAATGAATGATATAAGTAGACTAAGTAATTTTTTTAGCGCATTTCTAATAAAAAGCTAAATTCACTCGTTTTCTTCATTAACATTAAAAAATACGTAATTAATTATTTTTATAAGTCATAACATTTGAATGTATTTTAATAACTTCAATCGAATTTATTAAAATACATTAACATGTACATTAGTATTTTATGTATACTACGGTCTTTTGATATGAACCATCAAACATAATGTTTGTGAGTGTAATTTGTTCGATCGAATAATTTGGTTCGACGTAATCCGTTCAAACGTTAAGTGCCCTAGAAGTGCCCTCTTCAATTTGCTTATTAACAATTTATGAACACGTGTCTCGTTTGACTCCCTATTGGGACGACTGTTACTTTACAGCTAAATAATATCAAAGTAAACATTAAAATAATGATAACATAAATATTAATTAAATAAACTAGATTATATTAAAGGCATTGGTCATATAAACTTGTGGTCGACCATTGGTTGAAATTCTAATTTTATAGTAAAAGATATTTTTTTGGTTTAAGATCACATGTTTAAAGCCTTGTCTATGAAAATAAATTAATTAATAATTGTTTAAGCGACGAACAATAAAACATATTTGCAATATTACAAAATACAGCAATTATGATAAAGTTTGAAACTAACCCCAATAAGCAATAACTAGTCTGAGGTAACTATAAATCAAAGTCAACGACTTCGAAATCCACTTTATAATATTCTGATCTCTATAAATAGCTATCGCCTACTTCGTTCTCGCTGATTTATTATGACGAGTAAGATCTTCTTAATTAGAAATTTTCTGTAATTAAATATTGACGATAATAGATTCTTACAACCACTTTTAGCACCTAAAGCATAAGATTATACTGTACATATTGTTGTATGTACATAGCAGCAATGGAAATAAATACATCGTACCATCTTACTAATATTATAAATGCGAATGTTAAATAGTTGGATGTATGTATAGATGTTTGTTAGATGGTATCTCCGGAACGGCCGAACGCATCTTGATGAAATTTGGCATAGATGTAGAACATAGTCTTTAAGAACACATCTGCTACTTTTTTTTTAATTCAGCGCGGGCAGAGGTGTAGGCGACAGCTACTATATTAAAAACTAAAATTAATAAGTGATATTTTGAATGATTGGTTACTTTTTTGCTTAGCTATAGTGTGTATTTAATTAAAATATTCAACCTTAACATTACCGCGACATAAAATCAATTTGAGAAGAGCAACTTAGTTTGTCGCTTCCATTTTGTCTCGTCAAATAACATTTTCAGCCAACACTAATTGAGTTTCGAACTATTTCTGTGTGTATTAACTTGTACGCCCGCTGCTCCGGAATTTAAATACGTCTCAATTGCTAATGGCACTATTAAATTAACTACATGGTCTATTCTAGATTATTTCCGGACTAAGTTATTCGTTTGTATAATTTATTCAATCTTTTCTATAGACCTTTAGTTAAATCGATATTAATTAAACGGATGTGGAAATTGAATTAGAGCATCGATGGCTCAGGGGTCAAGGACTTGACTTGCAATCTGCAAGTCCTGGGTTCGAATCCCAGCCATGTACCAATGTTTTACGATTTCTGATTTACATATGTATATAAGACCGACGTTCTTACGGTGAAGGAAAACATCGTGATGCAACCTGCACATATCTGAGAAGAAATTCAAAGATATGGGTGTAGTCAACCAAACCGCACTTGGCCAGCGTGGTTGACACACATATTTACAATTGACACAATTCTAATGCGTAATATCATCAAAATTCAAATCGATTTGATGTTAATGCAATTGTAGTAGTCATTTATTTGCGGAAATAGTGAGCCGAGTGCGGGTGTACAGTGAAGTTAAATTTTGCGGTTTTTCGAATACATTTGTAATAATTCTCCTGGATACCACCGGTCTGTACAACTTGCACTCACCAGTGTAACTGGAGCTGACGAGAATAACTAGATACTATTCATGATCAAATAAAATCTTTATAAAAAAAATCAAATAGATTTTTCATTATATATAACATAACTTAAGAAAGAGCATCGGTGACTCGGTCAAGCACTTGACTTACAATCTGCAGGTCCTTAGTTCGAATCCCATCATGTACCAATGTGTTTTTTGATTTCCGATTTACATATGTACATTTATCCGACGTTCTTACGATGAAGGACAACATTGTGATGCAACCTGCACATATCTGAGAAGAAATTACTATGGCCTAGTCACCCGTGACTTTGAGTAGGCTCCGAGCCCCTCAGTGGGGACGTATAGTAATGACGAGCTGATGATGAACTTAAGAAAAAAGAACATTAAACGAAGCGCACAGGAACTTCTACTACTTAATATATTTTGATTATAAAAATAACTTTTAGAAGAACTGAATATGTTTACTAACAAAACCTGCTCCAAATTCAACAGTCAAGCCCTGTCTACTAAATGAACTCTAAACACATATGTACACGAAAACACTCTTTACAGCTATTTGATTCTCATGATCTAATACTACGAATTCATATCGTATCACACAAACAAACAACGCATTTATTTTTGACTGACGGAGCAAGATTTCTAAGAAATCAAATACGTAATTACACTATTTAGAAATTCAAAACTAAGAAAAAACAACTGACTGTATATATCATGATAGTGCTACAGGATGTTACAATTAATTTGACATAAAAACAAAAACATTATCTTCCTGTGTGAGTAATTAAATCTATAAAATTAATAAAAGAATGTCTGTATGTAATATTGAATAAAAAAACCTTTATCGAACTAAGTTTGCGTTGCTAATAAAGAAAATCCACTTTTTATTCATTTTCGTCTGTCCCTATTCTGTTTGTCTGTCCGCAAATCCTAGTTTGTTCCGGGTAATCTACGTTACGGCTGGCCTGATTTTGATCAGACTTTTTTTTACCGGCTTTTAAATAGTACTTATGGGAGGTTAGTTAGTAGTTTATAATCATAAATGGAAGAGAGTTGTACATTACCGCTAACCTACATTTTACAACTATTTTCAACAAAATAATATTTTACGTTTTAGACCACGTGTGTACACAGACATTATGAGCGGACATTGTAAAATGTGACCAATAAGAGGTATATAGGTCAAATTTCATTGTCGCTCCAAGCATTGTTAGAAATTCTATAGTTCAATTTACTAAATTGAACATAAGTGTTATTGTTAAATCATTCCCTAATGACACTTTATTCATAATTGTTAATAAAAATGGTATCTGTTTGGTTTGAGTGACAACACTTCTTTCACAGATTATATTGCGTTATTTTTAACCGACATCAAAAAGGAAGATGTTCGCAATTCGTGTGTAATTTTTTGTTACTTCGGAACAAAGCTCCTGGTTGTCCAATTTTTATTCGAAAAGTGTTACGTGTTAGTTGGTCCCAATACTTAATAAATTATAGCCTGGTATAGTAAGTACAGTATGGTTTTGGCAAAATATAAATTTGGATTTATTTAGAAAAGATCTTGTTATATTCTCGACAAAGATAAACAAGTTTCCAAATGTTAATAAAATGTATTCGTAATTTCCAAGTAATATAGTTTCTAACTGAACTAAAACCCTATCCATATTAATAAAACTTTTGTAGAGAGATGAGTCCGGGCGGGATGTTATTTGTAGAAATGTCTTTTGCACAGTTTATCTTTGTCTTGGACTTTATTGACGTGTGTAAAATCAATATGTTTGCTAGCAAATCATATTCTTATACTACATAAGTTTAGCTACAATATAATAACAATTATTTAAACAATGTATTTATATACAAGTAGGTAAGTACACGGCATGTTTTAATGTAACGTTAGTCATAACTATGTTAGTCTGAATAATCTTATATATAAAATTATCGTGTCACAATTTTCGTTCCCATACTCCTCCGAAACGGCTTGACCGATTCTCATGAAATTTTGTGAGCATATTGAGTAGGTCTGAGAATCGGCTAACAAATATTTTTCATCCCCCTAAATGTTAAGGGTAGTCCAACACTAAATTTTTTTTAATTTTTTAGACAAATACGCGGACGGAGTCGCAAACAATAAAATCAAATCAGTCACGCTGTAAACAAAAATTGTCTCTAAATATTTTTGTTTAATTTCAAGAGTTTTTAGGATACGAACTATTTCTGGCGTCCATATAATATTTTTATAATCTCTCCATTCGTATTAACACACCATTACGTAGTACTTAATGTTATTGCGAAGTTGAACATGTGTGTATGTGTGTGTGTTGAGCGTTTGAACGATAACTCAAACAAAGGTGTTCCAGTGAACGTCATATCATGAATAGGTTTAACCTGAAAACAGTTGCTAGTTGCGCTCGAAGTTCATGAAGCTGGCACATTGATTAATTATAACTTTATTTGAAAAATAAGAAGAATTTCAAATAAAACATTCGAAATGAAAATTAAAACATTCGAACCTAGGGTAAGCGAGAAAATTCTATGAGCGCAAGTCATTGTCTGCTCCCCATAGACAAACTCCATAAGTTAGAAAGTTATTGCGCACTAAAGATATTTCAGTAAAAGTTTGTATGGATAAAATACGAAAATGGACTGACCAACAAGTTAAATAATATTCGCTGACTCATATATATTATTTTTGGGTCATAAAAACATTAAATAATTCACCAACACTGAAATCAAATACAAGATTAAACTAGGTAAATAAGGACTAGGCTTAGGGTTTACAAATTATAACCAGCAAGCATGGAGTTGATTGATGAGCACTAATTGCAAAGCTTTGCTATTGTGACGACAGCGCTGCGTGATTCATTCATCATCAGAGCTGCGTCGCACGCCGCGCCGTACGCCTGGCTACCGATATACCGATCTAATGTCTTCTATCTGTACCAACTGTACTGTAATATTGTCGACAGCCTCATGGAAACCAATGAATTGAAACATGTACATGAGATTCATTACAAACAATACAAAATCCTGTGAATAAAATCTCACGTTTTTTGAAGTCTGTACACAAATCTTTGTTCAAGTTACTGTCATACTAGAGTGTTTAAGTCAGTAATTCATATTTACAAGTTTAAAGTTCTTATATCCATTTTTAATCGACTTCAAAAAGGACGTTCTCAATTGGTCTGCATGTTTTTTTTATTTTTGTTCGTTGATAACTCCGCCCCTAGTTGTCCGATTTAAATAATTCTTTTTTTTTTAAAAGGTGTTCCATGTTATTTGATCCCTTTTCTTTTAAATTAAAAGTAGCCAGTAGTTTTTTCTCTGTATAGTCATGTTAGACCAATCATGTATGCTGCAATGCGATTCAATGTTGTGTTTGTATTCCGGTCATGTTATTAAACACAAGATTGCGTTAATGGTCACCGAGGTGTCCTGCCGTTGCCAAATACAACCGCAAGGACACAATAAATCTTATAAATTGCTCATATTTCATCAAAGTCCATTATCTCTCTGACTGTACATACATCTGCCGACACTACACTTGAACCAGAGAAGTATGTTTCATCGTTTGTATACCTTTAACGTTTGTTTGTAAAGGATCAAAGAATTTGTTTCAATCTTCAGTTTTTTTATTCTTTGTAGAAAACTCTTGATCTATCCCAAGTATATTTTGAGACGGAAAATGTACTCGAATAAGATCGGTCAATGTTGTATGTTATATTTTGTTATGATTGTAAGTCATGACAAAACTTTCAAACTGTCGTTGAATTTCAAATCGATATTATTTTTGCATTGAATTACTTATTTATAAGGTATATTCAATATTAAATATGAGGTAAAGCATTGTTTGGCTTGAATACTAAGAAAATATATGTCGTCTATACGTAATTGTTCGTAGGAAAACGTACCAAATTAATTTATGTATAAATCTAAACCTAGAGGCAATTAATTGGTGAGATATGCCAGTCATTTGCTAAAGTTAGCGTACGTATACTGTGCTGCTCTATGTCAAAGTGAGTTAGTGAATGATTGATGGACACTAATTACAATGTTTGCCTCACCGACGACGCCGCTCTGGACTAATTAGCTAATTTTATACATTAAATTAGAGCAAAGAATAACATACAATATATTTTAGGTTACTTTACACAAATCAATGAAAACACAGAATAGCTTATCTGATTTGTTTTCCTGTATTTTTACAATTGGCATATGCAAAAATATGTGTGATGTCAACCAACCCGCGACGAGTTAGCATGGTTGACAATAGCCTAGTTTTAGTTTTAGACATTATTAGTTAGAATTCTTTGGCGCGAATGGCGCGCTTTCGTTACAAAGTCAAGTG
This sequence comes from Papilio xuthus, assembly GCF_000836235.2. NCBI lineage: Eukaryota > Metazoa > Arthropoda > Insecta > Lepidoptera > Papilionidae > Papilio > Papilio xuthus. The sequence goes on along the minus strand of NW_013531107.1, from coordinate 5,771,777 downwards.
TCTGATTAGTGAGGGGACATAAACGTCGACATTTTTGTAATGCTAGTGTCGCACCAGTACACCCGCACAGTGTCGGATTTTGTTGCTAACAAGTTACAGTAGACCCCGAGCCTCAGTGGGAACGTATAGTTATCTGATAATAATATGCAAAAAAAGTTTAATATTGGTAGACACTAGCAACAACATATGTTGTACAAATGGGCCCTGCTGCAGTACCACGACAACACAGAAGACAAGCACGAAGTGGAAGCAATTCTGCTTACAGTCTGATGAGTGTGCGTGTCGAATGCCTATTATTAGTCCTCTTCCCTTTCCTATTAGGAAAAAATGGGAAGAGAAAGTGGATTTGACGGAGGAAGAAAATGTTCTCTTACTGCGTCCCTTTCTCCGTTGAATAAAGGTGGGCATCTATAATTGCGGATGTCTATGGGCAAGTTATGATACAAAAAGAAACAACCCTAACTCTTGTTATAAACGTCCATTCTATTTGCATAATACGACGCTAAGTATAAACTTATACTGAACAACTGGGTCGAGTGTTGGATCTTTTTCATTCCAATAATTCAACGTCAGTTTAATAATTAGAAACTCTGACAGTTTTTATCATAATGAAAAACTTATTTTATCTAGAATTTTAAATTATTATATCCGTTTTGTAAGCGGAAAAGAAACGAAGTAAATTTTCAAAGGGACAATTTTATTTTAAACAATAAATAAGAATACGTAAAAGAAAGCAAGTCATGTGTAAAAGTATAAAATGACAGCCATTGTCTTTATCGAGTAACGAGGACAGAGGAATGAGGAAAGATATTTTTACTTGACGTCTGCGACAGTCATTTGTTGCTGGTGCCTGGTTACATTTTTCTGAAAACTCTTTGTTAACTTACAACCCTTTATGGTGTCACGTACTTCTTCACTAAGGGTTAGTCGACTGTTTACATTTGTGTCCGTTGTTTTTGACAATTTTGCTATTAATTAAATTAATTTCTTGAATTATATCACAACCATTATTCTATGTTACATTTTTTGTTGCATAATCAAGCACGATGAAGATCTAAATGGTAGATAGTCTCTTGCTTGTATTTTCAAATCTTACTAATATTATAAATACGAACATTTAGATGGACGGATGTATGTTTGTTTGAAGGTATCCTCAGAACAGCTGAACGGCTTTTGATGAAATTTGGCGTACATATAGAACATAGTCTGGTGGAACACATCGGCTTCTAATGTATATGATTTCTTTAATTCTGCGTGGACGGAGTCGCGGGCGATAACTAGTATGAAAATGCAAACGATCTATTGAAAGATCAAGGCCAAATCAGAGCAAGCAAACATAGATTAGATAAATTTGTACGTGCTAACATTTATGCACTGACAGCGTTAGATCATGATGAATTGTTACCAAAGATTCCTGTTTATTAACTATCTTCAATCCGCACTCGTATACAATCAATCAACGGCCTAGTAAATATATTTTAACATGTAACACTTTGGATCTGACAGGACAGCTTGTTTATAAGCTTCAACTCCTTTAAATAATGATTAGTCTAACGTCTTTGTAATTTATTGTTCTTACTCTATCGCTATAGGCATTTTAATTTTGGAGTCATGTAAAAAAAATCCTGGCTATATTTTATTTGCATTAGTTAGTATAAATTGTCGTCATGATTGCATTTCGTATCGGCTTTCGATGTTTTATTTTGTAACTTTAAAATGTTGATTTATAAATCGCCACAAACAAATATTTATAACAAGTGGTATTAATTTTACAGCTAAGTTTAAATCGTCTTAATAGCACTAAAATAGTGTCATTTGAAGTGAATGACCTCAAGTTAAAGCATTTCAAGATGAAATTATAGATGCACATTGAATTAATAATGTTCGGTAGCATTGTAAGTCAGTGCAGGGATATAATTCATCTGGGATACATAATTTATGAGCCTCAGCTCACTGTGAGCTAACGGAAGAGAATTTTAAGTGTTGCCTTTTGCCTCATATTTATTTTCTTCGAAATAAGCCAGTCATTTGCGAGGCTAGTTCTTATTTATTTAAAAAAATTAAATTTGTTTTAAATATAGTTTTAAAATCTTAATGGATAACTGTAAGATTTTATTGCATTTTACAATCATTCTTTAAGATTTTTTTTTGTTTCAGGTAAAACTAAAAAATACAATTTTAGCAAACATGGTAATAGTATAAACCAAAAATGGATTCAGCAGAAGACGAATTCTTCAGCATATGCTTGAATCTAACCGACGAAGAACTAAACAATTTCAGTGGATGTAACTATAGCGCTGAATATGAAAATGGCGAGCTCCTTGAAAAAGTCGTATCACGAGTTGTTCCGATATTCTTCGGTTTCATTGGTATCGTCGGATTGGTCGGCAATGCGCTGGTCGTGCTTGTGGTGGCCGCTAACCCTGGTATGAGATCCACTACCAATCTACTCATCATCAATCTTGCTGTCGCTGATTTGCTGTTCGTAACCTTCTGCGTGCCGTTCACTGCCACAGATTATGTAATGCCAAGATGGCCATTCGGTGACTGGTGGTGCAAAGTTGTTCAATATTTCATCGTGGTGACAGCACATGCGTCAGTATACACATTGGTTTTGATGTCGTTGGATAGATTTATGGCAGTCGTACATCCGATAGCCTCTATGTCTATCAGGACTGAGAAAAACGCATTAATGGCTATAGGTTGCATTTGGGTTGTTATTCTGACCACAGCTATACCTGTTGGAATTTGTCACGGGGAAAGGGAATACTCCTATTTCCATAGAAATCATTCATCGTGCGTGTTTTTAGAAGACCATGGATACAGCAAATGGGGATTTCAACTATCCTTCTTCCTGTCCTCTTATGTGGTGCCTCTAGCGTTGATAAGCGTTTTATACATGTGTATGCTGACGAGGTTATGGAAGAGTGCTCCAGGGGGAAGAGTGTCTGCAGAGAGCAGGAGAGGAAGAAAGAAAGTCACCAGAATGGTCGTTGTCGTGGTTGTGGTATTCGCAGTATGCTGGTGTCCTATTCAGGTAAAATACCTCTAATTATTTGATGACGTAATTATAGAATGCCATATGATGGGTAATGTAACCTTAAAATATTTTGTCGCAGATAATCCTGCTGGTGAAGGCGCTGGACAAGTATACGATAACGTACTTCTCTGTGACGGCACAGATTGTGTCACACGTGCTTGCCTACATGAACAGCTGCGTCAACCCCGTGCTCTACGCTTTCCTCTCCGAGAACTTCAGGGTTGCCTTTAGGAAGGTAATTACACTTTGAAAATATTTGACTCGCCAATTTCATTAGTGACTTACCACAATTTCGTAGAAGACTGATATCTTTATATAGTTTATGATTTTGTTTATCGTCTTCAGATTAAGGCGTTTAAGGGGATCAATTCCAATAATCTTTGTATACTTTTCTGTTTTCTTTTCGTAAGGGCAGGCAAATCTCCTTATTCGCGATTCGTGAGAAAAATACTGATAGTGGATCTGACATTCGGCTGTTTTCTTTTTACATTTTATGTTAGTTTCACATTTTATACTGTAACACCCACGAAAAGGATATTTTACTGTGTTCGATAATTTTATGTCTTTCTACAATCGATTATATTACTATTGAATAATGTAACATTATTGTTCTCAGGTAATGTATTGTCCGCCGCCATACACCGACGTTACATCCGGTCGTCCCCAACCGACGAAGACGACCAGAACGGGCAACGGTAACTCCTGCCACGACATCGTCTGAGAATCACTGCCGGGTCGCGGGCGGCGTAACGAGCAAATCAGCGTCGTTTAAGTACAAAATGCGACCCAAAGCATCTTTAGAATTCTATATACGTAATTGAAATATAATATTTAAGTTTTGCTAATATATTGAACCGTTACAATACGAAAGAAAATAATATAAATAAAATAATCCAATATCAATGTACAATGCATTTAAATATATAAGATTAAATGATTTTACTGTTGATTTTATCTATGCTATATATTATATTGTAGATGTAAATAATGGCACATATATACATTGTAAATAACACATTTATACAATAAACTAAAATGTATATAGAAATTTGTAAAATACTTTTAATTTGCGATGGTTGTTAATGTAAATGGTTTTGAATAAGATATTTAGATTTTAATAAATTGTAAATAAAAATTTATCTCATTTACTACTGTATTTATGAGCCCTAATATGGTAGTAAATGAGTTGTTAGTATTATAAAATAGTCTATATATAGATATATAACGTAGTTAATGTAGATATATAACATCGAATTACCAAAGAACATAATTATTTAGATAGTAGAAGTGTAAAAAAACATTAAATGTTAGTTATTACTTAGAAATAGTAATTAACAATTTTATGAACATCGTCAAATATACTCATAAGTAATCTATATAAGTGTTTAAACATTAAAAAAGGCTTATTGATTTTTCATTACCATTTATTAAATATAAATAAATGTATTTAAAATGCATTAATTTAAAATATTTAACTATATTTATGAAATATTAAATCTGTCAGTAATATTTGTATTATTGCTAGTAATATAAACGTAATCACAATAATTCTCGTTTTATTTCAAATTAATTTTCAAGCAAATAAAATAAATTTAATAACAAATATCTATTAAAACTTTAACTTCATAAAATCAGGTGACTCCTCACTAGATTGCTATTCACTAAAAAGAAGAGGATTAAAACTGGACCCAAGCATTGTATTCAATGGATTGGGCACTTTATTTTACTGTAGATTATATTTGTATACTTTGTTTTTAGTGTAGGCATCAGTTTTAAAAGTAAACCACCCACACCGCGTTTTCCATTTCGTTTTAAAAGCATTTTTATAAACAAGATTATTTTGACGTTCTTCAGAACTCTAGTTGTATTCCATGAACTACCGCGTGCATTACATTAACAAAACAAATACATCTCAAACAGTGAAAGTCTTACTGTTATTTAGAATTCAATTACAGTTTATTTGTGGGGAATTTAATTTTTCGTATTTATTGACTACTAGCTGACGCCCGCAACTCTGTCCGCGCGGAATTATAAAAAAACATAATTAGTAGCCTTGTACTTGCCAAATTTCACCGAGATCCGTTCAGTCGTTTACCTTTAAACAAACATCCATCCATCCATTAAACATTTGAATTTATAATATTAGTAAAAGTACGATTTATTGAACAGGACTTCGTCTACGCAGAATTAAAAAAATAGTTGAAAAGTATGTCATGTGTTACTCGTGACTATATTCTAAATATTTGTCAAACAATAAGATTATTGATTAAGAACACATGTAAATTAAACGTGATCATAAGTAGCCTGTGTGTTCTTTCAGATTACGTTCGTATCGAGATCCAAGCAGCCATTGTAGGGATATCTTCTAACCTCTTCCATCCATTAAATAATCGCATTTATAATATTAGTAAGATATACATGATGATTTTCTTTTTTTTGGAAAGATAAGTAATTTTTTCTCATAGCTTTATGAATTCCTGTAAGCTAATAAAAAAGTTTTTATACTTTTTGTCTAGTTTTAATAATAACATCTCTTTATAAGTTCAAAAGCAACTTACAAGAGTATTCTTAACATCAACACAAAGAGAAGTAATTTTAGATAAAGAAGTAATATAAAATATTTATGAAATCATTAGAGAAAGTTCTTTAAAAATATATTAAGAAAAATGTTTATAGCAATATGCTTAGAATTAAGTGGTTTTATCTCCGAGCCTCGTAATCGATCTAAAAATATTTGTCTATCTAAAGAATTCTTAATTAACATTTTTTTACACGCTTCAAAAAAAAAAGTAATTTAAAACCGGCGCTAACGTTTCTCTATCGATCTATTTTTGTTTTCCCTTTCATACAAATTATTTTAACTATCTTTGAGAATGTATAGAATCTTATAACTACTACGAATTTTCAGTTTACATACACATATATATACTAGGTGTCGCCCGCGACTCCGTCCGCGCGGGATTAAAAATAGATGTTGGCCGATTTTCAGACCTACTCAATATGCTCACACAATTTCATGAGAATCGGTCAAACCGTTTCGGAGGAGTATGGGAACGAAAATTGTGACACGAGAATTTTATATATAAGGTATATAATAGTTTTTACTCGCGACACAACCTACACTTGATAAGTAGCCTATATGTTCTTCCAGACTATGTTACATCTAAATCAGTGAGATCCATGCAGCTGTTTTGGCGATACCTTCTAACATCCATCTGTCCAAACATCCTATTTATAACATAAGTAAGATGTAAGTAGTCGATTGGGAAAGAAGGGAGGAAGTTTTTATAATTATAGTCAAAAGCTAAACATTGTGGAAAATACCGTGGCGTTGCCGGACGTAATACGAACTGACACTATCTGTCCGCGCTGTAATTGTTTTACTGGGAACTGATTTTATTATCAGAGCTTCAATAACGATATATTGCGTACATTTTTTCGTAGCATCTATAGGTACAGTCAGTGTATATATGAATGTAAATTTCTAGAGTTCTGGAAATGTACAGGTGTAGCAAAACATGATGGTTAAATTGAATGACGTCATGGCGGTTTACTAAACCATATATGTGTTTACTACTATTCAATTGTTCACTAGTCAAGGACGTCCCTTAGTGTAAATATCTGTAAATATTAAGAGTATATGTTTATAGTAAAGGTTAAATAACCTTTAAATTTCCCTAAAATTGCAGTTGCTAAACAAATTATTACTCATCTGTAGTGTTATGGAAATATGTTTTGTTTTAATTTTATGAATGTAATGATCATAAGAAAATTAACAGTTTGTTTTATCTTTGTCGACTTTACCCGGCTATGAGTTAATTGTTTCCAACTAATTTATTTATCAGCAACTTTAAGGTCGTTTGTATCAAATATTACAAAACTTCCGGCAACACTATCACGTTATCAAGTGTATGTATTCCGAACTTACAAAAGAGGATAATTAACAAGTCCAGAAAACTAATTATATTTATATAAATTTAAAAGTTAGAATTCTATAATAATTAAATATATTAGGTGCGCAACTAAGTTGTCGCTGTTTGTCAGTAGATGGCTCTAGCAGTAAGAGCTGGTCGATTTTGACATTCAAAACGTCATGAACCAAGCTTAGACATATGGTAAACAAACCGTTGTGACATATATATTATAGTACAGTTTTTTTTTATAGAATTAATCCTTTTGCTTGATGTCAAATTACTATAGTTATTTTGAAAAATTGTGGCACTGTAGCATCAAGGCACAACTCTTATGAGTTTTTCATCGCAACAGTTGATTCAACAACGACGAATAAATACAATGAAACGCTATTTCTGGAATGGAACGTATTTTTAAACCTATTTTCCGTTGAAGTTTTTATGCTGTTTTATCACACAACTATACACCCACTTTACGCCTGTCTATGTGCTTGCGTAGTTAGTATATCTATAAATATTAATAGAATTGTAGCGTCTGTATGTAATATTGAAAAAATCGTAATCTATAACGAAAAATCAGTTTTTAAACATTTTTGTCTGTCTGTATGTCTGTCTATAAGGTTGCGTTTGTTTCGAGTAACCTCCTGAACGGCTAGATCGATTTTGACAAGACTTCTTCGGGAAGGTAACTGGTGCACGCGGGAATATTGTAATCTACTCTTATAAATTCCACGTAGACGAAGTCGGGGGCGACTCCTAGTTATAAATAATACATTTATGGAAAAAGTAAGAAAATCCAATTCTCCCTGATAGACAGCGGTCGTGACGTTTTATGACACTGACAACGGACAAAGATTTCGTTACCGATTCGAAGTATTTGTCTATAATATTTGTGTTCATTTTCTCAAATTATATTTAAAACTACTAGCTATCGCCCGAGAATCAGTACGCGTGGAATTTAAAAAAAACAAAATAAGTAGCCTACGTGTTCTTCCGCACTATGTTCTAAATGAACGCCAAATTTCATCGAAATCCGTTCAGCCGTTCGCATTTATAACATTAGTAAGATCAAGAGGAAGTTTAGGTAAAGAAATAAATTCGCTTTACACCGATTATGGAATCAAACTTACACTATCTGAGCTATAATTTAGCATCTATGTATATTCCTATACCAAGTATTCGAACTAATCGCGTTGAACGCTAAATGACATTTCATCGAAATGTACAGGAAATTCACGTCCTCTTCTGTAAACCAGGACACGATAATTTGATACTAGAATTTCACACAGTTACTAATAATGGGCTTCTAAATCCGAAATCTCTATGTGAAACATAATGTTACCGCACACACATAGACACACAAATACTTTATAATACACTAGCTGTCGCCCGCAACCCCGTCCGCGTGGATATATAAAAAAAAATAATTAGTAAAGCCCACCCATTCATCCATCCACATCACATCCATCTAAACATTTGCATTTAAATATAATATTAGTAAGTTAAATAAAAAGCAGCTCTTCAAGGCATAAATTCTAAAAAAAAATGAATAAATAGTATCCTATGTCCGTCTCCTGGCTCTAAGCTACCTCCTCACCAATTTACAGCTATATCGGTGAAGCCGTTCTTGGGTTATTATATAAATAGTGTAACTAACACGACTTTCTTTTATATATATAGATTTTACTGTTAAATATATTTTAGTTACTATTATTCTTATGAGAAACGAGTAATATAAAACGACACCTATAATAAAATATTATAACTTCTGTCATTGTTTTCTTAGCCTGTAACTCAATTATTTTATTAATAACTCCGCCTTACGTTAAATCTTATAAAAAATGGGATATGGAATTAACGAGTTCCACGTAGCGTCGGTGGCTCCTAACACTCTTAAAAGAATTCCCATACAACGAATTCATTGCAACGCGAATGACTTGTTTTGCAGAAATGTTTACCAGCTGTGGCCTAATAATACAGCTTAGGGTGAGAATAATTCTCAGTTGCCACTTACTGACGCCATTATAGACCTGTTACTGTCAACATTTCATTCCATTCAAACTTTTAATGGATGGATTACGTCATACAATTGTAATAGATTGAGTGGATTGATTAAAGATAAGGTTTAAAAAAAAAGAAAAGAAAATTCTTATCTTTTCTGATATACTGGTGTTAATAATACCAATTTACTCATTAAAATTGGTCAAACTCACTCGTTCCATAAACATTTGTACAGTCGCCTTCGTCCGCAGTATTCCATTTACAGAAATATTGCCATGTTGAAAATGTGCTTTGTCTTTTTACAAACGTTTAGACTACTATTGATGATAGGTCAAACTAAAAACTACCTTTTTTTCCTTCAAAACAGCCTCCAACAATTGTATAGTGTGATATATTGCTTTTACAACTTTTACAAACAATCATTTCAAAGCATACACGAAGCTCGCATTTGTACCGTTAAAGTGTAACACCGCGAACTACGGCGACTGTACTTTTATTAACTGACCTCCATCAATCCAATAAGAATAAGAATAAATTTATTTCACAAAACACGTTAGAATAATATACATTGAAGTATCTTGCAGACCCCGAACTAGGCTGGGCCTGTATCTCGGGGCCTAGGAGTGAAATATATCCCTAATAAAAATATTCATTAACATTTCAAGGTTAATTGAAATTCCCATCACGATACACCGATATCTTGCATTATGTTAATGTTGGCTTACATGAAAAAAAAAATATTGCGTGCTACCGATCCCCTGATAGGTCACGAAGTGTACAAATGGCACTCCATTTCCTACGAGAGCGTAATCTGACTCCAATTCAAGTTAATCATGATAAATTGAAAGAAAATATAACCGAATCCTGTGTAATTTTTCAAGCCGATTGTACAAACGCCAACGTAGTTATTTAACTCTGACATGTTATTATTATCCAAAACATAATTTTGATATATTAATGTCAAACTGTGAATAGTTACGTATTTTAAAGTGATTTCTTGATAAAAATAGTAAAAAACCTAAATAAAATATTCATTTAAATTCTATACTTACTTAAAAATGTACAAGATTATTTTCTGTTATCAAAAATGTTGTAATTTAAAATTGAAAATTCAAACTCAAAGGATATTCTGATATTGAGCCCGCATCTCTGCAAAATAGAATTATAACCAGATAAGCAGTCACAGATTTCATACTTTTGTTTGTCTCTCTCGTGTACAAATTATAATAATAATTTAAGAAGACAAGCCAAATAGATTGTAGGATATTCAAAGGAAGAATACAAAGCGAATGCAACCAAACAAAACACATTGAAACCTAAGTACATATATGCTCAGATAAACGCCAAAAATATTCCCCCTCTAATACAAACCAGACACGTTAGGCTAGGTTACTTAAGTAACGGGGTCGCGGACGAGAGCGATAGCGGCCCCGTCTCTACGCGTTGGAGGAACAGAGAGGTTTAGTGGGTATGCCTCCGTTATGAAGGAGAATCCCACATAACTACCGCGTCCCCCCAGGGCGCGGAGTATGCATAAAGCATTTCTCTCTGGGAAAAAAAAGGTTACTTACGTATCTATTCAATTCTTTATAGTTTTGTTATACACACGCTAGGGTCACCTATATATATGTCATGTTAAAATCGTCAAGCAAAACCTAACGTATGTAACTTGCATAAGTCGGGAATAAATTGAAAAGTTTTCTTTATTCCTGTCTTAATATTAAATGAGTTTGTTCATTCATGTATGTGTTAATTCTGTCGTTAATAAAAGTAGCAGTAACTCACGTTCTTTGAAATTTATAACACTTTTCAAATGGCCATCAAAATGATTTGTTATACAATTTGTGTCTGGGATCGAGTAATAAAAATTGAATTTCTGATAAAACGGTTGCGGCGTTTTATATCGTGAGGTTACATTTGATATTGCTTTTTATTGTTTTTGTTTATTGTTAAATGTGGCGATATTTTTCCATATTAAATCACACATTTAAATGACAAGTTTATCAGAAAAATATATTAAAATAATATATACACGAAAAAATATTAAAGTCGATTATAATTTATGTGACATTCTATTTATAATAGTATTCCACTGCCGTAGTTCGTTTGTCAAAAACAATAAAAAAGATGACAATATTCATACAAGTGTCGCAGCAATGAAATTGTACGGTTAGTTAATGTTTTATAATACAATATATTAAGATATTTTCATGACATAGTAACTTGTGGCCCAACAAAGTATAAAAGCGGTTCCGTTAGTTCCTATTTGATTAAACATTTCTCAATATCCAGTTCACTTTAGCTAAAGTTTCTCAATAACATCGCCAACAGGGACGTTGCTTCAAACTCTTTTTATTTTGTGGACATTTCAATTTCTTTGATCTTTTTTTTGCTTCAGTTATAATTGACCTCGTACGTAACAGATAACAAAAAATAATAAGAATAACTTTATAGTTAAAAAACTTCTTTAAATATTTGTATGAAAAATGTTGGAAATTTTAATATTGAATAATGAAATGCCTACTTCTAATTATTTTTATTCAAAACTTAAAAAACTCAGTATATTTTTAATTCATTAACTTACTTAAACCTTTAAAAACTTTTAAATCTTTTACCTTTCTAACACAAGTTTAGAAGCTTTTGAATATTAGGAAAGTATTTTAACGACTTTCTTCAATTGCGAGTCGTTCTTTTGATTGAAATGAGGAAAATAAGAAGGAAAATTTTACGACTTATGCTATCAACTTATGATTAAATAAACTTTATTGAAAATTAAATTTCCTGGGAGTTTTCTCGTAAAAAATCAATTCTAAGGATCTTTCTTTTAAAATATCTAAGTAAGTTATAATGTGGAATTGAAAAATAAACTCTTACTTATATTATAAATGCGAATGCTTATGTTGATGGATGTTTGTTTAAAGATATCTTCAGAACGGCTGAAGTGATCTCGATAGCATTTGGCATGGATCTGAAACATAGTCTGATAGAACACATAGAGTACAAATTAACTTTTTTTTTAATTTCGCGTAGACGGTGTCGCTTGCGACAGTTACTTAAATTTACAGTGGAATGCTTACTTCATAAAAATATATTAATTCTAAACGGTCTTTTGTACGTATGTCGAAATAATTGAGTTCATTCTATGGTAGGGGAGGATGGCACGACAAAGGCTTCAATAAGAGAATATCTAATAAGCAACGGGAACACGAAACAAAGGAATTACTTGGATAATAAAACCAAATTAAGACTGGCACTGCCACTATTGTTGTTGCTCACGAATTCATACCTCCCTAAATTAATTACGAATACCAAAGAATTTGGTTCACTAACATCAAACAGATGGTGTCTGGATATTTTTATATTACCAACATTACGCAATTATCTTTAACAATATGTCTGAGATCAGAATTAGATATCTCCAAATAAGCTTAACAAATAAACTACAGTTTGAATTGTCTTATCATCATCAGCTAACTATACGTCCCCACCGAGGGGCTCGGAGCCTACCCTAAGTTGAGGGTGATTAGACCATAGTCAACCAACGCCGGCCAAGTGCGGATTGGTTGACTTCACACATATCTTTGAATTTCTTCTCAAGTATGTGAAGGTTGTATTAAGATGTTTTCCTTCACCGTAAGAAAGTGGGATAAATGTATAAAGTGGCATATGTAAATCGGAAAAACACATTGGTACATGGCGGGATTTGAACCCAGGACTTGCACATTGCAAGTCAAGTGCTTGATCCTTGAGCCACTCACGTACACGCTCTTCGAATGGTCTTACAAATAAGGAAGTTATTGGCTGGTTAAAGTTATTTGATAGGTCAAGAAGTAAAATCGTTTTTAAATATTACCTTTGATCTGTCAACTTAAGTCATTCAAGCAACTGCTTAACATAATTTAGTTAACGGTTGCTTTATAAGTTAAGTAGGCCCAATGTAGTACAATGTTTACGTAAATATACATAGGTATTTGAACATATTTGCTCAGAATCATACATATATAGTTGATTATATTTTAGATGTATGTATGTATATGTATTATGGAAAAAATACTTCTTACTTAAACAAAGAGCATTAAAGTTGCAAAAACATGGAATTGATATAAAAAGGCTTTGATCGTGTATAACAATGGCATGAGATTTCATGAATAATTCAGCAGCTAAGCGTTAATATATTTCCAACAAAGCTTTGAAGTTGGAAGCAAAAGGAGAGTTGTAATTGAAAAAGGGGTTTAAATTTTTTTGCTTTGCCCTTTTTTGTAAAACGGAATTGTTTAAAAATTAATCGTATTTGATTGCGTTGGTTTGACTTTTAGCATTTGTTTTGTTTAATTTTGTTGATTGTGGCTTGTATACTGTGATTTTATTTATTGTTTTACGATTCGAGTATTTTGATTTAAAAAATAACAAAACATTTTTTTTTAGTACTTTTGAAATAAAACATATTTTATTATTGTACCTGTTGTCCAAATTAGAGATAGATAATGTTAGAAAACACATAAATCTAACAATGCTAATAAATGTAAGCGAATTATTAACATTACTAACAAAATACTACTCATGTAAATAGTTATTTAGATATGGAAATAGAAGGTTTTATTATTATTAAAGTTAGAAAACGTTTCCTAGCTTTAGTAAACTCCTAATATAAATAGACAAAGATTAGAAGTTTTCATTTGGAACCTTTTTTTAATATTAGCTGATTTGTTTGTAAATTTACTTATATTTCTTGTACCAATCCAACTAAGCTCTAAGCTTGTGCTAGGATATGGTTTACGACAATCGTCGAATGGCGGGATTCGAACCCCCGACCTCGTGATCGTAAATCCCTACTCTTAACCATTAGGCTATTGACGCTTTCCTTACTTTACTTTACTTACTTTTAATTAAACTTTCAAAGTAAACGTCTCATTAATATTCAGAGCTTAAATGTTAACTTGAAATTAAATAAAACAATTTGAAGCATAGTGATTAAAAGGAAAATAGGTGAAGTTACCTATTTGAAAAAAGTACACAAAATGTCATTTTAAAAAGGCATTTTTAAATGTGAAAAACTGAGCCACTTCAAGCACTATGGAAAGTGGCAGTGCTACAGCGGTTATGTGCTAAAATAACCCACGAATATAAAGCGCGAACATCTCTCGCCATATTGACGTAACATTTCCAGGTTTTTTTTACGTTAGTTATAATAGAATGTATTAAATTTAACAACTAAATCGTTATGTTTTTAATATATTTACAATAAAATTGTTTAATTACAACTTCTTGAATGATGTCCTTGTAAAACATTTTTAACGAAAAAACACACATAAGTAACGTTTCATGGTTTTTACTAACATAATGTTCATTTAAAGATTTTGAGTTTATAATAGATAAAAGTTTTTTTTTTTTATCTTACAAATATTATAAATGCAAAAGTTTAGATGGATAGATAGATAAGATATTGGAAGGTATCTCCAGAACGTCTGCATGGATCTCGCTGAAATTTGGCATACATGTAGAACATAGTATGAAAGAACTCAGAGGCTACTTGGCAAGTTTAATTTATAATTCCGCACAGACGAAGTCGAGGGCGAAAGTACGCACTTTATACTTAGGTTTAATTTTGTTTAAATAATTATATAACTCATTGATAATAATATTATATGTAATCATTAATTAATTTAATTATACTGAATTAAGATAAGTGCGTCTGTGGTTAGAAACTGCGTGAAAATGATAAAGTGCCTCTTCAAAGAGAGATGGGGTCTAAACTTGATGAATATATACTTACGTCTATGTACAAAGGAAGTAAAATATAAATTACACCAAAAAATATGATGTATAAGTAATCATTTTTTTTTACATTTTAACCGCAATCGTAAACTGAATAACTTGCCTTGCAGTGATTCAATTACTCGTACATATAAGAGTTTATTTTAATATTCAATTTGCAAAGTGCAGCAACAAACGTATATAAAACTGTAATTTAATTTACGTAACCGTACTCCAGTACAACGCTTTTTCATTCGGATAAAATACTCAAGCAAGAGTTAATAATTTCAACGTAATTTTACATTAAAGTTAAATAACTGAATACTGAAATTAATTCGTTCAATTAACATAACTCCTTTGACTTAATCTCAAAGGAAAATGCATTCTCTTTAATTTACATTAATGATGAATTTATTTTCTTACTAGCTGTTAACGCGACTCCGTTTGTTCGGTAGTAAAAAAAAACTTTCTAGCCTGTGTTTCTTACAGATTACGTTTTACATCTATGCCAAATTTCAATGAGACCCATTCAACCGTTCTGGAGATACTTTCAAACAAACATCTATTCATCCAAAAAATCGCAATTATAATACTAGTAAGACTAGTAAGATAATTTTTAGTAAGTCGTATTACAGCCGAATAACACAACATATTATAAAAGTTGCGCCGTAATAATAAAAAATCATAGTAAGTAACCCGCGTCTAATTCCAGACTATATTCTACATATATATGCCAAATTTGAAGGAAATCTATAAAACCGTTCTCGCGATACATTCTAATAAAGTAATTAAAAAGTGATATAATAATTTATAACTGTTACTTAAAATTGATATAAGTTTGAGTTTTTATATTTCAAGTTACAATAATTCGGAATAAAAGTAAGATAATTTTTCATCACAACAAAACTTCCAGATGTTGGATGGAATAAACACGATGTGTATAAAAAGATGTCGACATTTTTTCGTCTATTAATTATTCATTACATGAAGCTACTTCCATATTCTACGTAGGTTGTTTGTGCTGGGAAACTTTGTAAAAGTTAAATTAACTTTTTTTTTCTTAATGCTGATCAAGTAAGTGTTTTTCTGATTATCTTGGAATTAATTCAAACAAACAGTACTAAGTAATAGTCTACAGAGTTCGTGATTATTACTAAAAAGTAAGTTTCGTATTTGTTAATACTTTGATATAAAAAATTACAATTTCAATTTTATATAAAAAATATAAATGGGGTACTAATTGCATTTTACCATTTGCGTTGGGTTTTCTATTTCTTGTATACTTAATTTTATTGTATTATTTCTTCTAATAATCGCGTGGAATAAAAAAAAAAGACATTCCTATGTGTTTTACCTGACTATGTACTACTATTCAGCCGTTCTGCAGATAATTTTTAACAAACATCTATTCATCCATCCATCTAAATGTTCTCATTTATAGTATTAGTAAGAATAGAATATTTTATACTTCTTTGTAGTTTCAAATAGTTCGCTCTTATATAATTCCGTAATAACTTTAAGTTGCTTGAAATTGTTGAAAATGTCGAGCTCTTTTCTTCCTCTTGATACCCTTTTTTGATAAGGATTAGAAGAGGAATTGAACTCGGTGTAGGAACAATCCTTATAGGTACTTATAGGAGTAACACCCCCTTCTCTGTACGTCCTCCAATTAGGTAAGGGTACAACTTGTTGGAGATGTCGAAGGGAAGCTATCACTTCGCTATTTTAGCGATATCAAGTTGCCGTTCGTTCTCAAGAGAACTTACCGCTAGGCATAGATCAGAACATAATGTGGAAGAACACATAGGCGAATAATTAAGTTTTTTAATCCGCACGAAAGGTGTCGCGGGCGATAGTTCTGTTTTAAATTTAAGTTATAATAAAAAGTTTTGTAGACCGCACAAATATACGAACGCGACAATATTCAAATTTAAATCAGTCCCCGAGAACATTATAAGTTTTAATGGAATCATGTCATTGTGTACCAATAATTACCTTTGTAGAGGAATTTGGGAATACTAATGTTTCTCTGAAGATTGTTAGCGTTGGTTACTATCGTTGAAACAAAAATGTATCGTCATCTCTTTCATTCTAATAGTAAAGAAAGAGATAAACATAAATAAGACATCAATTTTGAAATATGCAACTATAAGCTTTATTCCAAAGGATGTAAGTTCATATTTTTTTATATATTTTAATCAACAATTGATTTTTGTGGTCTCTGCTGTTACTTAAAATATAGATTAATAATAATACTGGTTTCTTATACAAATAACATAAAGATATGAATACAA
Organism: Papilio xuthus; assembly: GCF_000836235.2. Lineage (NCBI taxonomy): Eukaryota > Metazoa > Arthropoda > Insecta > Lepidoptera > Papilionidae > Papilio > Papilio xuthus. The sequence goes on along the minus strand of NW_013531107.1, from coordinate 5,754,777 downwards.
CTGTTAACCTAAAAGCGAGGGAAAAATACCTATGTAGTAAAGAGCTCTCAGGAACTGGGTCGAGCGATGTCAAACATTACCAACAAATATCAAGTAGTCTTAATTTGACGCCAACGAAGAAAATTTTGTGACCTAATAAATTTTACTCGTTTTTGGTTATAATATAAAGGTAAAATAAATTTTTGGTGACACAGCGTTTTAAAATTTTCCAATGCAACTATTCTCTTGTTTGTTTATTATAATTAATTAAATATAGGCAAAAGAAAAATTTAAACGTTATTCCAAAAAAAAAAACCAATTGGAATTATGATGATGAAAATTGATGAATGAGTCCTATATTTTGACTTTCACTATTTTTTTTATAAGTAGGGGGCAAACGAGCAGCAGGAACATCAAGGTGTTCAACGACGCCCATGGAAATCAGCAATACCAGAGGAACCGCAGATGCGTTGCCAGCCTTTGAGATTGTGATACGCTTCATGAAGGACTTTTAGAGTGTGAGGTGCCTCGTCTATATATATATATATATATTCCATCCCATCTTTTCCTTATAGAAAAAAGGTTGGGAAGGGAAAGAGGACTAATTTTGGCCTCCAGGATGCACACGCATCAGACGAAACGCGGAATTGCTTCCACTTGACGCCAGTCTTCTGTGTGGTCGCGGTATTTCACCGGGCGAGCCGGACCGATTCGTGCGAAGATGTTAAAGCGGGCTCTACCACTGTTATAAATATCTTAAAGTGATAGAGAATATACATATTGTTGTCTTTTTGAAAATAATTTTAACATTTAAAATATAAATTAGATAATTAAAATCAAATAATACAAAACTAGTTGTATGAAATACTATTAAAAACAAGTAAAGTTTAGCATTGAATGTATAGCTGAGAGAAATCCCCGCCAAGAAATAAGTGAATATATCAACATAAAACGGCAAACATAAATCATCCGTCAAAAACACGAGTCTTACGAATTGTATAAAATGAAGAGGATTTGTATTATTGAAAGTAGATATGACCGACGGAAATTGAAAACAAAATGGCAGAGAAAAAATATGTTTTCTTATACAATTCTATTCAAATATAAGACGGGTTGACGTTGAAATGTTCATTTCGATATCCTTTTTTTATGCAAGTACAGCTGTATATTATCTGTGGTATCGTTTTTTAAACATAAACACAATAATTGATACGCGCTTATCTTAACATTTTTTTTTGTTTTTTTAATTAATTTAAAAGTTTAAAGTCTGCACATTTTTTGTACATTGGCTCTTATACTAGTTCGTCCTTCCTAATTTATAGTTGCAAATATCTTATTTTTGTGCAGTACTAAAGGTTAATGGCCAATATTAGCTATCGGGAATCGTGCGTTGATGTGTTATTCGTGAACGGTGATTCCGCAACCAATTGCAAATTACGATATGTTAACTATCGACATAAAATCAAATGCCATATTGGATTTCGATACTATTTAACTTAATTACGTTTCGGTCATTGCTTTACATGTATAGACTGGTGGTATTTTTTATATCATAAGATGGCAAACGAGCAAGCGGCCACCTGAAATCGCTGAAATAGCGAAGTGACCGCTGCCCATAGACATACGCAATTGCATATGTGTTGCCTACTTTTAATCGACGGAGGAGAGGATGCACAGAAAGAAAATATCTTCCCTTCCCATGCATCCTCTCATCCGGAAAGTCCATTTCCACTTCCTATCCTTTCCTTATAAAAAAAGGGTGGGAAGCGACAGAGGACTAAATTAGGCCTCCGGGACGCACACTCATCAGACGAAACGCGGAATTGCTTCCATTTCACGCCTGTCTCCTTTGTGGTCGTGGTATTTCACTCCGGGTCAATCCGTGCGAAGATGTTAAAGCGGCTCTACCACTGTTAAAACCACGGGTTGCTCGCGTCTGCGTCACTGCAGATACAGAAAATGTAGCCTATAATATGTCCGTGTGCATCTTCCTGTGAAAATGACGTCCCGTACAGACCGACATACAGTCATACAAAAATTTGAAAAAAATTGCTTTTTCTTCTTAATATTAAAATAATTTCTGCTAACCAAAATTTACCGTAGACTAGATAATAAGACAAGCAAATATAATTTAGAAACATTTTACAATGGCGTGATTTATGAAACTTCCAGCTATACATTTATTAAGGTTTTAATCTTTTCTCAGGTAATTCTTCAAAAAGTCCCATCCAGGGTAAAGTGGCTCTTAAATTTGAGTTACTTGAGTACGTGATCTGACAGACCGAGCGCGATTATGTCTTATAATTTTAACAATAATGGCCATTGCGGATCACGAACGAATTCTGGGCAATTTTAAAACAATTTTGTAAAGGTCACAGTTCAAAGGTCGAATATCTTTTCTGTACTTGACATCTTATATTTTATTTCAATGACATAACATCATAGAGTATGGGCTCGTTCGTCTTCGTATGGATACGGGCCCTTATATCCTTTACTTCAATGTCCAGGTAGCGTTAGAAAATAACTTAAAAAGTAGCCTAAGTGTTCAGTGAGATCCTTGCAGGCGTTCTAGAGATACCTTCAAACAAACATCAATTAGGTATTTAATTACGAAATAAAATTGTACAAAGATGTAAAAATTAACAAGTTCACAATACGATTAAAATGAAAGTTTTGCATTATTTTTGTCTGTAGTTAACGAAGTAATGACCTAAATTTACTCAAAACTTTATTTGGACACGGCTTTTCTAACAATACGATTTGTTGCTGACTTTAGTGTTTTAAACTAGGTCCAGTAGAGGCGCTTTGCTACAGCAAAGTGACAAGTTTGCATCAGATTTGTTTACAGATTATCGGTTTTCAATATCAAGTTGCGTAGAACTTGTGTAACGTTCCTAACTTGTTTTCATAGTGACTACGCAATACTAACTCTGTATACACAGCACAACTCAATTGATATCAAATATATAAACTAAAATATATATTTGATTTCATTTAGCTGTCTTAAAATGTCGTTTATTTGCAATTGGACTCGGTTATATCATTTGGAAAAATAAGTACAATATGTCTTTTTGGTTTTCTTGATTCTATCATGTTTGTTAGTGTACAAGGTACTTACTCTATATTCAAGAGAATAATATTATCATTTAAATATATTTTCGAATGTTAAAGCAGTTTCTTTATTACGAGCACGTAACCTACATCTCATATCATTTGACAGAATTTAAGTATTCCGAAAAGCCTTAAGAAGAAAAAAAAGATTTTATAAAGTTCACTTTTAAATAAAGTTTATTTAGAATTAAAAAAAATATATATATAAAAAGAAATTGAATGTAAAATGAACACTTTGACAGTGGACAAAGATTTGGGATATAATAATTTGAATTTAATAGAATTATTAAATAATTGTTAACAATACTGTGTACACACACACACACACTATAATTGTTAATTCATAAATTAGTTGTTTTTCTACACAAACAATTATTAAATTTATATATATGGGAAGTCCTTTGCTCCTTAAGTACAGGTCTTCCTAGTTAAGAAGAAGTTAAGAAGCCAAGGCAACATTGAATTTTGAATTTCTTGTGTATAACAATAAAGGTTTTTTCATTTTAATACAATATCCTACATTAAATATTGTCATGAAACATTTCAAGAGAAAATTCTGCCTCGTTACCGTTTAAGTACGAATAGATTTCCAAACCATTTGTCATTTACAACCCTTAAGCTCAGTTAAGCCTGATTTCCATTTATAATTCCAACCTATATGAATATTTGAGAGAACTTTTGGGAATAAAGACAAGGAATAAGATAGCGGACTTATATATGATTTATGATAAAGTGGCACAGAGCACGCCAGAGCCACTGGGAAAGATAAATGCTTTATGTATATTATATTTGAATGCTCCTCACCTCAGGGGAGGACATCCGACGTTATATAAAGATGAGCTTTTACTGAAACGCAAAGGGAATTTTTAAAAAATTCAAACAAAAAAAATTGGTGAAATCTGTTTGAAATTAACATTAAACTGCATACAAACGTTTCAACTCCAAATGATCCTCAAATGAAATTTAACAAAACCAAACATTTTATAAACGAGGGTTTCTGAGACCCAAACCTCTATTTAAATCATCTTGTTACCTCCGTTTTGTGTTGAAAGACGGGGATGTCGATATGTTTTATACGGAGTTTGTGATGTCAGAAACCCACAGTTAAAGAGTTATTGAGTTATCTTATTGTAACAGCGACATCTATTGGTTTAACTAATAACTTCGTATTAAGTTGTATAAAGTTACTGAAAACCATTTTCATTACTAAAATTACTTCCAGTTGTCTCAGTGAAATAAATCTCCAGTGAAACCGCACCTTTTGGGTCGTGTTTTAAAGGAAAGGTTTAACAAGTTTATTACATACTTGGTAAGTTCGTGACTTTGCCGTTTTCCTCTTTTAACACGAATTTACCGCATTCAAATTGACTCTTTGCCCCTAATATACATTCACATGTAAACTATATACATTCCCTAATATACATTCACATACTAAATGTAAAAACATTAGTAATAGAAGCAATCTTTCTCATATATCCTAATACCATTCTTGTTCTAAAATTAAATCTCATCTTTAAGTTGATACATATCTCCAATAAATATTAGAACGTTTTTTTCTTAAATATAATAATCAATGGCCATCAAGTCTTCTTTATTCGGCCAGTAATAAATGTTAATTAAGTTTCATTTTAAAAGACGAACAATAGTAACCATGAGTGTTCGATAAAAAAAAACAATTTTAAATTCAACTTTTTTTTAGTAAATGTTACGTCTCTCATTTTTTAAGTCTTTATTTGAACTTCGTTCGTTATTTCATTTGGCTTGTTTACGCTTTGTGTTAAGGTAAATTACAAATTGTTTTTATATTACGTACAATTAAGTCAATTTTGCTAGCTATTTATGTAAATACATAATGTTTTTCTTGTAATTTTTTTACCATTATAATAATTTTTTCAGCAAATGACTTTATACTTCTAAAATTAGTAATTGACTACGAGTTTTTAATGATTCTTATTCAACGACTAATACGATTAGTAGACACTAGGACGATATTAAAAACAAAATCATCGATGGTTCCATGGTGTAACGGTTAGCACTCTGGACTCTGAATCCAGCGATCCGAGTTCAAATCTCGGTGGAACCTGAACACTTTCTTTTCTTCTAGAAAAACATTTTCGTTTCACATTCAATCTTTAATTAATCTTTTTGATCATGATGTATACAAGTAAAATTCCTAAATATACGTCTTTATAGAAAATAATAGACCCATTTTTCAGCGTCATTAATGAGCGATCTTCTAATCTTAATAACTCAAGTTAGCTTTAAACTATCTGAGAGTATCAAAACTTACTACACTTTTCACGTTGTTAAACTTAATTTTGTTATTTTTGTCATTGACGTTAAAACGTCCTCTTCCAATATTATCAAAGACTTACACATTATCTTTGGCAAAAGAGAGATAGCAATATGTTTTACACGGGGATTTTAGTCTCAGAAACTTACGGTAAGTAATATTATCCAACCTTCTCTACTGAGGAGAACAAGTTGAAGATGAATTCGTTTGATGGGAAATTTAATCTGACCGCAACACTAATTGACGTTTATTAATACACCTAAGAATTTAATAACTCTAATGAAATTAAATTCCAACAGATATTTAAAACCGTAAAATATCAGCCATCATAAAAATATGTCAGTTAAAAAACTGAATCCAGTTAAAAACATTCGCATGTCAACTGCGCTGTTAAATTGGATAGAAGTTTAAGCGGTGATTCACAATCCAATTAAAGATCCATAAAAGTGAAACGCTTTCGTTTCACTGACACTTGATTAATGAAACTTCACCAGTTAATGGTTTTCAGAAGCATTAACTGTTAAAGTTTCAGTAATGTGGAACGAACAAGGCTCATGTCAAATTGATTCTGAACTGAAGGCAATTTACCTTACTTTATTGTTTTATCTTTTTATGAGATAAGGCAAGCAAATGAGCGCAGCACCAAGATGATCATCGACGCCCATGGACATCTGCAACTCTAACGGAACTGCAGATGAGTTAAGGAAATTGTATGCTCGCTACTTGAAGGACTTTAAGTCGTATTAAAAATGCCGCCAAGGACAGATCATCTAAAAGAACAATTCTACAATCCTCCTATGATTTTAAGTGACTATCCATAAATTTACTCCACAAGTATTTTATAGATGTTTTCTTATTCTTTGTGTTGGGGGAAAAAGATTGTTGTAGAAGAAAGGAATAAATATAAGGGGAAAAGTATTGGTTTTTTTTCAGGTCTAGATGACGAAGTTATGTGAATTTATGTTATACGTTGACTTTTGAAGTTTCGGTATTTTTTCACAATCCATCACGCTTCACCATAAGAATACAAATGTCTTCGTAACGTCGTTTCTCAAAAAGCAGGCAAAGGTTTTTACCTTTACACTATATTACCATAAAGTGAGAAATCGGTGAGGTGTGACTTGAATTTACACAGAGATTGGTTACGCACATTACTGCGTATTTATCTTCATTTGAAACCTAAAAAGAGCGTAAAATTTGACTGATTGTTATTTTATGAGACTTGATTAAAAATTTGATTTGAAAATATTCTACAAAACACAGATAGGTTTTGAGTCGTGTGATAATTTTCAATCTTACTTTCTTACTGTATTATAAATGCGAATGTTTAGATTGTGGATGGTTGGATGGATGTTTGTTTGAAGGAATCTCCAGATCGGACCTCGATAAAATTTGGCATAGATCTAGAACATACATAGGCTAGAAATTAAGTTTTTTTTTAAATTACGCATAGATGGAGTCGCGGACGACATCTACATAAATAATACAAATTTCTAAGTTACATTAAACTATAAATTGAATCAAAATATGAGATACAGCGGAGTAATACATACATAAGTTAAAGCTAAGCAACGCAACTGTATCACTTAATTAATTAACAAGACATTTTGCTTGCATCCGGCTCATACGTTGTTTTACATTAACCTACATTACTTAAGCTTATTGTTCTATTTGAGATTAAAGCTTTAATAACATTTTAATTGATTATTCCAGAAAATTTACAACAAATTATGTAAAAAAAATGCGTAAACTTAAAATCCACTACGAACTGTTCGTAAATTATTTTGTGTGAAAATGTTAACTAAAAGGCAGTATACTCGTATAACTACTGCTGTACTACTTATGTATAGTACAAAATAAAGTTTTCTGAAACCCAATGTTTCGACATATGATGTAGAGACATTATCGAGATATTAGGGTCTTCCTCTATAAGGAACCCAATTGTTTCAAACGAGCTGGAAGGGAGTTGCCCGTTTGCAAGAACTATTACCAGATTACGTTGCCAGTGATATTCCATAAAAGAAATCGACCGAAAAAGACCAATGTAATAAAACTTTGTTATTTTGCAGACTCTTAACTACGCCTGCGTAGACATCTTAACTTTTATCTTATTTCTTCGTAACTTCAATGAATTTAATTGAGTATAATAAGGCTTTTAGCAACAATTGTTATCATTAAATTGTCTCTTCTTCATTAATTGACTTAAAATAATTTACGAGTAAGTCCTTTCTTATTTAGCTGTCACACACAGATAGATAATGTTCGGCACAGACATACAAATTATGTTCAAATTTTAATAAAATAAATTAACATTTTAAGATAAATAAACGTTTGTAAATAAATTATACTTACATTTTTCATTATATCAGCTCTTGTACTAGGAACTTGAAGAATAATATATTATTATATTAGCAATGCAAATGTTTAGATTGATGTTTGTTTAAAGGTATCTCCAGAACAGCTGCTTGAATCTCCTGAGAGGCATAGATGTAGAACACAATCTGGAAGAACACATATTCTACTAATTCAGTTTTCTTAAAATTCCACGTAGACGGAGAAATAATGAACTGAGTATAGGAATCGTCTTTATTATCTTATTTAAAATGTCTTTACCAGCATTGTTACTTATTCTCTCAAGATAAAAGCTCTATATTTTTAACATCGTCTACATTAAGGTCCGTACAGACAGACCGGGACGGGGAGCTGAGTAGATTTCATCAGCAAAAATTAACCTTAAACGATTGAAATAGGGCTTAATTTTCTTTTTCAAGTATTTTTCTCTCCGTCTGTGTGAACGGACCTTTATTTACTTTAAGATATTTCAAATTTAGTTTACTTGCAATCGTTTATTTGCTAATTTCTTCTCTAGAATTTCAAGATAATATTGACTAAGCTAAGTTACTCGTTACATTGATCAGATACCGCTGGGAAAAGTTAGCAAACGATGTTTTTCTATGTCATCAGTATTTCAAATCGATAAGTAATAAAAATGTAAGCAGTATCGATTGCCAAAGGTTAGAGACTTCTATACGTCTGATGTTAATCTCCAACACGCCAATGGACGTGATAATTGTCAACTCACAGGATTTGCTTGTCGCGAAAGAATGTTAAAAGCTATATTTAGTATGTTACTCTAAACGTATTACAAAAAAAATTAAATCAGTTTATGTTTCGCATACATGAATTAAGTAAATGGAATTTTAATTACTATTTATATGTTTTATGTATTATATGTCTCGTAATTATTTATTATCAGACTAGCTATCGCTAGCGACTCCGTACGTGCGGTATAAAAAACTTTAGTAGTCTATGTGCTCTTCGAGACTATGTTCTACAGCTATGCCAAACGACGAGTTCCTTTTAGCAGCTCCGGATATATCTCCATACATTCAAACATTCCCGTAATATTAGTAAGATTTGCAATAAAAGAGGTTATGTCTTAAAAGGAAGTAAGATATATCCTCGACAAATCGAAGCTCGCATATTATTTATTATTTTAAAGTTAATTTATGATGATTTTTACGTATTTATTCACGTAACTACACATACTTTTAACTTAGTAAAGGTCATAAGCACGCATTTATGTTAGAAGTGAGTGCGGACAATCTCCTTAATTGGATTAATTGGAGTTTACTGTCTGAACGATCATAAAGGAACTGAAACACGCAGACGGATAATTGCAGGGAGACGTAAAAGCGCCCGTAAAACTATTATTATCTTTACGTGTGATAAATTGATTAAAATGTGTTATATATATCAACAATATTTATATTCTACTAAAAATCGTTATATAGAGTACAATCAGTCGGCTACAACGACTGAGAGTTGCCCGCAATATGGTACATAGTGCTTTGATTTAATAAAAAAACAAATCTGTATACTCGTATGTATATGTGAATAGAATGAATCCGACATTTTTTTTTTCAATTGGAGAAGCAGTCTTAATTTTTTTTTAAATCGATACTTGCAGCGTATGGAAATATAAGATAGTTGTCGATTGTTAGATTCTGATTTTATTTATAGTTTGAGATAGACAAACAAACAATGAATTTAATTTTATATAGAATTTAAAGTGAAGAGCAAACTCAGCGGCGACAATAATATAAAGCAAAGTTGTTTGAATAGTTGGATTAAAGACGGATTTATAGAACCACTGGTATATTCTAAGAGCTTTTTGTATTCAGACTACGGCTAATTAATTACAAAGCCACTCTTCAGAGAAAGTTTCGATTAGATTTGTCCTTAAACTTAATAATAAATAAATTAATTCCATCAAAATTAAATGTAAAATAACATCTTATTTAGGATCTTTTAAAAAAACTCGTAATAACTACACGTGGATTTGAATTAAAATGTTGTAAAAGTCCAAGGTAAGAATAGAATATGTCGGAAGAAAATGCAGCATCTGACCGCATTTTCTAGCTACTTTGCTTTGAAGCGGTCTCGTATAAAATGCAGAGAATATTCTACATTGCAAATTAGAGTCAAACATAGCACTTTCATACTCTGTAATAGCTGTCCCCATTTTTCATATGTGAATCTATTCACTATGTATTTACAAACTTAAAGAGTATTTTCCTTTTCTATAAAATATTTTTTTTATATCATAACGTGGCAAACGAGTAATCGGCCACCTGAAATCGCTGAAATAGCAAAGTGACCGTTGCCCATAGACATACGCAATTGCATATGCGTTGCCTACCTTTAATCGACGGAGGAGAGGATGCACAGAAAGAAAATATTTTCCGCGCATCCGCATCCGGAAAGTCCACTTTCACTTCCCATCCTTTCCTTATAATAAAAGGGTGGGAAGGGAAAGAGGACTAAATTAGGCCTCCAGGACGCACACTCATCAGACCGCACGCGGAATAGCTTCCACTTGAGGCATGTCTTCTGTGTGGTTGTGGTATTGCACCGGGCGAGCCGGATCAATTCGTGAGAAGATGTTAAAGCGGGCTCTATCACTGTTAATTAATTCCGTGCGGACGGAGTCGCGGGCGACAGCTAGTACAACATAAGTCCTCCTCCTAACACATCTCCTATTACTTATGGTTATTTTTGGTTAATTAAATTTAGATACTTTAAATAAAATAAGAAACAAAAACAATTCAAAAAACAAAAATTGAATAGTGATTGTAAAATACGACAGCCCTATATTTCTTTAAGACATAAGAAAATTATGCCAACCGGCACGCAACTCTTGCTAGAATACATTTGCGTAAAACAAATGCCTCACGATATCCATTTAAGTATTGATTTGAATCCACTATTTTATGTGTTATAATATCCATTCGTTTTATATAGCGCAATTGAATGTGGTTTTGGGAAGTTCGATAATAAATCCTTAGATTAAAGATTATGCGTTAGCCGTTAAGGTTGAGTGGCAATAAACGAAATTAACTTTACGCTGTTAAAGTCGCATAAGATTAATCACCCAATCTAACTGCGCAATTCAATATTGTGATTGCTACACGAACGTAGGAAAATGTTCTTTATTTAGTAAAGAAAATAATACTTACTCAAAGTCATTTGTATGTACTTATTAGTCTACCCTTAGTCTTAAATTAGTATTAGGTAGATATACTGGTTTCTGAGACCAAAGTCTCTGTATTAAATATATACATACCTGTCATTATATTTGACGAAACAAAGATATATGTTTTAAACGGGGATTTTTGTCTCAGAAACCCAGGGATAGTAGTTATTTTTGGTTATTGGTAAAATGATTATGAAAATTATTATTATAAAAATAAAGTAGCAATCATTTTTAATGTTAAAAACCTTTGATCAAAGTTGAATGGAGGAGTTCTTAAAGCACTTTAGATTTATCGATTATGACAGGTTTTGAACCCTTTTCTAAGCAAAGCATTACAGCACGCTACGAGCCGTGACCTAGTACGATTAGGGAACGTACCCATACTACGTGACCCGGTTGGGGGGGGAGTCCTTAAAATACTACGGTCAGTCACAGGAGCGGGGGTTTTTTTCCATAATACATAATTCACTAGTAATTTAAGTATGCATGCAGTCTTATGCTATAAGGAAGAGTATGAGCCAATTTTATTTTTCAAGTTTTGCCTGTGAAATGATTAAAAATCATAATTATGAATTACTACGTAAAAGCTAAAGGGGGTCTTGGCATGTTCTACAAGCAGCGGTCACCGAGAGGAGGGAGGGGTCAAAAAAACTAAAAAAAAAGTCACGTAGTATGGATATGTTCCCTTATTTACGAAGGAAGGTAAAGACATATTTCTTAGTATATTCCCATTATTGATAATGCGTTCTTTGTAAAATTGTTACAAAGAATTTCTATTATAAAATTGAACGAAATTGGCAGCATATACAGACATAAATGGAAGCTTAGATTTTTAGAGTAGTCTTATCTGAATAGAATATTCATTGAGATTTTTAAATCAAATAAATCCGTTTCCTATAGTAATAAGCAGGAAAAAATGTTCCATCAAGATAAAATATGACTTATTTCCGAAACATAAAACCATCAACAAACTAAATCGAAGCTCTCGTTTGTCAATATCGGATTGTCGACGGAAATCGAACAAAAAACTTCTTTTGTGTTTTCCTGTACGAAACGAACAGTTAAAGGAAATTGCGTACACAAGTCTTTTATGTAGATCACTGGACGTGATGAAGCATAGATTTAACACAAATTGCAAGATAAAGTAGACGAATTTGTAGATAAAAATATTCCATTAATATATTTAAATACTTTACAAACTTTTATAACGATTATTACGATTCATAGATGACATAAACTCATATAAGCAATGTCATAACACATGATAAAACTAATCTTACTATTATTATAAATGCGAATGTTTGGATGGATGTATGCTGAAATTTGGTAAAGACATAGAACATAGTCTGGAATAACACATAGGCTACTAATTAAGTTTATCTTAATCCCGCGCGAAAGGAGTCGCGGGCGACAACTTCAATACAATGACAATTTCAATTCTGCAATATTTTCTTTCTGTGCATACTCTCCTCCGTCGATTAAAGATAGGCAACGTATATGCAATTGTGTATGTCCATGGGCAACAGTCACTTCGCTATTTCAGCGATTTAAGGTGGCCGCTCTCTCGTTTGCCACATTATGATATAAAAAAAGTAATATAATATATTTCTTGTCAGTTCATACTTACCGAATACAATGAAAAAAAAAATTCAATATGTCTGTCTACATTTCTTTTGTCGTGATCTCATCGTGTTTGCAATATCTTATTAAAGTCAAATAGTAACGAAACAAATATCCAGATGCATATAAAACCACAGACAAACATAACGAAATGCAAAACAAAAGTAAATCCCCGAGGCTCTAGTGACGTAATGTGGAAGCAAATAAAAGTAAATATGTTGACACAGAGCTGTCGATATTGTCGTAAAGAGATCAGAGGACGAACTGGATCGGAAACTCAAGGCTTATTAGTGGAATAAAATATATAGTTCATGTCAGTGTTACGACGTAAGAGCTATGCAATAGTTTTTTTTTGTTATTTTTATCTCAAAATTATTTGGTAGAAAGAGGTCTTAAGATTTTGTGTACATTTTCTATTTGAAAGAAGTGATTTTTTTAAGGTTTTAATGAAATAAAAATATATAAAAAATAATCACTTTTGATAAGCATTATGTAGACCTTTCCGCACTATATAAAAATATATATTAAATACGTGTAACATCATATATTTTTAAAACCAAATGATTATATCGAGGTATCTTTAAATATGTATGACGTAATATCCTACAGAGACCTCTCATAAGGCATTACGTGAAGGCTCGCAATTCGTGCCGGAAGTACGGCGAGCGATCTCTACGGGAAAGTTTCCTCTCTCCGATTCCATTCAACTTATATTAACGTCCATTCAAGTTAAAGAATAGCTACTTTAAGTTCGCGTTCTGATAACTTGATTTTATTGTATGCATTGATTTGTGAAACTTTGTCTAAATTATGCATTCATTTTTTTTATTTATCGATTATTATACATAAAATCAACATAATTATAGAATAAAAGTTTTCTAAATGTCCAGTTTCAAATCCCGCCAGGTACTAATCTGTTTTCCAATTTTGGATTTTCAAACGTACATTTAGCCGACGTTCTTACGGTGAAGGAAAACATCGTGATGCAACCTGCTCATATCTACGAAGAGATTCAATGATATATGTGAAGTCAACACGCATTGGCTGTCGTTGACTATGGCGTAGTCACCCATAACGTAAGCTCCGAGTCCCGTAGTATGTATGTTAAGCTGAAGATGACTTTTATAACCAAAGAAAATAATAAACGTACATACATTTTTCTAAAAAAGAATAAAGTTTTTATATGACATTAACAAGATAAAAATATACTTTTTATCATCGTTGGAATATTCCATTAAATGTCACTTGTATTTTACTTATATCTTTTGTTAAGAATACATTATTATGAAGCATAAAGAGCTTTAAGAAAGCCATTTTCTTGGCACAGACATTATCCTATTGAGAGCCCGCACAAAAATGTTTATAGCATATAACAACACCCAGCTACCGAGTGCAACATTAAGCAGTCACAATACTAAAATACGTTGTAAAGTACAAAAAAAAATGTATTTTCTCTCGTAAAAAATACATTTGTTCTGCGCCGATTACTCTAATCATATATTAGAGGTTTTATTTAAGAAGAGAAGGGGCAAACGAAGCGGGAACACCGTAGTGTTCATCTACGCCCATGGAAATATGCAATACCAGAGGAACCGTAAATGTGTTGCCGACGTTTGAGGTTATGTCAGCTTTGTTTAGAAGAAAAGAAACATTTACTCCTGAAAAAAAAATCTTCTTACTAAACATAGAAGCAGACGTAAAGAAACAAATAAAAACATCCAAAATGTGAAATAAGTACAAGTGAAATATAACCGTGCCAATTTCGGTAACAAATCAACTCGCTGGAAGTACTTTTATAAGGAGTGAGTTAAGTTAATCGCTTAACTTTCGCAATACTAAGTTTGCAGTAACCTTAAGCATTAAATTATCGCCAACTGGTCTTATTTTGTACTTAGTACGTGACTTAAGTATTGTTTCTTTGTTACATTCGTACGTGACGACTAACTTAAACGTCGTTGTCCTGTTAACAGTTAGCTTCGACAGTGGAAACAAACGCGATAATGCAACAGAAACCAATATAAAAGTTGTAACACACGATACCAAACGAACACGAAGTCCAGAATTCGCTTCAATTTTAAGAGAACCTTTTTGAAGGGTTAGTAAGCATGTTCAAATACATGATTGACAGTTTCATGACTTCTTTCTATTCAAACTAGTTGAGTAACCAATGTTGCTTTTGTTTGTTTGAGACAAGACTTACATGTTGATTTCTACACACCCCAAAAAAGATACAATTTGTGTTGTTTTTTTAACGCAAAACCAAAATTTCATTTAGAATAAAGCTTTACTAATTATTTTGTTCAAACTTTATTTTAGGAAATCGTATCGTTGTTCATTGTACAAAGGTTTTATTGAGTTTGAGCTGGTTCGTGGAATTTCATTAAATACTTCAATTCCTTTGTAGAAACAATTTCAAATATATTCGTTACGACTATTCCGTATGTCGTTAATATAATTTAAATAAAAGTTAACAATGTTTCTTTTTAATTTGCTATGTTATTAACCCAGATATGTGTTACCTTATCAGTCTTACATAAGTATATATAAGAAATAGGTACGTACGAATAAGTTTAGATTACGTTCTACTAACTAGCCTAAAAAATATGATGAAATTTTGTTTTAACCCTTACTGTGGCAAGATTTCTTTTTTTAAGAAAAGCATAAAACAAAGTTAAAAAAAAAACTAAGTTAAAAATTATTTTATAGTGATCGTATATTTATATAAAGGTGTATGTATGGTACAATATACAAAATGAACATAAGGGTTAATCAAACAATTCAAGTATTTCAAAATATTACCAAAATAAGACAAGATACATATAAGGTTTTTTTAATGTTTTATAAAACATTTGGTGCCAGTTATTTTACCTACTAACCGGGTTTACGGACTTATCCGGTTGCCGCTTATATGTTTGATAAAACTCCACAGTTTCGTATTTTGTTGTTTACTAAAGTCCACCGTGTGTGAAATTAAAACACACGGTGTAATATACAAGCAATCCTCACAAACTTTGGTTGCTTTTATTTTTATAACGATAAAAAACAAGCAAGCAAATAATAAACAAAAGTGTGAGCATCTTTTCATTTACTGTAGGATTTCGCTAACGGAAATAATTGTTCAACTACAGATTATATTTATGTCGTAAGAGGTGGCCGATGTGTCTGTTGTGTGCAATGTCTTTAAAATGGATGTTTAATTTTATTACGATTAATTTGATGTTATTATTTATCAAATAATATTATTTAACAAACGATTAATATTATACGTGGAACAACAATAGGTGCGTTCAAAAAAGCACGCTCCGTAAAATATATTACATAGCAGAATGATTTCGGGCAATAACCGATCATAAAATGAAACCCTTCTTGACCCTTTTTATGTTGACGGGCATACGTGGCCATTGTTGGAAAAGATAACGTACTATATATATTTAATTATTGTATAGTTGTGTAGCTATATATTAATCATATTTTATTAACAGACGGTTTCATTCATAGCGCAGTTTAATTAAACCTCATAGTTTAGCAAATGTCCAATTCTCTGGGTACCTCGTTGTATCCAAAGTATCATTAAGTAAATTAAGTATTTCGAATATTATTGTTATACTAAAGCCTATTGTATATATTAACTCTATTTAGTTGCTATGATTTTGCAACTATTTGTCAATAACTGAAATAAAATTTCATACGTTATAGGATGGTATCAAGTTGTGTATTTGAATGTAAATCAAATGAAAGCCGAAAAGCCATGAGCAAGGAAATAATCCCCAATTACAGTCGGAGTTCCTGTGAAAGAAATCCCCGAAATAATAAGCGGAACCAAATTGAACTGTTCGGCCATACAGTGCCAGACATGGTTTTTTTTTTTAAAGTAATTTTTAGATTGTATATCTTACTAATAATATAAATGCGTATATTTAGATGGATGGATGGATGAATGTTTGCTTGAAGGTGTCTCCAGAATTGCTGATCTGAATCTCGATGAAATTTGACGTAAATGTAGAACATAGTCTGGAAGAACACATAGGCTGTTAATTAAGTTTTTTTATTAATTCCGCGCAGACAGAGTCGCGGGCGATAGTTACTATTGAAATAAATTAACCTCATTGCGCCCTTTTTTAAACAGCTGACTTAGGAGACTAATATGGTATGTATATGGTTAAATGTTATGTGTTTGAATTTGTTATTTCAACAAAAAATTTAAGACTAACGTCAACATTTAGATGGGTATATATTTGTATCTTCGTACAACTAAAATTCAACTTTACGTTGTGACTATTTTTCCAATCGCAATAAATCGACAGCTGTCTACGTGAGCGCGGTGTGACATATTTCGCAAACTATCCTCTATGTGGATCTGCAAACCTTGTATCGTTGCAGAAGAAAAATAATATGAAAAACATTCGCATTTTTGTGCGTATAAAATTTAAAAAAATAAAACTCACGTTGCAAACATTTTTCCCAATGATAATAATAAAGCCGGTGACATTATTATTAAACAAAATAAAATATTAGATCGAT
The DNA here is from genome assembly GCF_000836235.2 of Papilio xuthus. Classification (NCBI taxonomy): domain Eukaryota; kingdom Metazoa; phylum Arthropoda; class Insecta; order Lepidoptera; family Papilionidae; genus Papilio; species Papilio xuthus. The sequence goes on along the minus strand of NW_013531107.1, from coordinate 5,737,717 downwards.
GTCACATGTTCCAACTATTAACAAAGTGACAAACTTACTAAAGTTAGGTTTGTTTGAGAAACTCGGTCCACAACTTGTGACACACGCTTCGTAATAATGGTCTATGACTAATCATTAATGTATCGCGTTATAAAATATTTCATTTTGTTCACATTTATTTATAGTAGCTTAAGTCTGGGACTGGAATTAAAAAAAGACTGGAAAGACTATGTTCTGCATCTTTGCTAAGTTTCATCGAACAAACATGCATCTATTTCTAACTACTACAAGATTAAATATTATTAATATTGGTATGATCATAACTTCAGGCTAGTAGCAATAAGATATATTAAAAATAAGTAGACTCTATACTATTTTTTAACAATAACAATAACCTATATTATTCAAGAACAGAGTGACATTCTAATGAAAACAATGTTTAAAATAGTAGTAGTTTTTAAAATTATTCATTACAAACATACAGAAAAAAGTCAGTTTAAAAATACAAATCTTTCCTCTTTTTAATAATATTGTATTTATTTTACGGTAACAAATAAATATTTCCAGGATAAGTTAAAGAAGGTTAGATGTATTTCATAATAAAATAATTGCGACATAAATTTAAATTAAACCCACGTGGTCCGAAAACAAACAAAAGGGGTTTTTGTAATAAAACAATTCGGTTGTAAATATTTATCAAGTGTAGCGCAAAGTGGATCAACAGAGAAGCCGTGTACACATAATTACTCGTATATTTAAAACTTAACTACGTCTATATCTTTATTAACCAAATATAACAAGCACTTTCTATGTATTATGTTTATTTAAAACGGTACGTTGTTAGTTTATTTAGCTTTAAGCTCTAAGTAATTTAAGCTCAGCTTTTACACGTAATGTGGAATAATTCAGTATTACCATTGCTATACCGAATCAATTTTTTAACCACCAAAAATAAAGAGCTTAGTTATAGTTTGGCTAAAGATTTAATTAAATATTAACCGTTAGGGTCTAACTATAAAAAATTAGACAATATTTCAACTACATTTTAGGTTAAACTCAGTCAACTTTTTATACAGTGATTATAACGATGGCGTAGATTTTTGACAAATCTTGACTATTGAAAATATTATTATACATATGCTTGAGTAATGAGTTCTTAACCAATAAATAATGTAATACTAATACTTAAAGTAGTGTACATATTTATGGTGAAACATGTCACACGGGTGTATATGATTCTGGTGATATTCTTCACCGGCGTTGAAAGGGTTAAAACACGTTTTTTAACTAAACAGTCAAACTGTATTTTTTTAGTTAATACCGTTAATGTTTTATGATCTCTTTAACTTGAATCTTTGTTGTTTTTATAGCATTTATTTATTCCTTGTATATTCATATGCACGTGTACACAGTAGGTGTTGTAAATTATATGTAAACTCCTTTGTATTGTTACAAAAGAGCCCATTTAGCTTTTTTATGTTATCATTTGTTTTTATTATTTTTCCTTACTTAGTGCTTTACTTTTGCAAGAATAATTTTATTACTCAGTGATGTTTTAAAAGTTGGTTATACATATACATGTACGCGGGGAATTTAACAAAAAAAACTTAGTAAACAGTCTATGTGATCTTCCAGACTATGTACAGTAGTTCTGCAGACACCTTCTGATAAACATCCATCCATTCAAGCATTCGTATTTTATAATATTAGTAAGATTTCTTTTGTGATTGAATTATTACTTCGTAAAACATTTTTCGAATGGAAGATGTATAAAAATACTTAAGTGCAGTACACATTTATTAAAAACAAAGATTTAACTTGCATTACTATTTAACTTAAGCAAGGTAAAGAATCCCGGAGCATCTATTAAGTTAATTAAGTTTGCATTCGTAAAATTAATTAGTGTTAATGTTGCTGAGCTTATAAGATGTCTTTGTGAGATTAACTTGTCTCTAGAACTTGCTAATTGAGTAATTGGATTATTGTCGGTTTAAATAAATGATTATTCTCTCACTATAAGCAAAACAAAAACTATACATAGTCATGTATGTTTTTGCATACTCTCTTTTATTTATTAAAATTAACAATTTTAATAGTTTAGTTGCTTTAAACCAGTGTGTTTGACCTTTCATCAGAACGAGACATCTTCAGTATATCAAATTATTTTTTGACCACCTCTACAAGAACATGGATGATGAAAAGTCAAAGTATTCAATTACTACTCATCTTAGGAAGATTAGTACAAGATAAAGAAAGAAAGTTAACGGTTAGTGACTCTCCTACAAACTCTCCACGGTTCCCTATGAATCTCTACCTACTCGTTTAAACTGTAAAGTTCCTTTAGTAATATTACAGCTTGCAGCTTACTTTTTTCAATACTAGCTCTCGACGACGTCCGCGTTGAATTAAATAACTTAATAATTAACTTAAGTGTTCTTCCATATTATGTTCTACATCGATGCCAAATTTCAACGAGATCCATGCAACCATTTTGAAAATACCTTCTCACAAACATCATTCTGTCAAACATTCGCTTTTATAATATTAGTAAAATAACTGTGAATAGTAGTCTAATACATATTAAAGCTTTGTTCTATTGAACTTCTACATTGAGAGTAATAAACTGAAGACAATCAACGCGACTACACATACAGTTTGAGTCTGACAATGATGTATTGCTGAACATTAAGCGAACGGAAAAATAATAACTACTTTATTACAATGCACGCTGCCACACGCCGCACGCCACGCTCCACGCTCCACGCGCCATGCGCCACGCGTCGGCTAGACGTAAGCATTTATTTTCCATAACCGACGACTATGATTTATGAATATTTGTGATTTATATGAGACATGTTTTGTTTACATGTGTGAGATATTTGTAATGTGATCTTTTGTTATAGTTACCTCAACCTTCTATTAGTTATAAGACGTTCAACTAACTTAGTCAATATGACCTTTTTTGCGTGACAGAACCCTGATTTAAGTACTCCTTTTTCTTATTGGTAGCACAGGAAACGGAGGTGGATTTGGCAGTGGATGGAACGCACAGGAAAAAGAAATCCTCTTCCGTAGTCGAATAAATTCACTTCTCTATTTTCGAGTGGCCGCTTGCTCATTTGACATATTTTCCTAACGACCAGTTTCCATATGTATTGAATCACATCATCATCATATATTTTATAACTGCTAAGTATTCCACATTTTAATCGATGACCATTTTGTCGCTACGCATATAACAACATTAAAGAAACCCATTATTCTTGATTACGATGGAACCGAGAAAATTTAGTGAAGTAATACAGAACACCTGCCGACGTGGAGACGTGAAAATTTTATCTCAATTCAGAACATAAAAGTGCCAAATTCAAATTAGTGCTTATGAAAGTATCGTCGTCTGATACTGAGTGGTTCCGTTATCTCCTTCCATCAAAAAAAAATCTTGAAAACTGATGTTTTTATTCTTCAACTTATTATATAATTTTAATAAATCTTTCTGTAATAAAACAAAGGCGCCAACTTAATATTTAAAAAGATAATTCTATATACAATATTTCATTTTAAAACAATGTCAATCAAGTTGACTTTATCGTGTTTTAAAGTGCCTAAACAAAAGTACGCAAAAAACTGTACTCTCCGACATTCTGTGTGAAAAATACTGAAAACTATGTTTTTATAGTAGAAGCTCACGATTATTCCATTCCTAGATCGATGCTGGCTAGAATTTCAATTCAGTATTCGACTACGTAATCTGCGACCACGACTACTATATAACTCAGAGGCGATGTAATGTTTACCAAAATAAGTAAAACTCAACGTATATCTGAGACAGGCTGTATTCGAATCATTTATCAATGTCACAAACGATCTAACTTGAATAAAATATCACTACTACATGTTTAATTCTTAGCTATTCATTTAACTCAGTGTAAGTTATGATTGTAAGAAATATTTCTAGAAGAAATTAGTCGAAATATTACAGTATGCTACGTGTCGTAGCAATTAGTTACGACGTAGCACACTATTGTGTATCAAATTCAGCGAATAACGTCTGTGGCATTATAATAATATTATTTATCACTCATTAAAGTTTATACTTCATCCCTTTTAACTATTATAACATAACAAAACGTAAAATAATCGAGGGTTAGCGAATGACAAGCTCTTCATCTACCCGGATCATTCGTATCTTACAGTGTCCCGGTATATTGTTCCTCAATATCTCTTATCGGAATTCCCTAAGACATTATCGCTGATAATAGCCCAATTTATCTTTCCTTATGATCTGGGTCAACGAGAAAGACGAAAAAAAAATTGCCAAAATCTACTCTGGCTTATTTTCTTAACTTACAGATATATTACTGTTGTTTATGATTTCATTTAGCACTAAACGCCAAGCTTAAATACTATTTGGCTCTGATTCATAACCGTTTATAATGTTGTCATGTTTTCTTTGTAATCTTTAAGACTTTTTTTCAAACTTAAAACCCATCGACCTATTTACAAAGTAGAATCTTCTTGCATTGTTTATGCAATATAATATAGTGTGCTATTCGACGGTGTCTTCTATAATATTCTCAAGTAAATGATTCCTTATATATTATTTTAATGGGCAAAAATTATACGTAAAATATTTTTGATTTCCCTACAATGAATACATAGGCCAAGCTTAGCATCAGTTTATTTTTTTATATAATAACTTTATTGTACATTTTTTACATCTGGTTCATTATAACCTTGGCTCCTTTACTAGGTTTCCCTGTATTAAAGGAACCAATGACTTACTATAACTTAAATTACGTATGTACAATTTTTATAAATTGAATAATAATTTTATAATCTAAAGAGAATAAACAATAGTAATTAGAAATTATATTAAAAAAAGCCAAATTAGTTAAAAATTAATAAAATATAAGTTAAATAAAGTGTTACTTTATTACCTTCTGTAATGTGGACGGAATAATTTTTATATTTACAAAATTAAGCTCACACGCTCACCTGTTCAAATAAATATTCGTATTCTTGGGATTTTTTATCAGAACCTTTTACACCTGTTAATGACTATAAATATTTTCCTAATTACGTTTCAAAAAACAACGCCATAATTTTCCATTTACCTGTCATACACAAGCCCATTACGTACAAATGGAACTTTGAACGTTATTATCAGAATTAAGTTAATGAAAGTAATCATAAAGTATATAACTATAGTATATAAGTATATAACATATTATTTCAATACTTTGTTATAAATAATATTTTCAAAGTTATAAATATTACAAGTATCAAGTTGTATTATTTCTGATTTCAAACACTTTGATATTTACGTAATAGATAGATTCACGAAAACTATGTGCAAGTATGCGTAGTTGTATGAAGAAGTGAAAGAGGTGTGTCAGAACTGCGCCAAATACACGTCCGCGGACTCTGCCTACCCCTGTAGATGACGTGTGTGAGTCATTTTATTGTTGTTGTAAGTAGTTTATAGATTAAACATTCCTACATTTTAGCGATTTAAAATTTAGGAATGTTTAATCTTTAATTTAATAATAAACTATTGATTTAAAATATCTATGTATATCTGTATGATTCTTTTGACGGTAATTCGTAAAAAGTCTTCGATTTGTAAGATTCATTTATCAATTAAATTAATTTCTTTTTTTTGCTCTTTCATCAACTTAATCATCAATTCTCATAATAAACCATCACGCTAAAAACTGAAATCTTAAGTTATTATTCGTAATAGCCACTTTAATAATTTTCATCTTTCAAATCAAGGAAGCTTATTTTACTCTTAAATTAAAAATTTTCTCTGATAACTCAAAAGAAACGCTAAAGGCGATGCTAATTTATAATAATTACTTTCAATTATTATACAGCGCGGAAGGGATCAAAATTCCGTTTGATTGAAATCTTTTTTTAATTATAATTACTTGAAAAAGTCGTATTTTTGTGCATTAAATGACTGTAATATTTAATTTACAATATTTATAGAGCTTAGAGGCCGGGGGCACGGAATTTTCGAAGAGCGGGGCGGCGCGAAGGAGCAGTGGTGTAGTGCGATGTTAAGAAGTACTTCGCACCCGCTAGTATGATGCCCGTTGCGGTATTTTGCTATATTTTTGATTACATCGCACAGCTACGTCCGTCGCGCCGGACCGCACGTCGCTACATCAAAAATAAGAAATCTTTACATATGAATTATGGTCGAATTTCTTACAAAGGGCGACTAGTTTTACTTACATTCAGTATTTCGTAAACTACGCTTTTAAACAATTACAATTCTCATATCAAACATTAGTGAAGTCATTAGAGTTAATTTGTTTTCATTAGTTGTAAATATACGCCAGTTTGATCGGTTGTTGGAGTTTGGGAATACAAGTTTGCGAGATGTCGATATTTCCAACATAGTGTGCAAACTAATTATCAAGCTGATATCGTTCTGCGAACCGTACGACTCAAAACTTCGCTACTAACTTAGTAATAATAAATTTACACTAGATTTAACATAACATAGAGTGTTAATATATTATGTTTTTGCTCGACAGACAGTCTTACCTAGTTCTTACTTCTTTGTATCTTACATAATATTATAATGACGAAAATATCAATGGATAGATAGATATTTGAAGATATCTCCGAAACGAATCTACGGGTCTTTATAAAACTTGGTACAGATAAAAAACATAGTCTGGAAGAACACATAGACTTATTAAGTATTTTTTGTTCAGCGCGGACGGAGACGCGGACGAAAGCTCATTGACTTTAATTCTTCAATTCAGTCATAAGTAAAAACAATTTGTGTGCAATACATTATTGTATCTGTTTTTATTTAAATCAAATAATATAATATTATAATAACTGGAATAATAAATGGGAAACATCGCAACATACGCATATTGATATCTCTATTTTTTCAGAGTAAATGAAAGGGAAAGCTGTATATTTCTAAGTAAATATTTGGTCAGATAATAAAATAGCCACAATAATATAAAAATATCAAATTATCCATCATATTGAGTAAATATAAAGTTTACAAAATATTCATCAATATTATTTAAATATAATAGATAAATGCCTCCTGTGAAGCCAACACAACCTTAAGTAGTTGATTGTAAAAGCTCTCAAGACAGGAACTTTCCGATCGAATTTCTCACAAAGTAAACTCTGAGTCCGACTGTGTACTTTGTAAGTCAAATAGAGCGGAGCCGGTATAGCGGGATATTATTGGATAATAGTTTGTACAGCAAATATTCCATTGATACACCATTTAAGTGTATTATTTATTTTAAAAATAAAAATTGTAGTCTTAATTTAAACTTTAAGTTCAACTTTAGGATTCACGATGAGTTTCTGAAATGAAAATCTCTGTATGAAACATATCGTTATGCCTGTCATTATCTTTAACAAATCAGAGATAACAATATATTTTAAACGAGGATTTCGATCTCGGAAACTCATAGTTAGAAATATTTTTAAATAAAATAATGATTAACAAGAAAATAGAGATTAGGCTTTTTAATATTAGCTATTATAAATCAGTAGCAGCAGAAAGTTAATAAGTAAAGTTCTTTAGAACTAAACAATCTAGACTTATATATTCTTTCATAACCGGTTCCATGGTGTAACGGTTAGCACTCTGGACTCTGAATCCAGCGATCCGAGTTCAAATCTCGGTGGAACCTAAACTTTTTTAAGCGTTATTATAAAGATCATAACTTTATGGAATTTAAGCTGTATAATAATTGTTGTTGTTCAGTGAGTTTACATTCCTGGCAATTGCAAAAAAATATCTTCTTTAATTACTTTTGATTTACTATAAATGGTATGTATATTTTTTATAATTTCAGGAATAAAATTATTATAATTAAAAAATAAAACCATAAATAGGAATGCTGTTTCTAAAATATAAAAGGATCTTGACAGACAACAAAGTGATTCTATAAGGGTTCCGTTTTTTTTCCTATGAGGTGCGGAACCCTAAAAATTAATCAATATGCGAAAAACTCTTTTTAATAAGCTTATAAATTAACGCAGTATACATTGCGAGTCTGATTTTTACTTTAAAATGTTAAATTTTAATAAAAAACCATAAATTTTCCACGTCGACAGTTCAAGTCTTTTTTCCTGTTGATATATAGCTTCGCGTTTTCCCTCCAGCGAATTGCCTTTTTAATAACGAGATATTAATTTTGAAACAATTTTGTAACTTCTGTTTTATAAATATAATTTTATTTATATTTCAAACATTCATTAAATTTAAATTAATGTTATACATATACGTGCTCGAATTCATTTCTATGGACGATGGTAAAATGTATTAACAAAACTTGCAATGTGATGATTAACTGTAAAGGTACGCGTCCATTGTCCCGCGCCGGACGCACCGCACACACGGCCCGTAACGGATTGCTTATTGATGATTTTGATGCGGGCCGCCCGGATAATGGACGCTGCGCTGTGCATACAAAGCAAACTAAAATCGGATGCGTACTAAAGTTAATCTGCATAATCCAACATGCAAACTTTTTTGGTACAGTATGCGATGTACTCGTCGGTAAGCGCGGTAAGAATAAGTAAGAACTATCTCCTAACGTATGCAGGCGCTTGTAACTAACGAAAATGGTTCTCGCAAACAAGCGCTATGATATGCGTGCCGCTTAACGACTGAGTTATTGACTGAAACTGTGCCCTTAACAATAAACATAGTCAACTTATTTCCAGAGAAAACAATAGACGTTGTATTTATTTTTATTACAACGACAATTATATGTAATGCCTTCTCCACACGTGTGGAATCGCTTAGCGTAATGGCATACTTTACATAGTAGGGTTATAAACAGGGCAATAATCATTTGTTCCCCTTGTTTAACATTATGGTTACAAGTGTATCTTTTATTTGTAGTCTGTTATGTAACATCGTTTTATAGATTTCAAAACGAAAATATTCATTTGAATTTTATTTTATTGTATTTTTACGTAGCTTTCGCGCGCTGCGAGCTGGATTTGGGCGTGGAAGTAATTAAACGCGTGCACCGATCGACACAATTTGACGGCTCGTGTGAAGCCAGACCGCCGCGCCGCCATACAACCACAGAGTGGTCGGACAGTTATGTTCCCACTACGTAAATTAAATCAATAATTTTATGTGTCATTTGTTTGATACATAAAATGTGTTTCCACTACATTAAAGTTTCTTGTAAGAGAGGAGTGGGAAGAGAAAGGACGAAAATTGTGCCTTCGGAACGCACACTCATCAGACAAAACGCGAAATTGCTTCCACTTGACGCCTATCTTTTAAGTAGTCGCGGTATTGTCCGGGGGAGCCGGCACGATAGTGGAACAAATATTGTTTCTAGCGTATACCATTGTTCTAATTTATGTTCTTTTACTTGTGTTATGTCTTTGGAAAGTCACTGTGGTAATCTTTTAAAACAAATTACTGATTCTTACGTATTCATAAAAGATGTCTGAACATACATACAGTCTCGTGGCATGTTTTATTCGCAATAAAGATGTCAAAATGTACTTTGTGTGAGAGTATTATAATAAAATCCATTACTTGAGGCCGCGGTCGATGCGGCGGCGAAAATCCACTCTAGTATTAAAGAACACCTGCTCTGTTCAACAATATTTTATTATGTACACCGTTCATCTAAGTGACAAATTAAAAATATAAATTTATACTTATATTATCCTTGTAGTGTTAAAAAAGATAATTAAATCACAAATTACTCTCTAACTGTGAGTAGTAAGTAATTGGATGGAAATAGTTACAGCATAAGCTATAAAAACGATTACACTCTTGTGCTGAGCACGAGCGATACGTCATTGTCAAGCTAAGTATTATAAGATTCAAGCTTTATGGCAGCTCGTGGTTAGATACGAGCACATGTTTAAAGTTGCGAGCGAGTCATACTGCGATTGGAGAAAAGTAGACGTTTAGATATACCTCGGTCGGGTATCCTAAAATCATGAAAGTCTTAACCAAGCAATGCAAGGCACCCAGGTGCCCAAACGTCTGAGTGACTTGTTATTGGGGGCGCCTCCTATTTTTACACCTCCGCGCCCATTACACGGCCTACAATAATAACACGGTCCTGCTTAAAATTGTGAGCTGTGTAACAATATTCCCAGCCGCAATAAAGTTTTCATAGCACTGTACATACGGTGCACTCTCTGTGATTGCCTACACTTCATTCGCTAGTCGTGCAATTGATTACAATGTAAATGTTTAATGCTCTTTTAGGAAAAATGCCTGTAAATTTAAAAGTACGTACCGTATTCTTACGGAATACAACAGTTTCTTTATTGTAATGTGTGGTACGAAAATAAGCTTCTTAATTTTAAAGGAAAATAATAATTTCATACACACAGAGTAGAAAAGACAGAGCGATGATTTTAATATACATGTGCTTATTTCACATTAATATTTCCGTACACTTGCGTTTGACGCGCATTCGTTGTTCTCTTCATTTTTAAGAAGAGCAGGTAAGTTCTCTTTTGTTAAAATACACAATATTTTAAGATAACATCGTCTTGCTATTAACTTCTTTTATTTATTACTCTCAGTATTATTATGTGTGGGTATGTAGGTGTGTGTGGCCACCTGTAATTTTACCTTATTATTCGTGTTCTATTCCAAAGAGTTATTGTGGTAAAAAAAAATCATTTCATAGATTTTATAGAAACAAAACAAAGTAGTAAATACAGTTACTTTCCAGTGGTAATTCTACGAAGATACAGGATAAAAATTAATTCATTATTTAATTAATTTTATTCAAAAACTTCAACTACAAAGTATTAGATGTATAAGAACTCAATGAACCAGAATAGCGTTTCAATTTCATAATGAAATTCTTTCTCACGTTTAACAAAAGAATATCCGGTATATTTCTATTTAACAAATACATTTTTTATAACGTCGAGAAAACTCCAACGCGAGAACAAAAGCTTTGTGTACTTCTTTGTAATTTAAAAAGAAATGTTATGTATGCCTTCAGATAATTCTAATGTTATTATTATTCTTACCAATATTGTAAATGCGAATGTTTAGATGTTTGTTAGAAGATATCTCCAGAACGGCTCAACTGATGTCGATGGAATGTGGTATAACAGAACATAGTCTTGAAGAACACATAGGCTAACTAAATAAGTTTTTTTTAATTCTGTCCGGACTAATTTGGGGGCGACAGCTAGTTTTGAATATAATTTAGTTGTTCATACAAGTAGAGGTTGGTTTAAAGTTCACATTGAACAAGCGTCTTAATTAAAGTAAATGCGCCTGCAACATTTCCAGTTACAAATTCAGACACAAGAAATGACATTACTCTTTTGCTGAGCTATCAACTACTTCTTTGAATGTGACCTACATTGAAATTGCTGAAAACAGTAAAAGAACTCAACAAACACTTGAATTATCTGTCAACTACAAAACCTTCAGAGATTTTTAGGAAAACAAAAATATAAACACAAACTTGCAATACGAAAAACTATCAAAAATAAAGATGTAATTTGTTGATACAGGTAAAGGTAGAAATAAAGATCATTTGCCAAATAAATTGTATATAAACAAAAGTGACGCAAACTCATTCTATTGTTTTTTAAGCAAACAATTTGCTAACAACTCGTTCAGTCTGCTATCATTTGTTGATTCCGACAATAAGACGTTGAACTTCTTTGACTGTAAATAACAAGACCAGTTAAGCGCGCACATTCCCCAATGTCACATTAAAACTAACGAAACGCCTAGCACGAATATTTGTGACAATCGTATTGTCATCGACAATATTAGTAATAATATTTATGCAGTGCCACTACAGGGCCTAAAGTACACCAAAAATCTCATATTCATTTTGAGATAACGATGACAATACGAAGGCGACTGTCGCAATGTATTATAATAATATTCGTATTAGGAACTTGCTTAGTTGTGTACATTTTTTTGAATCGATATACGCTTACAGAGGCGTCACATTTTTACTTAAATATCAGCATTATATGCATGTAATTGTCATCTATTTAAACCACGCAAAAAGTTATATAATTTATTTAGTACGTCGTCTCTGCCTAGTCCATTTCTCTGCAGTCAAAGTTCAACTTCAATAGCGAAGGTATTGTTTACTTTGCTTATTTGAGTTTAATAAATTGACATCGTCAAAGGCCTTAAGGAATATTTACGGGTTTCTTCCTCTTGTTGTTTATATGTTAAGGAAATAAAAACTCATGTCAGGACAATTATTTCAGAGGCATATCGTCTTTTGTTTTAATTTGAATTTCTAATACAAATATATGCCGCTTTTAATTCATAATTGTCCTTTTCAATTCACTGTTGTAACTTACGGTTAATTAACGAACTTGTAAAGCACTATCTCATCTTTGATGATCCAAAACGTAACTCAATTAGCCAAAATGCCGCTTTATTTCGTCCCCAAAAAGATAAAGATCTAATTTTCGTAACAACATTAAACTTAATTACTTTAACAAACTCTGTGGGCTTAGAGCTATTTAGCTTGTTTGTGTGTCGTTAAATATAATTTGATATTGTGGTAAGATTTGCTAAATTGTTTTGAGCCGAGTGGAATTAATCTATTGCTTAGGGTCACGACTATTCCCTGATAAAAAAAAAACTTATGTTATAATATTATTTTCTTGTTTAAAGTGTGCGAACTGTAAAGGACTGGAAGATGCTGGCGTCAGTTTTTCCGTCCAAGTATAACGTAGAAGCCTTCAAGTTTAGAGAGAATTGGCATTTATTAAGCTAGCGCGTACTATCCCTCGACCACATGACATAACATCAGGTAGGATCGTGGTCAAACGCTAGCTTATTCAATATAAAAATTACGAAAGGGAATCTTTCTAGACAAAGTATTCGATGTTGGTAATCGATAAATAAAGAATGTATATAATTTAAAATAACTTGGGATATGTCACGTGTGTAGTGTGACAAGCACGTGACGTATCGAAAGTTATTTTAAGCCGTTTCTACATGAGTATAGTGAGGTTGTCTGTTAGTTTGAATCAAATCAAAATCAGTTTCAGTGACGCGACGCCACGACAAATAGCGCGAACAATGAGAGCCGAATTCACGTGAATAAAGAATTATATTTACGCATTTTACTGGCTGACAATTTTATTTGTCTATGGATTTTAGAAGATTTCAGTTGTTAAATATGTCTGTTTTTATACTGTAATTACAGACTTATAAACGTTAAATTGGTGAGGAGGTAGCTTAGAGACAGGAGACGGACATAGCATACTATTTATTTATTTATTTTCGCATTTATGCCTTGAAGGGCTGCTTTTTATTTAACTTACTAATATTATAAAGGTGAATGTTTAGATGGATGTGATGTGGATGGATGAGTGGGCTACACTAATCAAGTTGTTTATATATCCACGCGGACGGAGTCGCGGGCGACAGCTAGACTAGATAGGGTTGTTATTATTTCCCATTTCCATTAAATTTGAGTATACGCTTTTAATTGTAACGGATTGTTCGTTTTCACTTTACAAAACTATTGCCATCCCTTATATTCTCTTTGAAAAATACAGATAGAAAAGATTTTTTACAAGTATAAAAACATTTGAAATTCACGGTATGGCTTGCATTTTGCATCGACAGCTTGAATGGTTTGCTTTTTAAAATAAAACATTTAAAACGTGTCTGTGAGAATAATTTTATTGCTGGTTGAAATGGCGCGGCGGTTTTATCCGACCGATCGTTAGATCCGCTATAAATATTCAAAACAGACTTCCATTTCTCATGCATGTTCACCCATATAAATGTTAAAAATTTAAATTTAGGACAGCGATGGCAGATGCCGATAGATGTCGCTTTTCACAGTACGTTATTTTTACTAACGCAGATATTTTTCTTTAAGAAATATGAATATTTTTGACTACTTGTAAAGAGGGAAACCGTTTACTTATATTATTTTTTTTAATTTATTATGCTATTAATGTTTTTTGTTTTGTATGTGTTTATACCTTTTCAGAGACATACGAATAGGGATTACACTCTACATCTCGGAATTTATTGAGTTAAATAAAACACAACTCACGTCTGCAACCCTGAGAGGTAGGCAGAGACCACGGTGCTCCATTTGGCATGGCCAAACATCCACAATGAACTTTTCACCCTTGCAAGAGACGGTACAGGTGGCGAGCCGTTTATTCTCAATTATTTATTTACCTTTTATTATAAAACTTCCAATACTTTATAAGAAATGTATCTATTTTATTTGATCGCACTATTTTGAAGGATCAAGAACAACTGCTCGCTGTAAGGAAAGGATCAAACTTGTGAAACAATAAGCGCGTTATTGACCAACTTCGTTGGATAAACTCAATATGAAAACAGTTTCATCAGTTCTAGTTTCCTGGCTAGTTTATTACTTAGAAGATTTTCTTTTTCAAGTATACGATGATATTAATAACTGTAAATACTTACACACAACAGTTAGGTAATTTTATCATCTATTTATAATATATCAGATTTAAATCGTAAAATTGTAAGACGATCTCTTAAAGAAGTATATATTTAGGTCACTTTAAAGTTTTTCAACAGTTTATCATATCTTTAGTAAAATTAATATTAACCTAATTTAGAATTTTCCCGTTATAAAAGTAAAAAGGCACAACATTAAAACCTTAAACGACGTTAATTAAATTTTAATAAAATTATATACTTGTTTATAAGATTTTGTTTACTCTGAGAGGTAACTCTATATTAAAATTTATCGGTAGGCTTGAATTAAGCTGTTGTGTAGGCTTAATTAATTAAAAAAACTTCCCGATACTTGATAAATTAAGCTAACATAATTAACTTAAAGATAAAAGTTAATAAATATTTATGAACGTTTGACTCGCACGGAATAAAAACACAGCGTTTTTATAATATTGTATTATGCATATAATACTGCCATCGGAGATTCCGAGCGCGCGCAATCAAAAAAAAACTTAATTAGTAGCCAATGCGTTCTTCCACACTTTTTTACATATATGTCAATCAGCAAGATCTATGCAGCCGTTACTGAACAGCTTACGGACCTTCTAACAAACATCCATCTATCCATCCATCCAAACATTCACATTTATAATATTAGTCAGATAACACCTATGATTGTGGATGTATGATGCACTAATTGGCACCCGCGACGTCGACCGCACGGAATTAAAAAAGAACTCAATTAATTTTATATAATTTATATATATATCCTTTGTTTCGTGCGAAAAATGTAATATACCGTTGATTTATTCATGAATAGAATAACTGCTTTTGTGAAGGCACGAGGGAAATTTCCATCTCCGTTGGGTTGTACAGCAACCACGTTCATTCGGAGATCTGAGACTTATCTCTATTCGTTCTCGAATGTATGCCAACGAGATACGGCAGAGAATTTTGACAAACACAAAAAGAATAAGAAGAAGTATTTCATAAGCGTAGTACATTAATATCTGAAGTACTTATATCTTATACTTTTAAAACTTTTCAACTTAATAAGTATTTAAATAAATCTTCCATTTGAAGCGTAGCTTGTTTATCAAAGTCAGTTGCGTCACGTTTCGAATTAAATATAAACTGAGAGAGAGAAACTAAGAAGTGCTTACATTTACAAAGTCTGGAATTAATCGTAAAAATATTTATAACTTGTACAAACCTAGGACAGAATATTGGAACTGTGAACTAGAAATTGGGTGAAGGTATCCATACATATGTGGATCATAATAAATCTATTTATACATACATATACATAACCTTACCTATATGTTACAATTATATATACATTTTTATAATTCTTAGGTTTCATAACCTATTTACGATACATTAATTAAACATAGTATTAATATGTATATCACACATTATATACTATAAACTTATATATAACATTCTCGTGTCACAATGTTATTTACCATATACTTCCGAAACGGCTTGACCGATTTTCATGAAATGCATATTCAGTAGTTCCGCGAATCGGCTACTCCCACACGTTAATCCCGCGCGAATGGAGTCGCGGGCGACAGCTAGTAATTATAAAATTAAAGCCTTTCCGTATTGATATTTCGGTTTGGAATCATGTAAATGTACAGAAACCTACATGAACAGATAAACAACATTACTGTAATTTTTGACTAAAGTAGACAATTAAAAAAAATATATAGCGAAATCAATTGTTTCAAAGATATTTTCTCTTAGAATAAAACATAATAAAATTAAAAAGTAAGTATTATAGTATACTAATATTATTCTTATGAACTAAAATAGCGGTTTTATTTTTCTTTTTCTTTAAACATAACCTAAAATTTTTGCTACTATACTTTTCAAAGTGTTTCTTAAACATGTTATTTTCTAGTTTATTCCTCATTTTAATTAAAAGTTTGTTAAAAATGTTTTATATTTGTCCTACTATCTAGACAAAGCGCCAAATGAATATTTAAAATTTTTCCAATCGGCCCAACGATCAATCGGCCGAAGGAAAAAAATCCCATTGGGCCGATTGAAACATCCGATACAGTAAAACAAATTGATAATTTTATATATCACATTCAATAAAAACTGGTCAGACAGACATACGGACAACAAAGTGATCCTATTAGGGTTCCGTTTTTTTCCTATGAGGTACGGAACTCTAAAAATGAAACAATTTAATATTTGTTGTCTATACTATACATTTAAAACACATTGTTATGTATTTTGTCAAACATAATGACAGAGTTGACGTTATGTTTTATACAGATATTTTGGTCTCGGAAACCAACATATTTTCAAAGTATTTTCTCTGTACTTTACCAAAGCAATAATCGACAACAGCTATTAACGGTTACTTCCATAAATCAAATGTCGTCAAAACGAAAACATTCCAGTTTTAAGAAACTTATTCTTCAATAATATTTCTGTTCCACAAAATACAAACTGAAGTGTTCACGTTTTGTATAATACAAATTAATTTTACCGACTTTCTATGCGTGTCACTGTCAGTAAGATAACCGCTACCATTTTAACACGCTTTTAAAAGCTTCGTCTTCATTCAATTTATCTTTAAAATAGAACCTTTTGATGTATACTTTTTTAAATGATATTATTATTAACTATTTTGTTCGATATGTGAATATAAGTTGTTATGTGATTTCTATCTCTTTATGTAATATAGGAAGTTATGGTAAAACGTAAAAACAACGGTTAAGGATTTAAATAAACTTGTATATAATACCCTTTTTATAATAAACACTATGGAGGTTATGTCCGATAGCACTGCTCAGAGAAAAGTCAGAAGTGACAATGATCAAAATTTCAGGGGGTCGGGCGTTTTTACCCTAGACCATAAACAATCTTTTATCGTAAACAATAGAACAGTCATAGATTAATTTTTGTATAGATTGTAAATTTAAATAATTCCAACATGTAATGTCATATCTTTGCGCATATTTTATTAAACGAAATTTAATAATTTTTTTTCACACAACTTAAAAATAATAACAGTTAAATTATGCATTTAATTTGAATTTAATAACATATCTATATATCAAATATTAAAATTTAGTAATGGAATACAAATGTAAAATTAAAAACAACAATTAGTAAACATTGAAAATAAATGAGAAACTGAATATTTCAATTTCTAGGCAATTACAACAGTGAAATAATGACTCATTACGTATTGATAACGGTGCTTTAATATTATTAGTAAATGTGAATATGATTTTATTATATTACTAGCTGTCGCACGCGTTTCCGTCTGCGCAGAATCAAAAAAAAAAAAAACTTCATAACTAGTCGGTGTTTTTCCAGACTTATGTTCTACATCTATGTCAAATTTAAACGAGATCTATGCAGCTGTTCTGGAAATACCTTCAAACAAACATCCATCTGTAACATCGAATATTCGTATTAGTAATATTAGTAAAATTAGTAGGATTTGTTTATATTTGTTTTATTTTTCGATTTGGTAGACGAATACTGTTGTGCTTACCCCATATAAAAGGTTATAAATATTTCTTTTAAATTAGTTTTTTTTTTATAAGAGAAGGGGGCTAACGAGCGGCGGGAACACCGAGGTGATCAACGACACCCATGGACATCTGCAACACCAGAGGAACTGTAGATGCGTTGCCGGCCTTTTTTTTTAATGTTACTACATTAATTTATTAAATTTAAATAAAAGTAATAATGTTTGGTCAAATACATTCTGTAGAGTCTTTACAGTCCCACTTTTCATGTCGTAAATCTATATATATAAAAAGTCGTGTTAGTTACACTATTTATAACTCAATAACGGCTATACCGATATGGCTGAAAATTGGCGAGGAGTTAGCTTACAGCCAGGAGACTGACATAACATACTATTTATTCATTTTTTTTCGAATTTATGCCTTGAATAGCTAATTTTTATTTAACTGATCTATATTAAGTTTTTTTATATATCCACGCGGACGGAGTCGCAGGCGACAGCTAGTTTACAATATTGAAATCAAATTGCCTTTCTTCTAATTTTTCGTTAAACTTGGTAACGATAATAATTCCAAAAGTAATCTTCCATCCAAAGTAAAATACAGAATTTTACTCTGGGCTCTTATATTATACCTTTGAGACGTTAACTTTTTCTTAAGTTTTTTTGAGCTCATTTGACTTCAAAGTGTTTAAATAAAACATTTTACCAAAAGTAATATTTGAACTGAGATTTAGTGTTTTCAATTATTTTCTAGCGAACAAATATTTAACATCAAAGGCTAATAAAGATATTGAACGTTTAAAGAAAGATTCAAAGCAAAAATATTAATAAAGAGATGCTTAATACACTATCATTGTTTAATATAAAATATTTCTTTTACTAAGACGCGTCCTCAGTGGCTACTATGAGTATGGTCGCTATTCATTTGCGTTAAATTATTATTATTATATTAAACTATGAAACAAAAGAACGTAACTCGAAGTCGGACTTTTTTCTAAAACTTCGATGTTCTTGAACAAAATCTACAGCAAGTTTGAAAGTTACTCCAGGACGATAAACACTTAAAATGTAAAATTCTTGTTTAATTTTTCCCCCAACTGGTTTCTAAAGTCAATCAAAGTCGACGTTTGTATATAACATAGTGCTTTCTACTCTGAAACATAAACAATCTCATATATTGAGTAGATTACCCTCGAGACGACTAAGTTAAGTCAGAAATTGCACTCAATACGTCCTGTTATGACGTAAACTAAAGTAATTATGATTTCTATAATACTAGAAGTACTTTGTAAATTGGTTATAACAAAACGGAGATGAATGTTCTAAATTGTCTTCAAATTAAAAAATATATATTTCAATGAATATAATAATAATAATAATATATCGGTGAATGGACTGATAGCGAAGAGCTTTGACCAACATCTTAAACATACACAAGCAATCTACATTTCCTATCCAAAGCTACGTTTAAGCTTTGAAAGGAAACTAAACAAATAATTTAACATCCTTGTTTGTTAACTGGCGATACAAATTAATGGTGGACAGGAATTAGATAAATATTTACCTGAATTGCTTCATCGATACACAGTCTTGTGGATTTCCATAGAAACTGAATTTACGCTCCGGAATCCTATTTGCAACTCAAGTAAATTTAAATCCAATATTACAAAATAACTGAAAAGGTTAACAGAAGAAGACATTATTTTATTTTATTCATACAAATATTTCAAAGTATTAATAGCAGAGGAAAGTCGGTGTGCAAAACATAACTTTCACAGTAAGGGAAATATTTAAGAAAAATAGAAAGTTAAAAAAAAAACAAAATTTTTAAAGAATCAGTCTCTAACAATGGTATAAAATTTTAATTATAAAAAAAAAAACATTTTACACTTTTTATTTTTTGTTGATTTTAGTGCTATGTTTATTTAAGCTTGTCCATTAAAAAAACTCGTTTATATTTTGACTTAATATTTATTCAGGTCTGTGAGTGCGGGCGCAGAGGGGCTGGCGCGTTGTTTATATATAGAAGTATATGAATCGTTGATTTAGATTGTTTGTTCGTCTTCGTTCAAACAAAGCTTTTTGATAAACTGTTTGGTAACCCAGTAGACAATTGTGCTTAAAATTATGTTACCATTTTAAATATAATAGAATAATATTTATTTATTACAATAACGTTTAAAATGTTTGCATAAGTTTATGTTATCATATACATATGTTAAATAAATCCAGATTTCGTTTGATTTAATCAAATAATATTTGTTTTACGAAAATGTATTTTAATAGTCATCAACCTGCCCTTATCCCTATTGGGGGTCGGCAGAGTATGTATTACTCATCCATACATCTCTATCAGCCGTCATATCCGAATCTACCCCCTTCCTACGCATATCCTCTTTCACACAATCAATAGTGTCGGATAACAATTTCGTTTTCTATGGAATAACAAAGATATTGATGAAAACCATTTTCCAATTTTAGTGAAATTAAAATACATTTTAAATGATCTTAACAATCTTTATTCTATTAGCTAAAGGAACAAGTAATCCACCAAGTTAATGGAACAAGAATTTGACTTTATAATGAACTTTGTAAGGCAATATCTTCGGGGGAAGATTAAAATGTCCGTCAAAATTTACTAAAATTTCTACAAACACTAGGGACTTACCCTCACTTTGCACGGAAAACATCGTGTTACAACTACGTGTGATAGATTACGTCTTGCATTTTACTGAATGATACAAAAACTTTAGCGAATTTTATATCGACGTATACTTTATTCAAGAATATGCTCTATTTATTGATTTATAATAGGACCCTAGTCGATCTAAACTTTTTTTTTGTTTTTAGAAAATTTATATTTTTTTTTTGTTTTTTGTAGATAAATCCCAATAGGAATAGTAAAACCTGATCTATCGCTCAAAGGCGATTCGAATCCGTTCGATAGTTTTCGAATTTAACAAACGCGACCTGCATACAAACTATTTAGTTTTAAATATTATTAGTATTGTAACGACAAACTCCAGTAACAAAACATTTCATAAAAATTTCTTTCTAAATTTTAAGCTCCTCAGTAATCTGCCACTAAGTATTTCATTATTAGAAAGCTCCGACTCAAAACTAAAAAGACGAGCTTTACATTTATCAATCTCTCGAAGAAATTCATTAATAATTGAAAATTCTTTCAGACGCCTTTTAAGTAAAGGTTTTAATTGCTTTTTAATAAATCTTTTCCCGTAAAAAAGCTGATTAATGTCAACATTGAGTAATTATTTTTTTGTAGCACAAATTAATTGGCTGATAAAAGACTGCTTATTTTAGGATTTACCGCAAAAACAAGACGACTTTCGTATTTTATTCAGAATAGATGAAATTTCTCTCTTAAATATTTAACCTTCAAAAACCTTTATTAAGGAAAGGTTGGTTCAGTTGCGATTTTTTTTGTATATTTTATCTATGATTCTTCGTATATGTTTCTATAAACATATTAAATATATAATTGATAGAATATTATAAAATTTAGATATATAAAGAGATAAGAAACTGGCTGAAAATATGTAATAATTATAACAAACGACAATCCAATGACGCTATGGGAGTGCACCTCTATAAATGGACTGGCTATAAGACGTATTACGTTGTGCCTATTTTAATTTTCTCCATTATGGCGCTGATGTTTCTAGAGGTGGTGCGGATTCAACGTAATAATATAACTCCGCCGAGTTCTGTCATCGGACGACACGACAGACCGCCAGGTTCCATCCACACCATCTCGATGGCTGGCAATCCACAACCGTGCGGTTTGCGCGAAACTTCCTGCCTCGCACAGTTTGCAATGGTCTGTCCTCGGCGGTATTTCCAAACCGCTACGACTTAGGGTCCTTCAAGAAGCGAGCTTATCACCACCTCAAAGGCCGGCAACGCATCTGCGGTTCCTCTGGTATTGCTGATGTCCATGGGCGTCGTTGAACACCTCGTTGATCCCGCTGCTCGTTTGCCCCCTTCTGTTAGAAAAAAAAATAACTAAACTTATCACGTAACATCAACAGACACATTTAAATCGAAACGAAGCAAAAGTTGTCATTTCCAAGCAATCGCCTATCTATTTACTTTTCTCTGTGACATCTCCTTTAAGTTATTGTAAGTGGTTATAACCGTATGTATCACTTGGTTCAATAGTTGTAAGATTTTTTTTAATTTTGCAGATGACTCGCTTCAATTTACCAGATTGTTATAAACAATGTAATAAGCTTTATGAATTGAAAAAAAATTCAACCATTTTATTAAAGATCATCCCCGGGACTTCGTAATGCTAAAGAGCTTTAAAGCACTTTTTCCGCTTGAACAACTTTATAAAGTGGCTTTAATTAACACAGTCACTAATTAATAGAAGTTTCCAGTTGAAATTGATTCCCGAAATAAAACTAACTAAGCGTTTTCATGAAGTTTTAATACTTGTAAAATAATAAATTATAATTTAAAATTAAAAAAAATACTTTCCATACTAATAATAATCATGTGAATTTTCGCTTTAAATAAACACGTGTTAAACCAAAACATCCGATGGAAAGTTATCAGAAACCATAGACTAGAAGTTAACTAAATAACTTAAGTTTGAAACTTCCAACAAGTACATATACAGTATGTTAGTTAATAAGTAACGTAATGTTTAACTTAATTAATATGTTAAATATTGCACAACGAGATTATATTTTACAAGTTTTTAAAATAATCAAAAGAGGTAGGCAGAGATAACGAATGTCCATTTAACAGTCTTTTAGTATTAGTGTTATTAAACGTGGTCATAATTTTTTTCCTTGACTGCATCTTAAAGTATTTGCAGAAATGTTGTTAAGGTTCCACCGAGATTTGAACTCGGATCGCTGGATTCAAAGTCCAGAGTGCTAACCGTTACACCATGGAACCCTGTTAAAACTTTTTAAAGTAGTGATATCAGGGCGCAAAAGATTTGTCGAGTCATTTCAAATCAGGTATTGGTTGAATGTTTTCGCTTTCACTCTTCCTTTCAGATATTCCTAAGCATTCAGCTTCGAAGATTGTACTGTTTCTAACGGTTCGTGTATTCTACTCTACTCTATAGGAAAGTAGTTAGTAAACACGATTTCAATGTCAAACCTAATTTGGCATTAAATCGGCACAAAAGATGTTTGTTATGCATTAAAAAAAGTTAGTACAATCTGATTACTGAAGAAAGTTACGTATAACTAATCGTTTGATAATTTCTAAGTTGAATCTTTATTTTTCTATCTACAATCGTAGACTACTTTAGACTCGGTAGAGTGTACTAGACAAGTTGTAGACGACGGATAACCTCATTGTTATTGTGAAAGTTTTCTAATAATGTTTCATAGAAGATAATTTGTTGTTATATGTTTAAGTTTTTACTCTTATAACTTTAATTGTTTTATTAAATATCAGATTCAATTTATTCTCTATGTTCTTTGAACATAATTTGTTTGGTCGATTTGCACAACATTATGGTTTTTATAATTACAAATATATTGACTATTAACACCAAAGATTCTCAAATAATTTCTAGATAAAACATTTTTGAAATGGCATAGGAATAGTTTAAAACTAACACACTTTTTTCTTTAAAATACAAGAGAAAAAGATTAATTAGACATTTTTAAGTGCTATATTGTCACTCAACAGTATTTCAGGTAACATCCAAGCCCATTACAGCGGGTCTAGTTCCGCTTCCGTAACGGAAATGTAATTATTTTGGAGCAAAGTTAATTAATTAGCGATGAGGGGAACGATTGACCTTGAGTTGACCCCTAGCCTCCCGACGCAATATATCTCTCACTGACGAATGGTAACTTGCCGATGCAACACGTGTAAGTAGGGCTGCCAATATTTTTCTCGAAACAAAATTGAGAAAAAAATGAGAGAGAAAGTAAATACCAACCCTTAAATATAGTTGAAATGAAAAATTTCTAAGTTCTTCAAGTATTTAAGCATACCCTTAGACCCTTCGTAGGTAAAGCATCGTAAATCTTCGAAAACTAGCAAGTTCAGCCGCTAAGCGACTTACGCAACACAATGTCATAGACTTTCGTACCCTCCGCGCATTGCCGACATTTCTGTCTGTCATTGCCAAAGACAGTCGCTCGCAACCAGTGTGTTTGTCAATATCTTCGTGAGAAAAGTTGCTAAGATTTTCAAGATGGCGGATCAATACAGTTGACATTTCGCTATCTCGCTATTGACCGAATAGACAACTTGCCGCCGCACGCAACGCGATATCCACGACGCAACCATACTAGTCCCGAGGGTTTACGTTGTCTTATGTACGAAGGGCTTTAGTGTAGGTTTCTAATACTAACCTACAATTACCGTGGGTTTCTGAGACCTAAATCCCCGCTTAAAACATATTGTTTTTTCAAAGATGAAACTCATTTTGGTATTAAAATCCCACGGTTAGAGACTTAATGGAATGTAAGGGTATGTGTATGGTTCTTCGTTCTTGTAGTATTTATATGCCCAGTGAAAAGAGTGACTAACTTGTAGCTAAAGATGGGTTCCAATTGGAATATCAGGTTGCAGCAACCCTAACTGTTCTATCAGTCTCCTGCACTAAAAGCATGAACATTAGAGTGCTACCATATTCTTTGTACAAAGTGACATGTCTTACTGCATTACACGTACTCTGAGTAATTGATATTGTAGAGTAGGTTGAGAGACGATATGACATATTTAATTAGGATCGTAAAAAAGTTATTTTGGACTGCATCATTTTTCAGAGACAAATAAACAGAGAACCATAAAGACTATGGCTACCAAAGAGTATATAAAATGATCTCTACATTCTACGAATCAGCATCTTAGATTTGTAGTGAATTAAAATATTTCAGGTACATTTCAGTTAAGTGTACAACAGGTAGATTCTCAGAAATATGTCATCTTGTTTCTTAACTAGCAAAATCACATTTACTTTGAACAAATTTTATAATTTTCCATTAGAGGTTCCATGGTGTAACGGTTAGCACTCTGGACTCTGAATCCAGCGATCCGAGTTCAAATCTCGGTGGAACCTTTACTTTGATTTTTTCAAAAATTTTAATTTTATTTACTACATTGCTTAAAATATAAATAATATCTTAGATTTGAAATTCTTTTGTCACAATGTTACTTATCTCATTCCTCGGAATCGGCTCGACTGATTTTAATGAGTTTTTATATGCATATTACTACTAGTCAGAAAATCGGCTACAGATGTAGAACATAGTCTACAACATATAGGCTACTAATTCGTTTTTTTTTTTAATTCAGTGCGGACGTAGTCGCGGAAAACAGCTAATAAATTATAAGCTCTTTACTCTCTTCATTTAATTTTACGCAGATTCAACCTTATTTACGTCTTATTAGTCCAATTAAGTTAAAAAGCGATGTTAAATCAAATGTAAACATTGTTTACAAACGAATAGATTCATTATACAAACACAAGGGGAGAATCTTCAAAAGGGGGAGTGAGGAGATCTTTAAAGAAACCAATCTTTTGAAGACAGGATACGTGGAAAGGGAATGAGGATTCATCCACATGACTGTACAAACAAAATTAATGAAAAAACTCTGTTTATATAAGAAAAAATCAAACATCAAGATACCATAGTATTAAAAAAGCTTATATAAGTTCAAATATCTTCACTTCTAATAAATCCAGTACTGTATCGCCTTAAATATATCTAAAAATCAATTTATTAGTTAAGAACGACATATATCGAAACTTCAAAGAGTTTTGCTTAACAATTTTGACATAGTTACAGTTATGTGAGAGGTCATAATTAATTCAATGCAGCGTGCATGTCTCTAATTGTTGAGAATTGACGTCGACTTTGCGCTGAACGTGACAATTCCACAGCGATGATATTATTACAACTTCACTCTCAAAGATAATTAAGAGGTCAGACATATTTTGTCAGTTCACTATTCGAGTGTAGAGTTTGAAGTCTATATAAATTAGATTGTCTAGTTTAGTAATACGATAGGATACGACGATAAAGTTTTTACAGCGTAGTGTGTAATAAATAAAATTTGATCTATTTTTCAAGTAAAAGAAAAACCTATTTTGCATAAATACTAAAATCACAGAAGTTTACAGTTTACATTAGTAGTAACAGTGGTAGAGCCCGCTTTAACATCTTCGCACCAATCGGCCCGGCTCGCCCGGTGAAATGCCACGACCACACAGAAGACAGGCGTCAAGTGGAAGCAATTCCGCGTTTCGTCTGATGAGTGTGTGTCCCGGAGGCCTAATTTAGTCCTCTTTCCCTTCCCATCCTTTTCCTTATAAGGCAAGGATGGGTAGTGAAAGTGGACTTTCCGGATGAGAGGATGCATGGAAAGGGAAGATATTTTCTTTCTGTGCATCCTCTCCTCCGTCGATTAAAGGTAGGCAACGCATATGCAATTGCGTATGTCTATGGGCAACGGTCACTTCGCTATTTCAGTGATTTCAGGTGGCCGCTCGCTCGTTTGCCACCTTTTAATATAAAAAAAAAAGTTTTCGAAATTTTTTGTATATAAAATTCGACAAAATTTTGTTAACATAGTTTTCAAAAAAACATGTTAGAAAATAATGGTTAACATAGTACCGTATATCTTTTCAACATACATGTGGTTTAAAAAGTTAGTTCAATCTAATCTCGTTACAACATACTGTTACTTATTTAAACTTTTTTGTGTCCTCGAACTGTAAAATTGTCTTTCCTGTGTACACATACGATTTCATTTAGCTTCTGTACAGAATATTTTTTAACCTATATTTTTTCGTCAAAATTTACTTTTCGTTGTGCATACATTGGGTCACATAACTTGTCGACTTATATACATATTGTAAATTCTAAATAAAATATTTGTTTAATAAACACACGCGTAATTAAATGCAACACAACGATGAAAAAGTTGTTACATGAAGCATCCACAAAAACATTATTTGCATTTCATTTAACGCAAATTTACGTCTCTTTGTAACAAAAGTTGAAACTTTTCCTGCTACAATATATTTTTACGTCGCTATCTATCAAGTTTAAAAACTCATTAGACAGTTATAAATTACTATTTATTACAGTACTAGTTGTTGCCCATAACTCCGTCCGCGTGGTATTTAAAAACTTAGTAAGTATACTATGCATTCACCAAAATTATGTTCTACATCCGTGCCAAATATTATCGAGATCCGTCGAACCATTCTGGAGATGCCTTGTAACAAACATCCATCTAAACATTCGCATTTATCAAATCAAAATGAATAAAAATTTTACATTAATTGAAAATCCACCAAGAAACCACTGACTTTCTGAAAAAAAAATGTATGATATGACACATAAAACTCGGTTGATTTCACTACAGACGTGCGACCGTCAATTTACATACGAGGCCACATTCATTAGTACAAACACACGTAAAAAACATAATCCAAATAAGCGAATTAAATCTCGGGTTTTAGTTTCTGAAACGAAACTGAATTATACAACTAAAGGGTCCATTAAATTGAGCATCATTTACGTGTTAGCACATTCCCTTTGACGTGACTATAAATTGTTCCATTAATATTTAACAACTTAGATGGATAATAAACCATATAAGTGATACTTTATTAATTAATATACAACATCATATAATATGATAGAAATAAACGTACTGACAATTTTACTATGCAAAGGAGAAGAAAAGATTTTAAAGATCCGTCATATGCAATGTAATTAAAAAAAAATTAAACACCACAAATAATATAAAAACAAATTTATTAAATATTTACAGGAATTTTACAACGAATAATGCCTTAACTTGTGTAATAGATCTTTTTTAAATTAATGTCAGAATTCATTCGACTTACACGGGAAAACTCTTTTTCAAATTGTACGCTTCTATTTCGATATCTTGAGAGCTAAGATTTGTCAGACGCCAGCCACCCAGCGGATACACTCTACTACTGAATACCACATCGCCAATACCACAGAACAACTCAATGGAACTCGAGTCTAGGAAGATTTTCCATGAAGTTTCATTGCTCGGATTCCACTCCACCTGCCGCACGTCCTCAGTTCCTCGAGACACCGCCACCTTCCCCACTAATGGATCCCAACTGAGCACAACATGACCGCCACCATTCTTTCCTTCAAGTTTAATTTCCAATATCTCATCAAAATTAGCTTCAATATTAATTTCAACAGCCTGCTCCAAGTCTAGCTCCTCATTATACTCCAAGACATTGAGAATCGGAACACCTTGTCTTATGTTTGTCATTTCTTCCACGGGTTTCATAATTATCTTATTATTGACAAGTTTTAATTCTCTTGCGATTGTCATCATGCCAGCCCAGCCGTCAACGTCCTCCGGGTGGGGCACCTCCCACATACTAAACCAGGAGATCAGATATCTCTTTCCATTGACTTCAGTCGTTTGAGCGGCGTAGAAATCGTGGCCAAAATCGATTTCCTGAAACGGAACTTCCTGGACGAACTCGAAAGTTTCATAATTAAAGCTACCGATGATGTATCCATTTTGGTAAGTGTTTTTGTACCGATCTCCTTGAGGTGCTAATCCTTGTGGCGACATAAGAAGGATAAACTTTCCATCCAACTCAAAGAAATCGGGACACTCCCACATGTAACCCATGTCTCCTTGCGATTCTGCTAGAACCGTTAAAAATTCCCAATCCTTCAAATCTGTCGACCTGTACAATAGCACTCTTCCTCTGAGGTCGGTCGTCTTGCTGCCGAGGATTACATACCAGTGGTCGCCGTGTCTCCACACTTTTGGATCGCGGAAGTCAGGAGAACCGTTCGGAGCCGACGGCAGAACGGGATTGCCACTGTATTTGTAAAAATCAACTCCGTCATCACTGTATGCCAAGTACTGTGTTTCGTTGTAGAACGGTTCCCTGTCAGAGAGGATGTGAGCGGTGTACATGAGCACCATCGTGTCACCGTCCTGCACCGCGCTGCCGGAGAAGCACTGCTCTTCATCAGGCAGCAGCGCAGTCGGCAGCTGTTGCCAGTGGACCAGATCTGGGCTCGATACGTGGCCCCAGTGCATCGGTCCCCACACGCTGTCGTATGGGTAGAATTGATAGAAAAGATGGTACTCCCCATTGTAGTACGAGAATCCATTGGGATCGTTCATCCATCCTACGGGTGGTGCAACATGGTAATGTGGTCTCCATCTTTGGTTAATGTCGGGTACTTTATTTTCAATGTATCGTTCCAATTCGGCCTTGGCTTCGTCATCCTGGCGGAGAGACTTAGCGACTGCGCTCGCCGCCAAACAGATCAGAATTAAATTCTGTGCCAGAGTCATTGTAGCAATCGTTCTTTATGGAGGGGTCTGTCCGTGAACCTCGTTTTATACGAACTTCCTTGCAAATCTTTATCGCGTCAGATAACATTATCTTCTCGAGTGTTTTGTTTGGCGTCCACTCGACTTACTGATACATTTTCTAGTGTACATCACATTTTTACATGCTGCTTACTCAGGGGGTATTAGATATTGTTATGTAAAACTGTATGACGTAAAAGTAAAAAAAAATTAAAATGCAGTCGAGAGATTTTGATACAAATCTTGTGTTTATCCAATAAAGGTGTTCTCGCCCTTTAAATAATTCGTGGGAATTCATTTTCCGTCGCTTCCTGTTACATCAAAAGTGAAATGTAAACGTTGGGGGTTGTTCCGAGACTCAAGGGAGGACGGGATGGTTTGTTGCCGGAATAATTAATTCGCCCTCTAATTAATTGCTGAAGTAATTATAAATTGTTAATTTGTTATTATACTAGTTAACGTCAACGCCACAATCAAATATTAAATTTATTTACATTTCGATCTTTGTTCGGCGATTGTTCGGTGCGCGGGCGTCACCTTTGTTTAAGTTTTGTAAAATACAATTTCTTAATCGTTTCTTTCTTTGAATTTGTGCAATTAGTAAAAAAAACCTTGAAAAGATGTTTTGTTTCTGGAATTTAGTTTCAGACTTAAAGTCTCATCCTTAAGTCACTTACAATCAAACTTCTCAGAGTTCAAGATCTCTTGTAAAGTACCTAATCTTATCCTACAATTAAGCACAGTTTAGCTTTTAAGAATAAAACTAACTAATTAGTTCTTCTTTAGGCAAATTAATTTATATTTAAGTATCATAAATTTAAAAAAATAAATAAAACAATGTATGAGGAAATAAGAAAATCTGATAAGAAATAAATGTGCAGTTAAAGCAACTGACCTTTAGCGTACCAAAGATAGCCCGAGATTCGAAATCTAATAAATATTTTTATCAAAATTATTGACAAAACTTACATAACCTACAAAATGTTAAGAAATATTAGAAACAATTTTTTCCCGTGATTTAACCTTTGGATGAAAATATATAAGATAAAAGTATGATATAAGAGGATATGCTGTACATTTTACGAATTTTATTATCTTAAGATAAGAGATCTGCAAGGTGGTTCATTCACCACATCGTAATCTTAAGACGTGTCTTGCGATGCAACCTCTTTACTTATCGCTACTTCAAGCAGATATTTCCACTGTTCGAAAAAAAATAAAGATGTTATTTTTTTAACATAGTGAACGTGCAGATGTGGGGATTGACTAGATTACGTAACTGTTTATCACTATCGGTGTCATATCATTAATACTTGATTAATGGAATATTTCCTAATGCTTCTCCCCATTCCTGAAAATAAGTGTTAAGTGTACTTCATACAAATTCCATACTTAACAGTATTCGTAATTCCTTCCTTTCACTTCTAGTGGCTACTGTGAAAATACTTGAGAAAACAATTACAAAGAAAAGATTAATTAATTAATATGACGTGGCCATATCTTTCTAATATCATTACATCATCGACTTGATAAATAGTACTTAATATCAAACATTATGACTGACTACGTAATTATTATCGGCTAGCACTTACCTGCGACTCCATCCGCGCCGAAATAAAAATATATTTAATAGAATGTTCTTCCAGAATATCTTCTACATCTATACAAAATTTCTGCGAGATCCGTTAAGCCGTCTTGGAGATACGTTCTAATAAACATACTTCCATCCATCCATCCATTTAACAGTCGCATTTATAAGATTAGTAAGATTACACAAATTAATGCTCAGCATAAAATTTCAGACAAAAATTTTGCTTAGAAAGCATTTCTTTAATACAATAAATACGACACAAAACAGAATAATGACACAGACTACCAACTTTTATATCCAATTATGAATAAATAGGTAATCAAGGAATGGATCCTGTGAACACATTGAGGGGCAGGTATTCATAAAACATGTCATCTTCATAAAGGGCGGCTTGATGACTTGTATAACAAAGCCAGTTACGGCCCAATAAAAGTTCTGAGCCACAGTGTACATGACGCAGCTTGTCAACTAAATAATATTTTCATTCTAAATTGTTTATACGAGACAATATAACTAGTTTTACACATTATTAGTTAGAAACCTGTGGCGCGAATGACGTGCTTTCGTTACAAAGTCCAGTGCCAGAATGAATAGTGAGGGGACACAAACGTCGACATTTTAGTAAGGCTAGTGTTGAGTCAATACACTGGCTCATTTCCGGATTTTCTTCCTAACACTATGTATTTAATTCATGGGAGATTAAAATTAATTAAATAAAAATTAAATTAATAATGTTGAAATAATAAGATACTGAATATTTTACTCTATGTTGCCGAATTCATAGATCTAAATTGTTCTTTGAACTAGTAAATCAAAGGTCCTCAAGTAGGACTTGTTCAACATCTTACATTCTGACCTTGGCTTGAATGATCAAACAGACTATAAAATTTGTGAAGTCAAAATAACCGTTTTTGACTTTACAATTTCACTGCATGTTTTAAACAATTCAAAAGAATGCATTTAAAAAAAGGTCTAGCTTAATTTGGAAAAATTCTACGACGATTCAATCAATAATATTTTTAATTTTAAATGATCTACAGGGAAAAAACCATATTAACAATTTCTACTAAATACATACATATTATGTAATAGTTAGATAAGTTTCCTACATTTCCTATTGGATTTTACATTTTAAAACGAAAATTAAAAAAGAGGGATTAGAAAAAAATCACGCTTATTATAAAACAGACAATAGCTATCAATATATTAGTGTATACAGGATACACTAATATATTGAAATTATTGTCCCAAAAGGTAACGTACATAGGAAGGGGGATGATAGGGGTGGTCACAAGGGTCACCAGAAAAATAAAATAAAAATTCCCCTCTGGGTATTAAAAAAATAAATGACATTTTTTAAAAACTTAAAAATTTTACACCTTCTGGGGCAATTTTAATTTTAATATTGATAAAGGGTTATTGACGATAACATAATAGTTTTTTTTTAATGTAGCAATATTTGTAGGTCATTGGTTACAAAATTGCCCCAGAAGGTGTAAAATTTTTAAGTTTAAAAAAAAATGCCCCTTATTTTTTTTAATACCCAGAGGGGAATTTTTATTTTATTTTTCTGGTGACCCTTGTGACCACCCCTATCATCCCCCTTCCTATGTACGTAACCTTTTGGGACACCCTGTATATGTATAATATATAGTCAAATTCAATGGAAATGAGAAATTATATTTGTAAATGTCACTGGCTGATAATATGTCTACGGATTTATTTGAAGAAGTTTCAATGTTTAAATTGTTGATACAAGCATTTCTATGTTTGTAATACTGTGGTTACAGACTTATAAAGGCAATTTAGTTTCCATAGGTTTGTTATAATTTTTTATATCCATTGAACTAGACTAGTATAATTATAAGGTGGCTGTGTGCGGATCGCGAAGTTATTACAGAACTCATCCGGGTTATGACGCTAGTGAAGTCTGCAGGGAGGACAGCGATATAAAATTTCCTTCACTTTTATTCGAGTGGAATAAAGAGATGGTTAAGATTGTCCTCCAGTGCACACAAGTTACTTGCGATATACATAAGTAGATGAAGCTACATTTAAATCAAATCAATACCTCTTTTTTTTTCATTGTAATTTTGTCTTGAACAAATAACAAAAACATTTTTTGTAGTGATATATATAGAGCATAAATTAAACATTTAAACATGAAACTATTGATTCCAAATTCTATGAGATCAAGAGGCCGCTCAGGGCGCCGAGCGTAAGACGGCGCTATTGTCAAATGTAAAGAGGCGCCTGTTTCGCCACAAAAATCTACTTAGGGCGCCGGAAATGCTAAAACCGACCGTGCAACCATCCCTTCTATGCTAATTTGTAAGTAAATTTTTAGTAGAAAAGGTAATTTCATGTGACAGGTGAGATAATGAATTCCATCTTTCAGTGTAGCACGGTCTTATTCTCACAATTTTCAAGAGCAAACTAAAGCAGCATTTAAACTTACTTTACGAGGTCCTCAGCAGCGTCAGAGACGACAACTGCACTCGCCTCTGTCTCTCGGACATCGTAACTTTTACCGTTAACCATAAAAATATTAACTCCGTTATATTGGTAATTACTTAAGTCATATGAAAGTTATTGAAATAAATTACCAATGACCGTAATTTATATCTACTCGTGTAACTATGTATTAGGTCTGTACAGTCACCGTCGTTGGCTCTGATCCACTAACAATAAAATTGTTTCCTTCCCTCACCTCTTTATCAATTAAAAAAGGAAAAAGAAGATGAACAAGACGATAACTTGCATTCCTGATTTTTATATATTTAAACAGGATATTTTTTTACCGACCTTCAACGTTTTAAGGCGCACGAGACGCTGAAACCATTCGCTTAAAGATTTAATACCGCTAATGAACTAAATTGTCCATTCATATGTAAAGTGCAAATATAATGTGCATCAACAAAGATCCTGTACACATTTGCGAAAGTAATTTACACATTCAATTCATCCAGTCTATCTTCAGTAATAAGCCAGTTGTTACTTCTTAGAATTCACCATATCCATCCAACAAAAAAAAATTGCTTAAATTAAAATTAACAACAACTCTCTGAATTAAACAACTTTACATTAATTATATTAAAATTGTTAGCATAGTAATTGTTCTTAGTTCAGTAACGAGTCCGTTTCCTCGACTTTCCGCAGTTATCAAGTCGTTACATTTAAACAACTCGAATTTGTAAACTGTCGTTAAATAAACATGGCTCCGGCAAAGCTCAATCGGAAGCTGATTTTATTATATAAATATTAAGCGATTGCTGAATTAATTTATTCTTTGGGATCTTAAGTAAGTATATAATAACATAATCCACACAATTGCCTGTTTAATAGTTACAAACTCGTACGCAAGGTGGCGCCAAAGTTGTCATCGGATGTCCATTTTTTATATTTTTTGCTACGACTGTCTTTTAATTTTTATCATAGTTTATAGACATGGATTATATCTTACTTCTGAAGAATATTATAAATGCGAATGTTTAGATGGATGGATCTTTGAAGGTATCTCCGGAACAGCTTAACGGATCTTGATGAAATTTTGTACAGATGTAGAGCATGGAAGAACATATATGCTACTCACTAAGTTTTTTTTTAATAACGCGTGGACGGAGATGCGGGCGACAGCTAGTATACTATAAAATATGCTGTTTAAATATGACAACAATTTTTAACTAATTAATTACCAGGAGTAGAGGTGCCTCGTGAAGACCAAGACCAGCAAAATAAAAATGAATAAGACGAAATAATTATTTTAAAACTGAGAAATGGCTCACAATATATCTCGACTGTAGAATATCGAGTAGTATATGTTCAATATCAAAATATATATCTAGACTAATATGAGATAGTTTCAAGTAATTTAGTAAGTTGGTACTTCCCCAGTCCGCTCGGTATCGGTTTTCTCAACCGCCGCCGTACTAATTACGCTTTGTTTTCTTAATGTAATGTAAAGATTAATACTGCGCTTGACCCTTTTATCGTCTGTTGGGTCAAAGGTGGTTTAAAATATAAATGTTACCGTATTATTTTAAAACTCGTCAGTCTTTACTCCTACTATGTTATAATCTGACAGAAAACTATATTCTCTTAAATAAATAAAAATTGTGTTTACAACCCGGTGTAAAAATTTTAGTGTTTTTGTGTACGTGTGTGTTTCTTTGACTTGAGCGTACTTTTAATTAGTTAACACCGGGGCCTAAAAACATAAAGGAACTTTCCTCTCTAACCGTGGGTTTCAGAGACCAAAATCTCCGTTTAAAAATATTGTTATCTTTGCTTTGTCAAAGATAATGACAGAGATGGCAATGTTTTATACAGAGTTATTGATTTCAGAAACCAACATTAAATGTATCAGTATTAATTTATTATACTTATATCGTTAAATTTGTTTAAGACTGATTTATTTTAACTTTTAATTTGTATGTTTTGCATTGCATTAGTAGGTCATATAATGCTTGAACGCTTTCATATTGTAAATAACTTCTCTTGATAAGACTGTACATATGTCTTTTATTTTGTATCTTTTCATTGCTGAATGATTTCTTACCAGTAAGAGTTGTCAGTTGCTTATAAATTTATATTTTGTTACATTGTGACGATGTCTCTCAATACTATGCTTATTTTATTTATCATATTTCACTGTACATCCTTATTAGGTAAGTTTTGTGCAGTTTTTGTATGCATTTCCTACATTTAAATATTAGCAATAGTTATTTGATGTGTTTTTCCAGTTTTATAAACTAGATTCTGTTCAATGCTACGGTCTTAGGTAAAATGTATTCTGTAAATAATTTAAGTTGGTTGAAACACGTCACTATGTTATGTTTCCCATGTGTTATACAAACACTAGTTAAATATAGGCTGGTTTGTTATTGTCACTGACTAAGGATGCAGCGGATTCCTGGATACGCTTCTAATATGTGCATACATCCACGTCATGTGTGAATTGTTATTATTTATAGAATCGAAAGAATATCGCTACGACTATAAATATATTGATGAAATTAATGGTTGGATAAAAATACATTTGTTTCCCGCAAAATGGCAAGAAGCTCGCCTCCGGTGTCAATTTGAAGGTAAGTTTTGTGATATATATATTCATACTTTTCATCTATTACGACAAAGTTCTTGTGAAATTATCACACAAGAAACTTCTGATTGTAAATTTATAAGCTTTTCTTCAGCCTTTATCAGACATTTTTTTTAAGAATTCAGTAGAACGCCGATTATCTGCATCGGTCTTAAGCGTAATATAAATTTTTATAATTTGTATTTTGTTAAGGTCGGATGGGGTTACAACTTACTCTGATCGAGATGTTCAAGTGAACGTTATTGTAGAACTGTGTTACATTTAATAAAGTTTATTCTATGTTTGACAGTTCACTTTTCTTTATCCAAATTTTCGGTCCCAATTAACTTGGATAAGTGGCTTTCTACTGTTGTTTCAAAATCGTAACGATGTTTGTGAACGCCAGGTGCAGCGCTGGCGTCACCAGAGACTCTTGAGTTAGCGTTGACCTTAAGATCAATAGCGTCAGAGTTTTTCCCGTGTGGCGTGTTCACGGGAGTCCACGCCACCTTCTCACCGGGAGACTACTTCTCTGTCGAAGGTATGTGTGGAAGTGGCAGACGTGTTATTATTATTATTACACAAGAGACGTCAAAATATATCGAATTTTCCATAACTTGTATCACGTCCATGTATTTTGTTTATTCGTTTACATTTTGAAATATTATCAACATAAGAATGAGACTTTGTTACCAAAATTCTTTTAAAACATATTGTTATCTTTGTTTTGTAAAACATAATGACAGGGATGAAGATGTGTTATACAGAGGTTTTGGTAGAACAGTCGTATAACAAGTCAGCCTTGTGAAAACAAGAGACATTCACTTTTAACACTCCAGGGACACCTATTGCAAGAATGCCTATCAAATGGGCACCCAATGAACCTGACAATTACGAGGGCAAAGAAGATTGTATAATCCTGCAAGGTAACGGTACTGCCGCTGATGTTAAATGCACGGAACTGTATCCTTATGTGTGCTATAGAAGTCGAGTCAAAAACCCAGTAATATTGAATGAATGCGGCACTGTTGATCCGGGTAAGTTAACATCACTTTAATTAATTTTCTGAACATACGCCGTCCTAACGAATATTTCAAAATTATTCCGTGTAAAAAGTTATCAATTTTCGTCGTAAGAATTGATATAAATTAATCATTTTGTAAATTTTTCAAGGCAGTTTTTTTTTAATTTTGTTTAATAGTATTAACATTCGAAATGAGTTTTTAAGTCCATACTTTATTTCGTAACCGACCTTGAGGTATTGAGCGGTATTTTTATACCAAAACGTGTAGACGTTACTAGTAATATCCTTGTAGGATACAGTTACGAAGCAAGAACCGGCTCCTGCTACAAGTTCCACAATGTGGGCAGGACTTGGTCACGGGCGTTCATGGCGTGCGCGGCCGAGGGGGGCTACCTCACTATCGTCAATAGCAACGTGGAAGCGACCGTGCTTGCCGAGATATTCGCCAAACATCCCGAATCGCAAATCATGGCCACTATAAGACACGTATTACATATAGGTTTCCACAGCTGGGGAGAGATTGGTGATTGGAAGACCATCCATGGTTCGTTTGTATCATAGTTATTCTTTCTCATACTACGTGTTGCCCATGACTGTTTTTTTTTTCTATTAAAACAAAAGACATCTACAGACTCTTGGTCCGTACTCTTTTGCACTTATACTGAATTACAATAGTCAGATCTTTTTTTACTGTTTATGCTTTCTTTTCTCTCGGCATCTTTGTTTGAAGATTAATTGCTATGGAACCATTATCGATATTGAGGACCGAATGGGTTTAAAAAGACAGTACTGAATGACTGTGTATGTGTACAAGGCTAGAGGGAAGTTCATATTTATAGTATAACAGAGTTGCCAATGAGATTTCTTTGTATGTTTAGGACAACCTATAGAAGCGGCGGGCTACTCGAAGTTCGAGAATGGTCAGCCTGATTCCCCGCATGTGACGATGTGCGGTGGCATGTTTAAGAGCGGAGGCCTAGACGACTTTTCGTGCGAGCATACAGCGCCATTTATCTGCGAAAAATCCCCAGATAGCCTGTACGAAAATACGAAGAGATTAGGATGAACTACTTCTTAATTTGGAAAACATTATTTACCTACTGTAACATTGCTTACAAATGTTTGCTTACAATTGATCATTAAAAAAAGTAATAGATAAATTCTTTATTGTTTTATTTTCTACCCTGCCCTAGCCCCCCCCCCACCCCCCACCCACTCCCTCAGATCTGAATGACGTATAGTATGTAAAGAGAACATAGAGTCCCAACAAAGGTCACGAAAAACGTCTTAGAAGTTTAATAGATAAAGATATTTTATCACGTGGCGCCACATGACTTGCGGTCGGCTGCGATACATAAATAGCCCCAGGAATTAATTTCCTGCAGACACACGCCGATACATTGCATTGTTAACATGTCATTATTATAATTAAGATATTTGACACTACCGTAATAGCACGATGGGCACTGCAAACAGTTATTGGCATAGTTTAGCCTCTATGTGTAAATTATCCACAAATACAGGAAAGAAATTTACATACACGAGATGTAAATACTTACAAACAATACTTACACTTTTATTCAACTCACACGTGCACAGGCGCAGAAAAATCCATTTCTTTGCATCTGTGTGGTTACTGTAATGTTATACTTCTGTTCCGTAAACAAGACGAACGTGTGTACGTATATATCCATATCTATGTAATCAGGCGTCGTGTCGGCAAAAAATTGAGATAAAATACAGTTTCATGTAAATTTGTAATCGCGTAAAAAAGACAAATGACGCACAGCACTCGGGGAATTATCACATCGTGTCGGTCGACCTCACACCGGCGGGTCATCGTAAATTATACCAATCGTGTATTATAGCTAAGCGAACAGTTCCCGCGGCGTGAGCACTCGGTGCGATGTACACCGCGCTCGTCTATTTTATTTTCCTGTCCGGCGTCACGTCATTCTCGACGACTCTCAACTTGAGCGACTTCTTTACCGACCAGTCGCACAACTTCATAAATTTCCTCGAGGAGCGCGGCAACGAGATGGAGGAAGCTTTCTCCTCGAGCTACGCGCGCGCAATGAAGATGAAGAACACCTTCGACAACTACGTGGAGGAGCAGCAGAACAAAATCAGCACCGAGATAAACAGCTACATAGAGAATGTGAAGGACCGAGGCCAACAGATCGCCAACTCGTTCTCGTACGTGCCGACACAGGACGCTGCATCCACCCTACCCAGCCCTGACGCCGTGCTCACGGTGCCGGCCCGCGTCGTACGTCTCGGGTATAACTGCGAGACGCACACTGTCATATCTCAGGGATACATCCTGAATTTGCACAGAATTCCCCATTCGAAGGAAGGCGGCAACATTTCTTCCAAGACAGTGCTGCTCCAGCACGGTCTGTTTGCCAGCTCCGCGGACTGGATCCTGAATGGGCCGAACAAGGCGCTGGCGTACGTGCTCGCCGACGCCGGCTACGATGTCTGGATGTCTAACATCAGAGGCAACGTATACTCCGCCGAGCACGCCTCGCTCAAAAGGAATACTAAGTCGTATTGGAATTTTTCGTGGCACGACATCGCACTTTATGATATCCCCGCCGTTATTGACTATATAATGAAGCTGAAAGGAGAAGACACGAAGATTACATACATCGGCCATTCGATGGGCAGCACCATTCTGTTTGCAATGTTATCCTTGCGACCGGAGTACAACAGAGTGCTGACGGCGGGGTACGCGCTTGCGCCGGTCGCCTTCATGTCAGACATAAAGTCACCTATAAAGGCTCTCGCGCCGCTTGCCAGCAATGTGGCACATATGGAAATGCTGTACGGTTCCCATGAATTTTTACCTAAAAACTCAATGTTCGGGAAGCTTGTCACTTCATGCAGTATTGAGTACGTCGACAACAAACTTTGCAGAAACGCTATCTTTCAAATTTGCGGCGAAAACGAGAAGCAATATAACGAGACGTTGCTGCCAGTCTTTTTGGCACATTTCGGTGCAGGGACGTCATGGAAAACGATTGTGCACTACGCCCAGGAAATTGTAGCCAAGGGAAGGTTCCAATTTTTCGACCTGGGCCCTTGGAACAATAAAAAGATTTACGGCAAGGAAAAACCTCCTGAATATGACTTGAGTAAAATAACGTTGCCTATAAAATTATTCTGGGCTCAAAATGATTTGTTGTCGACGGAGAAAGACGTAAAACATCTGCAGGAGAGTTTGCCGGCGACAACGGATGTCTACCTGGTCCCAGACCCTAAGTTCAACCACTTAGATTATTTGTGGGCGATCAACGCGCCATCTTTGCTTAACAATGAGATTTTAACATCCCTACAAAACTCATTCGGAAATTCTACAAACTCTTAAGTTTCATTTTAACTGTTTCGTATTTTATTTATTACTTGCATAGCGAGATGCATCGACTGGCTCGAGAAGCATCGTATAACAATGTAAATAAGAAATATATGTACATAATAGTTTGTTAAATTTTATGTTAGTGTAAATTTATATACTTTTACAATAATATTAATTCTATTATAGTTAAATAAGCGATTTCTTTGTACAGAATAAAATATGCAAATAAACATATTCAACAAAAAAGACATGGTTTGTTTAAATAACAAATAGCTTTTAGGAGTGGTAAAAAACCAAAATAATGACATCATTATTCACCAGCGGCTGATAGATTTCTTCGTCACATTACATACAAAAAGTTTTCAAGTAAAAATTAGTTTGGATTAGATTAATTTCACATAACTGGTTAAGAGTTGCTTATATAAAATTATTATAAATAAATTGGTGGTAATATTAGTGTGTACCGATTAGTTATCAACATCAATATTTTATTTTTAAGAAAATCTTACTAATTTATAAATGCGAATGTTTAGATAGATGGATGATTATTTGAAGGTATCTCTAGAGTGGCTGAACAGATTGCGATGTTATTTGGCATACATATATACCATAGTGTGGCAAACATAGGCTACTTATTTAGTTATTTTTAAATTTCGACGAAGTCGCGGGCAACAACTAGTTATGACTATATTTTTCTAGGGATAAATAAAACGAGACGAGAAAGGAGATAAAATACGTTTATTTCTTAAAATTTGTCAATAATATATCATAGACAGATAGATACGAGCGTATCACTGAATCTGTACACAGAATGCGGGACAACAACTTACTAAATGGTCACCGCGACGTTCAGCCCGCGGGGGCGGAAAGCGACCTTATGCGCACGACTTACAGTCGATATTGCTTCGTCCCCGCCCCCGCCCCCGCCACACGCCCTCCTGCCCCCCGCCCCCGGCCCCGCCCCCTGCGCACACGCAACTCATTCTATCCGGCATTTTCAATGCCACAATAAGCAACTACTGAAAAAATATCGCCCGGACTTGAAACTTATCTAAACAAATTCTTTCAGCCGATACGTTTCGATATACACGCGAGCCTGTCTTTACACCACTATCATCTTTGTGTTAGGCGTTTTAAAATCGAATATCGCTCGATTTAAAATACCTTTAAATAAACCTAAAACATAAAAGGTACCAGTAGAATATTTAATGAATTAAGCAATATATCAAAATCTATTTCGTTATTTTCTCCAATAAATTACACGTTAAATTAATTTACTCAACTTTTTTCTAAACAAGTAGACATTTACATACAAACGATATATTTAAAACGCTTTACACAAAAATGTAATCACCGTCAAAATCTATATTTCCGTATACATAAATAATTTTAAACAAGTGAGATTCATTGGCAGGGAATGTTATAAAATATTTACAAAACATATTGTAGACGAAACTTTATTCGAAGTCAAACAAAATATTAATACTAAAAACAAATCAGGTTTCTTGCAATATTTATATAACTGGGAAAAAATAATATGGCCGAATGCGACATAAAATATATATTTTATATGTAATAAGATTTTGACGGAGATATATATAGAAATGTGATAAGACAGATGATACAAACATACCATACTAAAGCCTCTCACTATATATAATTCACATGTATATATTTAAATGCTAAAATATATATCTAGGGTGCTTTTTGCGCTATCTACTATAATATAACATACAACTACGCGTTATATTACTTTTACAATTATATTTATTATCATTATAAACTTTTCATATTTATATTTTTACACCTAAACCGAAGAATGATGAACCAAAACTAGACAATTCCGTCTACCGTACATCACAACACCTATACCGAAATTACTCACAAAACTTCAAACATTTATTACATTGTAACAAATATTCACAAAAAAACATATATTTCATCTTATAATCATAAATTATAATCAACGTTCTAGTAATGTTGTTTATTTAAAAAAAATTTATTGCACATCATGGCGTTCACAATTCTCCCAAACTTTTGGTAGTTCAGCTGAAATTTGATCGATAAATCTTAACATAAATAAAGCTTAGTGTGAAATTTATCAACTAAATTATAACATTTAAATTATAGAACCATTTGTTTTGTTGTAGCTTTCAAAGCGAAATATTTTCACGACAATTTGGTTTTTATAACTTTCCAGTTATATAAAGAATAAAAATGACGGAACTCGGACTGTAAACAGCAATAAAACATTTTATTCATTCACATAAATACATAAATTGATATTTGAATGGGATTATAACCAATA
Source organism: Papilio xuthus (assembly GCF_000836235.2). Classification (NCBI taxonomy): domain Eukaryota; kingdom Metazoa; phylum Arthropoda; class Insecta; order Lepidoptera; family Papilionidae; genus Papilio; species Papilio xuthus. The sequence goes on along the minus strand of NW_013531107.1, from coordinate 5,695,083 downwards.
CATATATCATCGTAGGTTTCTGAGACCAAAACATACGTTTAAAACATATTATTATGTCTGTTTTGAAGATGAGGGATAACAATATGTTTTATATAGAGATTTTGATATCAGAAATCAACAGTTATTAAATAAATTGTCCTACTTACATATTGATTTGCAAAAGAAATGTTTAAAATGTAAGAAAAATCGGTTACTTTTCATCAAATTTAAGATTATTTGAAATTCATACAAGGGAACCATCAAACAATGTTACGTTGGTGGAAACTAAATATCAAAAAAACCAAATAATTAATGAATTTGAATGAGAAATGAAAACATATTGTTACAATCTACATTATGTCCATTAAAGTTTTCATTTTGAGCATTTAAAATATAACTAACTAGGTAAAGATTGCGACAAACTAAAGGAACTTGTTGGATTGTACGTGCACGCAGACAACGCAGACAACGTCTCGCTCACACCGACATTCGTGAATGTAGCTACATTGTACGACGACACGACGACACGCAAATATCAATCTTACGCGCATACAAATAACAACTATTTCTGTTTAAGCATTTAACTCGACTCATGTCCTAACCCATCTGCAATATAATTGTTTAACCTATCGGGTAACAGGATATATTTATACACTTATTACATGTCAATGTATCGATTACATATGATATATTATGTATTATGCTTATATATAAATATATGTATATATTCATAGAGTTATAAAAGTTATGCGGTATGTCTCAAAATACATTGTTTCATTTTTAATATCTTATTCGAGATTATTGTTGTTTTTCTCCTAATTAAAGTATTAATTTACAAAGTTTTCTTATTTTTTTTTAAATACTAAATATGAAAATTACATTTTACATTTGAAAGATTAAATGTTATATGAAGATTTATTTTAGCTAAGTCTCTAATCTAGTTTGTCTATGGTAGATTTGTCTATGGAGACTCTAAATCAACAGAGTTGTCCTAGAATGTATAAATTTGACTAATTCTTGGTGAAATGTGGTATGTCCGTGCTATTGATCGTTTGTATGGCTTCCCTTGGTACGGGACGGCGGTCGCCCCACCATAAGTCACGTTGGTCCAAATAAGCTCTCACAAAATAATAAAACTTCTATCTCTGACCAAACTGACCCTGCCTTCAAGTCCTGAGTTCTATCCGTCAATAACAGTTCAAAACGACCTTTAATTTTTTTTAAATAATATTAATATTTTTCATAAATATTGTTGGTTATTACACATGTGAAATTTAAAAATTTTCCTGAATATTTTCCCGTTTGTCAAAAATCTAAATGTCACATTTACTAACATTAATGTCAAAGTGACATCAAATAATTATCTGTCAAAGAGTTTGATAGTAAAACATAAATGTCCAATAGATTTCACTTGTTTATTTTGACGTCAATAACAATTTAGTTTAACACTTTGTTAAGTATTTGAAACACGTATTTTCGTGAATATATAACATTATGATTACATGAGGTCTGGTTCCCTCTTGGCTTTATAAATACCATCATTGGGTAAATACTCATCAATGTCTCCAAAGGTACAGTCAGCCTCAAAAATAGTGACCGGTATCTGGACATCCTTGCAACGGGTGAACAGGTCGCAACACTTACACTAAGCGGATAAACATCGAAAAGCATTATTGTACTTATAAATTGTGAACAAATCGGCAGGATTTCAACAAAATCGTACCACATTGCACTCCGAACGAAGCGCTATTTGCTTAAAATATAGGTTCTAGTAGTTCTAGTATATGCTCGGGCTAAATTAAATTATTTTTCAAGCTGACTGTACACAGTGACAGAATGTAACAGAAAAACAAACGTCCATATGACGACACGCAGGCCGAGTCCACAGCGCTCGCGCCCAATTTACAAACTAAAAAAAAACCGTCAGAAAAACGAGGAAATGCGCTAATGCATTGCTTAAACTTAAATGTACCACTCGTAACAACACTTTATTCTTAGCACTGTAGAGTTCAATATTCGCCGCTGTTAAATTATTGCTTACTGTTGCACTCGGGCCGCCGTCCGGTGCCGTCACTGGTGTCCGGCCGGCCGCGCGTCCGGGTGCGTCACGTCCGGCGATCCGGATCCGATTAGTACCGGGATCAGGATGACAACCGCGTCACTCGACCGCCGGTGGGTGTGGGTGCGGGCGGCGGGGGGTCACGTGACGCGCGGCGGGTGTCCCCCCGCGGCTCACGTGGCGGCGGCGGCGGCGGCGGCGGCGGCGCCGGCGGGGCGTCAATACGCGCGCCTCTCCTCCATCTCTGACAGCTGAAACACATCACCACAAACAATTATAACCTTTTTTTAAGGAGCAGACGAGCAGTGGGAACAACAAGTTGATCATAAACGGCCAAGGTCACCTATAGAAGGAACCTAAGTCGTAGGGGTTTGTATAATATGCCGAGGACCACAACGCAACTGTGCGAGTTCGAAAATTTCAGGGAAACCACACAATTTTGTATTAAGCCATTGATTTGGTGGTCTATCGTGTCAAAACTTTGAAATTACAAGACAAAGAAAGACACTAGGACTTGGTTATCTTACGCATGAGTCATATACTGAAACTTGTTCTTTTAGGACTGGTAATACTTGGTCTGGTTAGTTTGACTCAGTCATGTCATTTTAAATTCAGTAATCAAAACTGGATAAACGAGAGGAAAAGTTGAAGTATAGTTGTGTGTGGGGGGTGGCGTACATACATGGTGGTGCTTGGCGCGCTTGTGTGGGGGGTCGTCGGGCGCCTCCTCGATGACGAGCTCTCCGCCGAGCGCCGCGCACCCCTCCTCCCCGCCGCCGTAGCTGCCGCTGCACACATACCATACATAGCTTTACATTCACACATCATTTGCTTATAAATATCACTTTATACAATCAACAATGTTTCCATCAAATAGTGTTTAGTTAATGTTTAAATGGATGGACGTTTCTTTGAAGGTATCTCCAGAACGGCTGCATGGGTCTTGATAAAAATTGGCAGAGATTTAGAACATAGTTGAGAAGAACGGAATTCGGAAGATGGATTCTCGAGCGACAGCTAGTTTGTCGAGCAAAGTTTCAAGTGTGAAGGTGAATGTGGAGTGGGAAGTAGTAAGTAAGTAAGGAGGAGATACTGACGAGTAGTAGGGGGAGTGGTGCAGCAGCACGGCGGGGGGCGCCTCCTCCTCCTGCAGCGGCACCAGCCCGCCCGAGCCGCGACCCACCACGTACTTCTCTGCAACACACATGTACATAATTCAATATTCCTATATCTATACACTGAAACAAATTGAAGTGTCTGTATGTAATATCAAAAAAAAATTTAACTTAGTTATAACGAATAATACCTAGCAACTACCATTAATATGGCCTTATTCGAAATAATTTTATAGCTGTTTTAGCTTTTGAATTTTCTGGGGGTAAGGTAGCTGACCCTCCCCGCCCCCTTGTGACACTCATGGCTAGTAAATAATTTGAACATAAGATGTCTACCTAAACACAATGACAGTTGTACAACCTTTACAACGTGCTTTTAAAATGGCGGAATGTTATTGTCACTTAACAACATAGATTACCTATTGAAATAATGACATAAATATATAATTTACCCTCTCTCTCGCCGCCTGCGCCGTTGGTGACGACTGTCATCACCAGGCCGCTGCTGCTGGCGTTGTACGACAGCCCGTGTCCTGCAATACATCGTTTGGAAGCATAATTATGGAGAACACAAAGCAAACAGATTATATTCTGGTTCAAATAATAGCAGTAGTTCACTACCTCAGTGTGAAACTATCCACATGGAATGTTTCTGCAATGTATGTACCTGGTGAGCCGGGCGCGCTCTGACTGACGCCGCTGCGCTGCGGGAACATATACTGCGTCGAGTGCGAACCTCCGCCCCCGCCCCCGGCCCCACCGCCACCGGCCCCGCCTCCGCCTCCGCCCCCGGCCCCACTCAGCCGCTGCTGGCTCGCCTGTAACATTCACAGTACAAATATTATAACCAATCACGAGAATTGTCGCTTTTATTTTTTCTTCAAATGTGAGTTAATGTTATAAGAAAGAGATTTCATTAACATTATACAAACCTGTTGGTCGGATTCTTCCCCGGTGAAGAGATCGGGCGTGGGCTCCCGCGACAGCTCCTCCGGCGTCACCAGACCCGACACGCCCACTTGTGATGGGGATGTCGGAGCACTCCTATGGATCGGACAAGTTTATCAAATAAAATATCACGTACAAGCTTTTAATTTTACTAACTGATACATGTATTATTAGTTAAAGTAATCTTAAGAAGAGCAATTGTCAGTTAACATAATAGTTTACTATAATATTTGCGATCCGTACCAGCTTTTCTCTGAAGAAATACTAAATGTCTCATGTTACGTATGTTTTGGTGTTGTATGTTTTGTGTAGCTATGAGAGACTGACCGCGAGGAGAGTCCGAAGGGTGCGCGGAACTGCACCCCGCGGGGGCGACGCGGGCGGAACGACAACTCGATCAGCTTGCCCTCGCTCTGCGGGTCGATGCGCCAGAAGCTGCCTTTGCCCGGCTCCTCCTGGCTGCGCGGCACCTTGATGAAGTATCTGCAAGGCGAAACACAACATATAAATGTACCATAACAAAACAATATATTTAAGTATGACGTCACCGTATTAAGTTATCAATACAATATAGTGTTACCTGTTGAGTGATAAGTTGTGACGTATGGAGTTCTGCCAGCCCTTGTCTGCGGTGCGGTAGTACGGGTAGTGCTTGGTGATGTAGCTGTAGATGCCGCTCAGCGTCAGCTGCTTGTCGGGCGCGGAGGCGACGGCCTGCACGATTAGCTGCGCATAGCTGTATGGTGGCTTCGCGTCGTCGCGTCCCTCGCGACTCTCCCGTGCTTCTCGACCCTCGCGGCCTTCCCGACCCTCCCGGCCCTCGCGACCCTCCCGCGACCCGTAGCCCGACTCAGAGGTCGTCGATGACGCCTGTAATTACAACATCAGATATTATTGTAGTGATGTTATCTAAAACAAAGGATCGATGAACTGTGTACGTAAAGTTATGTACCTACTCTTCCTAAGTTCTTCAATAGGATTTAATCATGCAAATATCATATACTAACCGCGTTGCCATTAGAGGTGGGCCGCTGGTGGTCAGCGAGTGCGGCATATTGTGCCACAAGACCGAGGTCTGCGTGCCGGCGGCCCGAGCTGCCAGCGCCACGCGGCGACGTCGGACAGCTGTTGGCCGCGCTGATCGTGCCTGCAACACAACATGTACATATTTAACACCAGTTATAATTCCTTTAGTGTAAGCAGTAACTGCTTGCTGTGAAACTCGTTTGTTTATTATTTCGTGAAGGAGTCATCAACAATCATTCATATATGCAAGTCTTCTGATCTACTCATTCATTAGTATCACTTTTATAAGACAATTTGCACATAAAACATAAGTAACAAAATATTATTCAATTTTAATGTAGTAGACAAGTCACTGTAAAGTGAAATTTGTGTCACGAATAAAATCTATATCGTTAGTCTATTTCATTATTTATCTCATAAATATAGCAAGCAAGAAGATCAAGGCCGCTGTTTAAAATAGACGACACGATTTACATATTTGCTACCGATCGACTAACATATTTCTCACGAAAACAATCTTTATAACTTATTTTGGATATCAAATAAAGTAATAAGATAAACATTTAGGAAAGCATTGCTCTATAACTGTCGCTAGCTATCTTAGAACATTGTAATTATTCAAAAAAGAGCATCTGAAAAAGTTTAACAAGGTGGTGGGATTTCTATCCAATATCCTTTAATTATGTTCTATAGATAAACAAAATGTCTGTAGAAGTAATAAAGTGCACATACAATGACTGATGGATTTGCCTTCACCCAATACCTAAACAGGATGGTAAAAAAAGCCTTCATGTGATCGTGCAATGCGCAAAAAGTGTCGTGTCGTGCGCAATGACTAGTTGCTATCACACGAGGGTAATACAATGGAGTAGTCATTGCAGTACTGGTGTTGTTTATATGCATACATCTGTTTTAACAGTATAAATGCGTTTAAATAATAACAGTACTGTATTGCCTACTGGTCTGTCTTATTCAGCTGTCTTCGTGTGAAAGTATTACTAAGAAACGTCGCGACAGTAGGCGAATGCACGCTAGCCATTGATTTACTGCACAAACTGGGTCACTCGACACACTATTGCCTCACAATATTGACATATCGTCTCAATTAAATAAAGTAGGTACTTTTAGAATCGGCTATACTTAACATTGCTAAAGCTGCGCAAGCGTTATGCAATATTGATATAATAATGCCACTATAAATTACATTTAACTTCATAACACGGATAAGAAATGTGTCAATGAACGTAGGAATAAAGGACAACAACATCATCAGTTTATCTTACTTTATAAATGCGTATGTAGGAATGGCTGCATGGATCTCGTTGAAATTTGGCATACATGTATAAATACTCTGGAAGAACACGAAGGCTATAATTTTTTTTTAATTCTGCGCGGAACCTTGATTTCTGCTTTCAAATAATGGGAGGATTTCCGAAAAAAATCTGCATACATATAAACATGTTTAATCTTCGCTTTCAAAGCTTCATCAAAGTTAATAGGAAGTTACCTGTGGGCGAAGGTGCTGGGCTGCGGGCGTCGTTATCCACTGGTATGGTGATGCGCAACGGCGGCAGCGGAGCACTGGAGCCTCCCGCGCCGCCGCCGCTCTCCTCCACTAGTGACTGGAACTCCAGCCGAATGTTCGTAGAGGGGAAACGAAGCGTGCATCTGAAATGATACATAACATTTCTATATATTACAATTAATACAATCATACGAAGAACGCAAAATGTAAAGGTTTTAGGTACAACCTGTCCTTTTTCCCCAAGGAATACGTCGAACAGTATGTACTTATCTTTACTTTTTATACACTAATATTCTCTTTCACAATTTCAATCATTGATCAATATAAATGGACTGGCTATAAGACGTAGTATTTTGTGCTTATATGATTCTCGCCATTTTGGCGCTGATGGTAGCGGTGATATTGATTCGAACTAATAATATAGGTAGAATTAACGGTCAAGTAACATCAACAGCGCGTTTAAATCGGAACGAAGGAAAAAGGCTGTCATTTTCAAGTAATCGCCTATCCATTGAAATCAGTGATTCCATTTTCATATTAAATTGGCACAGTTATGTGTCGAGACCATTCAATGATGAACTAGTAAATGATGCCAACCGCCAATCGATCACTCGTTAACATTTTGAACGCTACAGGTCAAATAACAATCAAGCTGCAGCCAATCAAACTGATTCAGTACACAGTCGAGGACGTTAATTTCCTACCCAAATCAGAGAAATCTCATTTAACGTTCATAATTATTAGGTCAATCTCACGGTGACAGTCATAGTATTAAAAAGGTTTCGTTTGTTTTTATTATAAGAATCGAGCCTCAACGGTCCGTGGATCTGACGTTAGTTTATAGACAACTAGCTGACGCCCGTGACACCGTGCGTGCAATTAAAAAATAATATTTAGTAGGTTTTGTGTTCTTCCAGACAATATTCTATATTCATGCCAAATTTCATCCAGATACGTTAAGCCGTTCTGAAGATACCTTCAAGCAAACATCCTTCCATCCATCAAAACATTCGCATTTATAATATTAGTAAGATATGCATTCAAATAATTTATTCATACGAAAAATGGAAGGTGCACTAATGGAGTCCGAATCATTTCTATTGAATCCGGTATCTATCGATCTGGTAATCGCAGGGTTGCGAGTCGGCGGACACATTTCCACAATTCCCGGTATTTGCGCGGACGTTGGCGTTTTTGTTGCTGATTGTAATATTGGATGACGTCATGTTACTTATATTCGCATTATGTATAAACAGTTTGACAAAACGAGAAAGTGGGTGACCAGGATCTAGATAAAAAAGAACAAGAAAAGTGAGAGGTTAAGGTATCGATTCTACATTTCTTACGTCGAGGTAGCAATGTGTTTTACGATTAAATTAACCTATACATAAAACTCACAACACTGCGTGACTCTTGCATTAAAAAAAACAGACTAAAATGCCACGTATAAACAAGATGTTTTTATAACGGTACTCGAATTAACAATAACAAGACACATTTAAAAATGTTATTTTCCGTCATGTGTAAAGGTATTAGAGTTTATTATCAAAAGACCGTTATCGCGTGTGGACTTGGGGCTGAACTTATTAAAGTTTAAAAGCACAGGTCTCTGCGTACCCTTAGTACATTAAGTCGTAATGAGCGAGGTATGGTTTACCCCACTTTATAACCTTGTTATTCGAAAGGGTATTAACAATGTTCACCGTTGAATAAATAATTTGCACGGCGATTAATTTATTTGCCACAATAAAAGATAAAAGATAAGTTAAATCGATTACTCGTCTACGAAAATAAAATTCCATAATTCATTTTTTTTATTGAATAAACCAGTGCTTGACCACAGACCCACTTAATAGTATGTAGCTATGTGATCGAAGGATGGTACGTGGGTACCAAAAGTGCGTGGCTTAGAAAATATCTATTGAACCAATTCTTGATGGCACCCACGCCATTTTTTAAAAATAACGCTCACTATCATTGTTTCCTAACATTTTCATCTAATTGTAAATGTTCAAGTTATACAGTAACGTTCAAATATGAGAGGATTTATAGAGATGTAAAATTAAATCTGTTTTTCGCCTACACAACTTCAGAGGTGCTATATATATATATATATATACAAGTGTGTTGGTTTTATATTAAAAATACGGCAATGGGTTTTCCGTGTGTTTAAGCGCCACGCGGATATGAAATGTTTATGAGTAAACAATGTTATTGCTCGTGTAACACACGCAACACGCACAATGCACACATACGCAGTAGAGAATTCACGTATTTGACTGTGAAAATACGCTGTCAATAAAACCAGGCCATCACTTTTGGCAAAACCCTGTACGAGTAGGTACTCGTTTATACTTTACTTAAACATAATACGCGAAGTCACGCTAGTCAAAAAAAATCTGACATTTTAATACCTTTGTCTAGCTACCTGGAAAGCAAAAACATTCCGCTTTTTTAAATGTAAACACTGGCACAAAATAAAAAGCACCATGTGCGTAAATAGACACGATTAAAAACAGATAAAAAAAATATTAATAAAAAGTGCATAGTCATCCACGCATGCACCGGCAGCGGCGGCCGGCGAATCAATAACTCGAGCGCCTTGTTTACGACCGAGCGCGCTGGACGGCGCTAACGCTTTGTTTATTTAACTGCACAACGAAGCAAATTCAACTTTACGCCTAACAAAATAAAGTTTGAAATACCTTGCATTACTATACGGTATGTGGACGCAGGAAAACATTGGACTCAATTTTTGCCAATGACCGCATAAAAACATAATGGCGCTAGTGTGGATTATGAAACGTACGAAATTGCACAAAAGCAATTTCGCTCAACTATCTGAGCGTGCAGTACAGTGCATGTGACAACGTAACAGTTGTGCTTTGTTACGTTATTGTGAATCAAATACGTAAATAGAACTACGTCTAGAAAAATCTAACTAAATAGGTCCAGAGTCGGGACAGATAATTAAGACATTACACACCTTTCTACTTATGATACCTATTTATAGAATCTTAGGTATTTTTACTTTCATTCAGTATAAATGTAGCCCTTCTGTTATAAAAAAGGTCATAATTACCTTTTGAAGTATGCAATAAGAAGTGTTTCTACGAACTGTTAAAAGATAAACAAAAGTTAGTTAATTAATTATTTAGGGGTTTAAGTTTCGTTTAATTAACCTGTAGGATAATCCCCTGCGTTAAACTTGCATACAGTACCTCTATGTAGTATTATTTTCTATATAACCTAAAAAGTACTAATACTGAAAGAGCTATTCATTCTGCCTCCTGGGTATCCGATGACTTAAATATTTCTGTGTATTTCATGGGCAATATTGTACGTAATCAATGATCCAACTTGGTAGTTCAGCAGCGTCGGTAGGTCAGGATACATTTACACAAACATCGCAAAATGAAACATAATTCCTTACACTAGAGTCTACAATTCTTTGAAGAAGATTTCCAACGTATCGATCTAGAGTTTTCCACCAAACTCGAGGCGTCCTTCACCCCGTGCCCTTATAATATTACCCGACGGTTTCGTAGCGCGCCATGTTTTCCTTATTATGTCCCCAATTTATTGATATTCCCCGACAGGCTACGTAATAGCGAAAGAAAGTCCTTGGAACAGCTTAGCAGATATACAATGACGAATTTTGGCAATTGCTTGTACTTGGAAAATTGTATGATAATTTCTTCAGATAATCGTGTTTACGGTACCGCATCGACAAAGTCTGAACTCTCTGTTTCTAACATTTACTTTAAAGAAACGGAGACAAGTGTCAAAGTCGACAGAACCCAGAGTAGCATTTGCAAACACGTGTTCTTAATTATTTTCATAATAACATCCGTATGAAAGACAAGTCTATTAATTGCACGTAAGTATTTATTAATAAATTCAATCTTTTACAAAAGTTTTTTGATACACAGGTCTCATTAAGATTCCGATTTGCTAAAGGATTTCAAGCGAATAAAAAACATGCAACGTCGAATCGCGTTTCGAGAGAAATTACCGGAACGTCGAGACACGAACAAAAGGATGAAAGCCTGATCCCGGGAAGCGTCCGGCTGTAGGGGTAAATCCTTTGCGTCACTTTCCTAGAAAGGTATAAATGTGGCACGAACCTAACGGGCGGAAGAATATTCTCGTCTATATTTTTATATTAAACTTAATTTCGCTGTTAATAGATTTCTCTTAGACACGTCAATAAGACACTTTTCCTCTGTTTATATAACTGTTTGCTTTATAAACTTATTCAGCGTTTTATAAAGTTTAGATTGAAGGTAATATATGTTGTGTAGGACATGAAATTAGAAGACGTATTGTCTATGTACCATCTACCTTATTAATAACAATATAGGTACACAGAGAACGCGTTTCCGTGTGGCATCTCCCTAATACAAACTGGACGCGTCTATGTTCAGTCATTTGAATACAATATATGTTCAGTCGCGTCTCCCTTACAACGTATCGATTGAGCGGGAACATGTCTGGTAATACCGCAACAGGTAACTGTGCGATGTTTACAAAGGACGCCCTCCGCAGCGTTCAACCGCACCAAACAAAACAATAGACCAACTGAACAGTAGGTAATGAAAGTAAATACAGAGGAATGGAGCTATTTTATACGGCATCTGATATTATTATTCAACTTTTTCTTTTTTGCAATAGAGAATTTTACTTTTTTAGTTTATGATTGATGGCGTGATTAAAGAGCGGAGGACACTGAGTTTGGCTGTATTGTAACCGGAACACACGTACAGGAACACTATTGTTTACTCTGTCTTTTTCACACGCATGAAGGAGATAACAATATTGTACAAGTACAATGGCAATGGAGACCCAGTATTGATAATAAACAAATACTTACGCGTATCGTAATTACGATGCAAAAACGTAATACGAAATACAATTGTTTACATACTCAATCAGTTTTTAACTCGCAATAGGTAGTCGAGGCAATAAAAACGATTAGCTTGTCTCCGATTCATAGTTATAGAGATAAAGAGATAGTAAGTTGGGACGAGAATAAATCTCAGATAGGTCAGAGGGAGGCGCGGCACAAACGTCATTGTTGATGTACAATGCTATACATTACAATATACGAGACAATTTTAAACTTTTATAGAACTCTGTTACTAATGAACTACGAAACAATTCATTCATTTGGATCTAATATTTTCAGTCCAATTTCTTTTGTCTAAACTGCTATACTATAAATATGTAGGTAAGTATGTACCTACTTTGAAATAAATATGTATAACGCTGTAGCACAAGCGTTTTGAAGTCGACTGTACCTCGCTGGCAAATAGACCGAACTGGGTCGTTTCGCTACAGTAAATGGAATCCTAAAAAATACATACAAAAGTAAATTAAATCTACAAACTGTTTGTCCGACATTGTTTGTTAAAGGTAACTCTATTTTCAGCTACAATCACTGTCTATTCCGAGTACTTAATTTGCGTAGGTGTTTTTGTTACTTTTAATTAAATCAAATTACTCCTATTTATAAATCCTTGTGATTAATTCTGGGGAAATGTGGGTTGCAACGTGGGTTAAGTTAATCAACCCACACTCTTCATATTACAGGTATTTGACGGAGTAATAGCATGGTGTTTTAGCAGTTCGTGGTATCACTAAGACTAGAGATACAATTTCGAATATAGATATTTGCACAGATTTTACAAAACACTAGCTGTCGCTCGCAACTCCGTCCGCGTGGAAAAGAAATTAATTAGTTCCCGGAAATTATTCGAATTTTTCTCACCTTTTAAATCTTTCCTAGACCTCCACGAACATTTCAAGACTAAGATAAGATAAATCCGTTCAGCCGTTCTCAAATTTTAGCGAGACTAACGAACAGCAATTCATTTTTATATATATAGATTTGCAAGCTTCAGCATGTTAAAGATACAAGATAGTTAGAGCCATTAAATTGAAAAGATGAATGGCATGGTACTACGATGAAAATATAAATATTGGCAAAATTTATTTGGCTAGACTAAAGCTGAAATTGAGCCAAGTACATATCACACTCTATTTTCCTTAAGTGTACGTACTTCGTAAAAAAATCCATGTCTTTAGGCTTTTTATGGAAACTGCTAAAGTGTAGATTCCTAAGTCAATACTCACGGCTTTCCCATTTCCCCGGTAAGAGCCTATTTCGCAGATGAATTACTAAAATTCTATACAAAACCTTTATTACAATTCTATACGAAAACAATAATTATGGAAACATTGTAAATGAGCTGAATGTGTTTTCTGTTTAGTAATAAAAAAGTCCTTACTGTATTTAGGTCCTTTGATAATTACAGAAAGAAACTCACATCAACACACTGAAACACCTAAGTGATCACCATATACTAGTATTCGGGCGAAAGTAATTCATAGTAATTAAATGTTGCCTATCGACTACTTGTCTGTATATTTAATTCGTGGAATAAAATTGACGAGTACAATAAAGTGATTCTGCGAAAACCCTCGCAAGCCTTACGGGAAAATGGAAGCTTAAATGGTTTTATTTTTAAACTTCGTATAAATAATCCCTACTAAGAAAACAAATATTTATCTATATTTAGTATACTATTTTCATCGCTTCTTATTTATTTTAATTAAATCTCTTATTAAAATGCTATCGTCTACGGTATACAGACTCGTAAAAAAATCAAAGTATATTTCTGGTCTGTGGCAAAATCGGGGCGTTGGCAACATAAAACCCCGGAGGGGGTCGTGGTTGAGGGGTGTAAGTCGGCGAGGCAGCGATGACGTCATCACGGTCGATGCCCTTGCGAAGGTCCCGCGACCCAGAGACGCTCCAAGCCAAACGTCTCTGTCTGTAAATGGCGATGTTGCCAAAACAAAGCCTATCGGAACACCAGACACGCCGCCGCGATACTAACTTTAAATATTTTTTTATGTCTCGGAGAATTTTTGTTCAAAAAACCGTGTGCAGCGCTCTTACTATTATAATTGCTAATATTTAGATGGATGGACGTTTGCTGGAAGTTATCTCCAGAACCGCTGCATGGATCTCGCTGAAATTTGGCAGACGATGTTCTACATCTGTAGGACGATATAACACATAGGCTACTAATTAAGTTTAGTTTTATATCCGCGCAGAAGGAGTCGGCACGTGCCAGCTAGTAAAACATAAAGGACCTAATATCACGTGTAACAACGTAGCATATTTCTAGAATATTCCGTATTAGTCAATCAAATAATATTACAACATATATTTTTATAGCTGGCAGCTACAAAAATGATATCATATCTACATAATAAACATAAAACAACTCAAACTGTCTTACAACTTTCGCATTAAAGTCTAATACATTAACATAAAATTTAATATGCGCTCCGACCCTCCACGGCAGCCACTAGGGTTGTGTTTGTTCAGACTTGTGTAACCTATTTGCCTAGACTGTCAGGCTCCTTCGACTGGCACATGCACGTCCCTAATGGTTTCCTCTGTAAATAACATTAAATGAAATTGGCTTGTTTTCTCACGTATTTGGTTAACAGTAAATAGTCATCATGAATTTTTGTCTACTAATGTTGAATTTATAGAATCTCGTCTAGTATATTATAAAGAGGAAAGACTTAATAATCGTTTGTTCTTATTTTATTTCTTGTGTATGTATTTTTAATTATACAAAATTACTTGATATGTTTGACATCATAGCAAGATAGTTTAACGTTGTAATTAATCTATTTTTACGTTAAACATTCACGTGAATGTATATTTCGATTCATACGACTGCCGCGAGTTGTCATGATGAGATTTATCGTAGACAACTGTTGTAAAGTCAACATAAACTAAATTTAAATGTATCAAAATAACGGATTACTCATGGATAAAATAGTCTAACTGTCGCTCAGAAATAGTTACTCGGGCAACACCACAAACTGCGTTTTTCCCACTAAAACACCACTAAAGTCCTTTCTTATTAACAATTAAGTGATGTGAAATGAAAAATGAAAATGAAAAAATCTTTATTGTTATACACAAGAAATTCAAATTCAATGTTGCCTTGACTCCTTAACTAGGAAGACCTGTACTTAAGGAGAAAAGGACTTCCCATATATATAAATTTAATAATTGTTTGTGTAGAAAAACAACTATGATGTGAGGCAAGATAGTCTTATGATAAAATGTTTTGTACACAAAGCGCGAAACTGATTTTATTATGAACAGCTCAAGTTAAAAGGAAGTAAACCGACCTAGATTATAAAAATGGCGCGACGCGTCACAATGTTCTAAACAAAGACAAGGAGAGCGTCAAGATGGGACTTGGACTTCCGTGTTCTAAATGTTGTGAATAAATTATATTGTATAAAAACATTACGTGTACTACAGAATAAGGGACTGACCGTTATCTGTGTCACCAGTAATAACAACTATTAGACATAAAAAAAGTTCCAAATAAATACGAAACAACATCCCATAGACAAATTTAGATTGGCTCGCAATTTGAAGATCTTCAACAGTTCTTTGTTCTGTTAAATAAAACGTTTTAAAAACAATTCACAAGCCATAGTAAATCCTATAAACACACAATGAATCAGACGCGCTGTCCGCTAAAGCTACAAAATGACTAATAAACTACTTCAAATAAAAATAAAGACTTATCTAACAGGATAAACAGATTGCAAATATTTCTGCAAAATTGATTGCCTTAATGAATATTTCATAGAAAATATCGGATATATTGAAAACATTCTCACGGTAGAAAATACCATTTAATCACATTAAGATAAACATGACTTTTTTTATATCAAAAGGTGGCAAACGAGCGAGCGGCCACCTGATATCGCTGAAATAGAGAGTGACCGTTGCCAATAGACATACGCAATTGCATACGCGTTGCCTACCTTAAATCGATGGAGGAGAGGATGCACAGAAAGAAAATATCTTCCCTTTCCATGCATCCTCCCTTCCGGAAAGTCCACTTCCACCTCCCATCCCTTCCTTATAAGAAAAAGGGTGGGAAGGAAAAGAGGACTAAATTAGGCCTCCGGGACGCACACTCATCAGACGAAACGCGGAATTGCTTCCACTTCTATGGTATTGCACCGGGCGAGCCAGGCCACTGTTAAATGACTTCTGAAACCATAAATATTCGGGCGAACCAAAACAAAATCTGGTAACAAGTTTACATAATATATCCGTAAACATTAGGAATATATTATCATACCAATGCTTTTTCGTCTTTTATATGTACATAGGCTTATATACATGTTGATTTGTAGTTCGTTGTAGACTAAAAGTTTTCCACGCGGAGCAAACTGGATTTATTTTACATAATACAACAATAATATAGAAACGCTTCATGTTTATGTATTTACATACTGGATACTACAAGAAACGAATAGGAATCGATTAAATAATATCATATAATTAATTCATGATGATAAAATCTAGTTCCAATGTCAACAGAGGAATTATTACCGAGGAATTATTAAAAAAAAATAAGTAGCCTATGTGTTCTTCCAGACTATGTTATAACAGTATCAAATGTTATCAAGATCCGTTGAATCGTTCCGCAGATACCTTGTAACAATCATCCATCCATCCATCTAAACGTTCGCATTTATATTATTAGTATGATTTTAGGATTATTCCTATGATAACAAATTTGACATACATCCCTAATTTGCTCTCGTTTTTCACTGATTTAATGTAAAAATTATTAATCCAGATTATATTTGAAGATTATAATTTAGACTGTAATAAGACTATCCTTACTTCATTTCTAGAGGTTACTTACAATCAGCAAGTTAACGAACAGTATGAAACTATTTCGTGACTTAAACTCGTTCATTAGTCGCGGCTTAAAATTGCCAGCGAGTCTTGTTAGCAGGTACTCTTGTTATTTTAATTGAGTGAAGTTTTAAAGTACGCTTAAACACTGGAAAGTTTTCATTTGTAACAATGTTGTGTTTACGAATTTACAACAACATGTTTTTTCTGGGATACAGCAAAAAAACATTAATTATGCCACTGGCATTATCTTAATTGCGGTGAATCTTAAAAGGGACCAATTTGATATACAACAATTTACTTTGATCACAAATATAGTAACATAACAAAAGTCGTGATGGAACCGCACAAAAAGTTTGCATTACCATCATGGCCGGCCATATTTGCAAACAATGACGCGCCGGCCACCACGTCGCCTCTTGAATGGGAGGAAGGTGCGCCGAGAGGCTCCGGCTACGGGGCATCGCGTGACATCATGTTCGTCAGGGAAGGGAAGGAGTTGGTGACGTCACCGTTGAATCAGCAGACGCGGGCGCGTGGCGCTAGATATCTGAAGGTCAAAACTACACTATCGCGTTGTATGAAAAATTTCACACTTCACGTAAAGATTTAGCAGAACCGAAATATCCTCATAATAAGTTTAATATTTGTGTCGTTGTAAAGCATACGAAAGCTTAAGACTTGATTTAAATTTATATAAACGATTACTAAAAGCTATAAATACCTATGTCAATGACATTAACCTTACAAAATAATTTATTCATATTGTTTAGACTTCGAAACATAAACATGTCATAAAACACAAGCGACACAATATTAAAAAGTTAATAAAGAAAACAATCAGATTATTTCACTTTATTAAAAACACGTTTTTTTATTACTAGATGGCGTTAGGCAGATGTTTTGAGATGATTAGGTACAATCGTGATGGTATTCACAAGGAAGTGAACGTCCTCTTCGTCTGGTCGCAAAGCGCGCAGACATTCCGAGCTGTTTGTTGGCGACTGTACCACAACTGGTTTACGTTACAATTCCAATAAACATTCGAACACACGTAATACATCCGCAATAGGTCACTGTGATAAATACCTTGTTAAAAATATTTTGATACGTGAGAAAACTTTTGCTATTACGTGACTTTCTGATGTAAAACCGATGCTTATTTCAAACAATAATTGGAATGCTGGCCGATGCGCATAATATTTTCTATTATTAAATTTATTCTGTTTTGTCTCCACTATTAATCAAGGAGGTTTATTAAAGTAATTTGGTCGTGTTATAAACACATATGATTTGTCTCTCCAGGCACATGCGAAGATTTCAAAGTCAAACAAAGAGTTCCACCAACTCTTTGTTTTGACACCTAAATCAAGACTGGCTATATCGTCTGCAGTACTCAACTATTTGCAGACCATCTCATCATCAGATGAGTCCATAGCAGTGCACGCGGTAAACGCATGCCCGACCAATATAGAACGCGCGTTGCCCACGCACTATCGTAATGTCAACAGCGAGGTATAAATATACCCTCACACACGAGGTAACACGTACGACTAAATAAATTATATAAAAAGTAAATAGAATATGAACAACTCTGAAGTATTTAAAAGGAAACAACAAAAACTTAATTAGGATCATCGATAAAAGTTAAGTGTAAATAAAAAAAAACTTTTCTGTTTTGAAAACTTCTGAAAGAATTCTTTTAAGATTTCTCAACTGCTAAGACATTAAGGTCATTATGTTAAAAGAGCGATTTCGCCAGAATCTAAATTCTACACTATATATTTAGGCTTTCATAAAACATAATCTATACAATTTTTAAGTGGGACACAGAGCTGGGACGGTGTACACCTGTTTTGTGACTAGACGTGACATACTTCTCTATATTTGCAGCAGCACTGCGCCGCGCTAATGACTGACAAGTGTCGTGGATACTTGCCACATTTTGTATGTCGTTATTTCATGTAAATAATAGCTTAGATGCTGTCAACTGTCGTACCAAAATGGGAGTAAAACTAGGAATAATTTTCCCAACTTAAACTCAGGTTTAGATGTTCTAGAAGTTTTCTATCAAGAGGACATTACTATTTATTTGTCACGCCTTATGTTCATATATGTCGCCACCGAGGAGCTAAGACACCTAGCCAATTGAGGTGACTAGGTGATAGTTAACCACGCTGGTACAGTGGTTCGTTATCTTTACATATATCTTTGCCGATATGTGCAGTTTTCCTTTACGTACATCGTATGAAAAATCGAATCTGGCTTACATTAGAATTTAACGTATCATCTGAGCCACTGACGCTCTTTTCCCCTTATCTTACAAATGCTCTGCAAATGGTAGGGCGAAGGAACAATATAAAGGGGTCATACTACTCGCACAATACTATCCGGTTTAGACGCACTCATCTGCGAGTAATCGTCGCTATATCCGGTCGGTGCAAGATTCCTCGAGTGTCGCCGCCGCGCCGCTTAGCGCGCTGCTCCATTAAACGACAAAAAAGAACAAGACAACAACGCTATGTCCGCCAAATCTCTGAGAAAATCACCTGCCAGTTATGTGTACGGACTTCATAGCTTAAGAGAAAAATCAGGACAATATATGTCCGTACATTTATTACTTCGATATATTGTAGTGTATATAAACGTATATTTCCTTTATGGTTCAAATTTTGAAGGACAGATACAGATTTTAAAACTCTTATAACTTAAAAAAAATACGGCTAAATATCTAAGTTCCTTTATTTTCAATATTGGAAGGAGTTACAGTGGCAGATGGTCAACTAACCTGAGTATCGTATCTCAGAGGCAGAGTTTTCTCTCTTATTAAAAAAAAAATCATTGAGTCAGTTCCTAAAAACCAGTACTTAATAAATGGTCAACCTTTACATGCTCTCCGACGGAGACCGACATACCGACTGTTGCTAACCGTGATCACGTTACGATAAATTGACTGTTATTCAATTACAACACGACTCATTTTGGTATATCCCACATCTGTCTGGCCGTGCACAAATATGTGCAAGCGAAAACCGGTTCTAACAAAAGAAAATACCGTTTAAAATAGCACGACACGTTGATTGATATACTTCTCGCGAAATACCGAGACAAGGTATGACCGTGTACATGTTACTATGTGAATATGGACTATGTGCTTTCCCAAGACAAAAACTTTTAACACGGATTTTATTTTCAATCCTATCTCTAATCTTAACCATCACCTATAACTAAAGATAAAGATATCTGGGATAGCTATCGAGAAAATGATACAGAGGATCTCTTTTAATGTTGTTCGTATATTATGTTAACCCATTTACTCATTGTTATTTGAAATTCCGGGTACCGATATCTGACCTTTGCAATAATTACCTGTAACAAAAAACAAAAGTTCTAAGTACAAATATTAATTCATAAAGAAATCTCAAAGCAAAGCATCGAACACAAAGAACCTTCATCCTGACGTAACAAAGACAAGACAATTTGTTGGACACAACGAGCAATATCGTAAACGTTGGTAAACGTAGAACTGAAGCTAATTTCGTATACTCCGTGTGTCAGGTTGAGTTGAAATAAATTGTTGACGAATATTCAATCCAAAACACTACATTAAATAAAATCAATAGTCGAATTTCGCAACAAACACAACACGAATGATAAACAAGAATCCTGAATAGCTTAGGATGACGCATGTCTTGTTGCTTGGGGCACGTCTGGCGTGGCGTCAGCGCGTCTCGGATCACTGACCCTGAAGGCGAAAGTCATGGTGGGGCTACCGCGTGCGACCTCGCCATCGCCAATCACTGCGTATTAACTTGATTGCCATGTACTAGGAAAGCAGGAAATTATAATTACACGCGACATAGAAGAGTGAGTGAAGCGCTAAAGCTAAAGACTAAAGGTACAGACATGATGAGACTTCGTGGTTTTGGGTTCGAATTTTTCCATTCCAATATTGTCGTGGACCAAAATACAAGCCTACAACTTATTTCGAATAAGAATTAAATTCTTTCGGGAATAAACCGTTTATTCATTAATATCTTATGGTCTGAAATCGCGAATCAAAATTACCTGCGCCTTACTGTATTTTTCAAAACTTTTTAAATATAAGTTGTTTTTGAAGGTTCTAATTATCTTAATGCCCGACTCGTATCAGCGCTTTCCTATTTTAAGTTCGGTGAAAGCAACATTTTCAACGATGACACTATCAGTAAGTCCAGTTGGAGGTATAAATTATCTGATTAAAAAGGGGTGGTGATAACGCTAATGGATTTTGTCCCCCGACGTATCCTCAGAGAGGAGAATTCTCCCCAATTTCTTTTGAGATTTGTTAAGAAATTTCAGTCAACTAAATTAGTGTCTGACATATAAGTATAAAGAAATACAATAAACATTTTTAGATGATAAAAAAGTAAAGTAATAAACATTTTTCGCATTTAAGTACGTATATATTTATTGAAGCAAAACAAGGCATCCTGGGCCATTTCAAAAGTACCGCAACTTCAAAGGAAGGCTCCCCAAAGTACTAGCCAAATAAAGCCTCGAGTGTATTCCAAATACGGCACCATATAAATTTATGGACACGAGGATGACATGCAAGGTTGCCAACAAATAAATAACTTAAAAGAAAATATCGCTTGAAAAATGAGATAAAACTTAATATACAGGAAGTCTAAAATTACTTGTATTAAAAAAAGTACAATAATGAGTACTCAAAATTATTAATGAAATATCTTCTAACTCCATAACGAATTTCAAAATTTAGAACTGTAACGAGACAATCACATGATCTATCGAAAGATATTGTCTGTTCTATATTATGTTTTAAGTTCGTTATTCGAGTGACAAAAAAATTAATAAAATATTATTGGGGACAACCCTATTAGTCTGCGACAAGTCCACGCGGCGGGCGACGCGGCGGCAGATTTCAGAGCCGTATTTGGTTTGCTAATGAGTAGGGGCAACGTCTGTTTGTCGCGTCTCGCTTTGCCATTGTTTGAGCTCGAAAGTGTTAAGCCCGTGTCCTAGTAATTATAGACAAGGTGACAAAATTTAAAAGAAACATACAGACGAAATGATAACCTCCTTTTTGAAAGTGGCTAGAAAAGAGAATATGATAATGGTATTTGGATTGCTTTAAAAAACGTCCCGAATCATTATACTTTCACAAATTAACGCTTATTACGTGCGTTGTATCTTATCTAATACGCCAAGATGAAATTATCGACAAGTGATGTTTGAGAGGAGTGGGGCAAAGGTATTTTGGCTGCGACGTTGACGGCGGCATTGTAAACAAACGCGACGTTCGGAAATAGGTCGGCGCTTCGTCTTCAGGCGTCGCCACTGGCGCAGGCGCGATAGGTCGCGGCGAGTCGGGCCGAGTCGCAATCAAACTCCATCGTGCAATTTATGTACTTTTGGCAATGCAGCCGGCCGGGACGGAGACACATCAAATAAAAACAAAATGTTATTAAACCGCTCTGATTGTTATCGAGGAAACTAGAATGTAAGAAGCGTTCGCAACAAGCCCAGGAAACTAATTTTTTTTTTATATTTCTCCTTATTCGCATGTATATTAAAAACTTTCACAATTAACTACAATCAAAAAATCGAATAGAACAAGATTTATTGCTCACTAATGTAAACTAGTTCACCATATAGAAAATAACACAAAGTTCATTGATTGCGCAACAAATAACATGTCAACAAACACCTGACACTGGCACAAACATTACATATTGCGAAACATGTTTCTAACGCAATATTATAAATACATCGTAGTTAAAAAATCTGTAAGAAAAAAGTGAGGTTTAAACCCCTTTATAATTATAATAGAAAATTATCAGAAAAAATATCTAAATAAGCAGTAGTTTAATAAAACTCATTATCAGATTAAGTATTATCTGAAATATAGAAACTGAACATAAAACTTTTTATAAAACAAGCCTTTCGTTATTCGCCAACCTACAGGAGGTGGTGTAAGAGGGGTGAAGGGGTGGGGTTATGAGGGGGAGGGGCTGTCAGCGGCCGCGTCCGCTTATCGGATCTCGACCTACATCTCGCCTCACCGCGCACATCAGATAACGCCACGTAAAATCACAGAGTAATTACCAAAATAGCACCTGTTGTTGTCTGTCTCGTATATCTGTACACCGCGACCTAATAATTTTGATACCATTATATATCATGACCCAGTCTAGTCGATCCAATCTTTTGTCAAATCCTAACGCGCCGATCATCGATTTACTGAGGTGTTCCTTTATTCCTACGTTTTCGAACCGACCAATAGAAAACACCCCTTTACTGCCACGCTCATCCATTATGTAGTTCAAAGTATAGGAAATCAATACTAAAGGACCGTTTTAGGTGACAATTAATCGTCATCGTTAGTTTTTATCCGCTACTGCTGAATACATAATTGGCAACAATTTTTCTATATCAGCAATGCTATAAACGAGGCGCGGCCACAATTGTTGTGTCATTGTGACGCATTCCACCACCGTAATATCTGTGGCGCCGCCGCATCATTGTCTGTTGTCATATCGCCTCACGCAAACTCTGACGCACTTTGTACGCTCACTTAGCAACCAAAGTTACCAAAGATCAATATACAATTTACGTACAACAGGTAGATACAATCCTCCCGTTAGATAAGAAAATTGAAGGGTCCAAAGCTGCTACTGGATACATTTATCCCAAAAAATTTTCAAAACCATATCACCTATCAAATATAAGGCATTTGTCGTCCAGTCAAAATCATATAAATGCTTTAAAAACACGAAAAGGTTTTAAAGCTAGAGGCAATAATAATTAAGTTGTATTTTTCTTCATAATCAAGATTTTTTTTTAATTTATATTATATAAAAAAACAACTCTATTAGTTATGCTGAAGCTGTAAATTATATCAATAAAACATCCGATATCACCAGTGTTGTCTATGGTCATCATTTAAATTATAAATATATGTAACATATTGATTAAGTCTTCTTAGATTTATAACTAATTTTATTTATCACTTGTTTATAAGGCTTCTAGGTTTTATAGTTTTAAGGACACTCTTTTATGAACCACCAAAAATACTTGTGTTACAATAATTATCTCTCGTCTATCTCTTATTATCGCAACCATTCTATAAAATTTACTAAACATCAAACTATTTTATGCTACGAACAAATTCCACTATAAAACAACATAAACAAGTTGTGCAAAATAGGATGGCAACATCTATATCGGTGATACAGGCGATATCGGCGATATGGGTGTTATCGATGGCGATGGCGATAATGAATGCCGTCAATACGAAGGTATGCTTATCAGTACACCTAGATGCGGCACAACACGCCGCGCTCATACAATAAGCAGGCGTCGCCCACGCAGACTGTACAGTGCACCGCACAAGTACTGTCAGTAACATCAGACATTTAAATATGCACGTCTCCTTTTGTTATCATTGTACAGTGCGAACGAATGAATCTTACCTTTTACATTATAAACCCTGTACTATGTTTTTACTTTCAAATTATCACCATCATCAATCAAAATCATATCACCCGTGCCACTAAACTAATTTCCAAGATATTTTTAGCATTGACCCACAATGAAATGTTATCAAGACAAGATTGTTTTTATACAAATTAATGCTAATATATTATGTAATTATTCTTACTGGACTATTAGTTGGAATTCTATCCGTGTATTTTTGTAAAGGTCAAATGATATTCTATAAATTAATACGAACATAAATTATCGCACTTGTGTGCACGAGTGTACATATGGGATCGCAATTGCAAGCACTTACAAACACAGTGCACCGATCGCTGCAAACTCATAGCATCGCTCTAATACTCTCGCATCCAATACTCTACAATACTACGAGTTTCCTCTATACACAATACGAGAAAAATGCAATTACAAGGAGTAATGTGAGGAACGCACAAAGCGACCTCTTTGAACTAACGGAACTAGGATTTACAAAGACTGAGAACTTTAGTCCGAGCAGACGCTGTCCTTAGATTGCATTTCAATAAGATAACAAAACATAGTTCTATAAATCAAACAATAGTTCGAAAAGTTTAAAGAATTAAATCGACCTAGATGCCAACAAAATAGTAATTTAATTTTTCCACATAGGAATTAAATGTATTTTTGTTACAGCTAGTAGAAATATCTTGGTTCTCTATTACAACTATTACAAAAGAATGTCACATCAAAAGCTGTCCGCTGTTCCACCTGACTCGTTGCAACTATTTGCGTCTCGGCGACTAACAATGTCTTGGGCTCCTGTCCAAGTCAGCGAATGTATTGTTATACGATCTTCTGACAACTATTAAATCTATGGGACAAAATACATAACGCAATGCGTTGTTGCGTAAACTTTAATATATCTCGGGTCTTTTGTAAGGTTTCAGACCGAATAAACAAACGAACATCACCATTTGAAAAACATGGACAATCATAGTAATAAAAAGCTTTAGTTTTTTGCTCATAATTTACTCTTCTATTTTTATCTGTTGCCAGGAAAATATTGTCATATCGATATAATTTTATTACGAAATATTATTTATAATTGATATAGTTTAAATATGTGTACGCTTCATTGCATGAGCAAAAAAACGACTCCGATAAAATACACGCATTGTAGGCACTAATAACTTCATGCAATTACGATGATAAAAGTGTTCGTGTCTTGTCGTAAATAAGTTTGAAGATTTTCTTATGTGAATACGTCTAACCTTTTAACATGTTCGTGAAAGTTTCGTTATAAAGTTAGCATTTTGAAATATCTTGATAATACTTAAGCCAATGCTTTCGTGACTTGGTTATTACCATTTGATTTCAATGTTATTTTACATGAAATATTTGGGCTGATGTCGGACCATGCGGTCGAGGCATGTTACGAATACCACGCCTTGTATGTTAGCACGAGTGACGTCATACAAACATACCTTAGTACATACGTTCATAGAATATTTGAATTTTAAAACAGAGTAAGAACTAACACTGGTTGGGAATAACAAGTTTACCTCGTGTCACTTTTGAATGCGCAAATACTATATTGACTTGAGACTAGAAACCTTTAATTTCTAGTTTTTTTTTCATCCTCACATCTACGTCACAAAACGAATTCGGTCATAAAACGTATCTTTTTATTTATTTATAAGGTTAGTTCTATAGAGCATTAATCTTTTCTTCATTTAAAATACATGAGATAAGGAAAGCCTTTTCCGTTCGCATTTCTCCGAGATGGAATGGAAGCGTTAATGGAATTTTTATCAGACTTCACAACCTTAAAAGCGAATTAAATTCTTCAACTACGTAAAGTATAATACAAAAACTAATGGATTAAATAATAAATATATTTTGATTGTTTGAATGGTGTTAAATATAAGTAACATATTGATTATAAAATTGTTAATATAGAGGCCCTTAGAAATAAAGGTATGGTTACCGCATCGTCCTACGATCTATTGTTTATTTTGACGGCACCGCTTAACGTTTTTATCGCGCTTTCAAGGTTAATTTGTGTAGAATAGATATATGCGACGTGTTCAAGCAATTTTGAACCTAAAGATTATGAGGTATCGAATTAATTTTGTCTGTATAAAACTAAGCGTAATGTTTATCATTTAATACAGGTTTGGCGACCCACTAAACGTTGCCTTTTGCATGCGGTACGCGCCTGTTTTAGCACATGAGTTACATAAATGGGTGTCGCATCTCATCTTATATACTAGAGATAGAAATAAGAGCAAAATAAAATGTAAATAAGGTAATCATAGACTTTAGCATAACAGCAGGGAAGAAAAAGTCGTTTATTATTCGTTTTCTTAACAAGGATGTGTGTAAAAACTTTGCCTCTTCATTAATACTTCATTATACGTAGTGTAATTTTCTATTTACAAACACGCTGTACAATGGCAGTCTTTACAAGTACTACGTTGTTTACCGATAGCGGGGACAGGGGACAGTGGTTGCGCAACGCTAAGCGGCCGCGCCGACAGCTGCCCGAAGAACATACGCCCGACAATTCTCATAAACAAAAAAATATTAAAATTTAATTTTAATGATGGATATTATGACTATTAACCTTAGGTATAAAACAGTTTACTTAGCAATTCGCTTTTCTAGAGCAAGCGTTAGAATACAACAAAAATAAAACGAAGGAAAAAGAGAAAAATTTTACGAAGTATAAAAAATTCTAATAAAACATAAAAGTGTAGACTCTCTCTGTGTAATTTGAACGCGGCAAAATCCTTTATAATATGTTCGTTTATATTTTCAAACATTCTTATGTAACAACGTAAAATAGACTTGCAATATTACCACGTAATAATGTTGTGTGCTCCGAATGCATTGAAATAACTCAACTGGATTATAAATCGATATGAGCCGAGTCTGGGCGCAGTGCGAGCGTTCCTTTGATGAGATAGGGGTGGTGTGAGGTTGCACCCCCATTGAGGCGAAAGGGGAAGGGAGGCTGCATCGGGGAGCGCTTATTACAGCGTCCTCATGAAACATGATTAAAATTAAAAGCACGAGGCAATAGCAAATCGGTCTAGAGTTCCATAAAATTTCTATTAAAAACTCCTAAAATCTATTGCTAACAAAATCTATGCGTTTATATTTATACATTCATCACCGTTGAAAAATCGTTTATTCTTAAACGTAATAAAAAATAAAAAATATAAAAAATGCAATAATCATCCGTATGTTCTCACATTACGTAACCGTCTGTACAAACAATTCGTCACCGCGCGTTGTAAACAACGGCGCGAGTAGAACTTTACCCTGTAGATACGTCGCGTTGGTCGCAGTTATCACAGATAATGCAATGTGAATACAACTAGCTTCGCTCACGATAAACAACCACACACAGTACCTGCATCACTCCGTACAATCGCACGCTTATCTAGGCCAATCATGTTACAATGTAATCCAGTTATTCTGTATCCATATACTTCGGACAATGTTACAAATTTAGACATTTAGTTCTTTTGATAAAAAAAAACTATGAAAAAATAATACAATTACATTTTTATTGTTTTTATCTATTAAAATCATTAATCTTACTTATTATAAATGCCAGTGTTTAGATGGATGGATGGAACAGATGTAGAACAACCTGGAATAACACATACGCTACTTATTACGTTTTTAAATTTCCCGCGGACAGAGTCGCGGGCGACAGCTAGATTATTGATATCTTTTTAAATTGTTTAATCAACCATTATCAATTGGGACTGTAGATGTTTTTTCATAAAGTTTCAAGTTTTTATTTATTAGCAATAGAATAGAATTTTATGATATAACGAATGCAATTTTTGTCTATTGTCATCGAATTTCCACGTCGTGTTCATTGTCCGCGGCCGGCGCGGCGGGTCGATGTCGATGAATTTAAAAACGTAATCGCCAAACAATGTTTACATCGTGCACCCATTCAGCTGAATATTCAGTTTTAACGCTTCATTGCAGTATGTATCTTAATGCAACGAACTTAAGAGCACTTATCGATTGATTTACGATAGCTATGCATTTGTTTGGTATAACGACAACGTATAGAGGTTAAGTGCATCTTCGCGGATTGATTTGTGTTGGTGGAATAATTCATGACCACTTATGGTACAGATTTAATGACGAATTAAATATATATAACTGATGATAGAATAAAAGCCGGGCGTTGTAATATAGATTTAAATAATAACAATTTCGTATTCAACTTACAAGTTGTGCTAGAGTAAACTTGACTAGGTTTAACCCTAATAGTCTATAGTAAGGTTCACTTTCGTGGCAAAATGCTAGGAGCTGTAGTATTGATCGATTCTACCTTATATAAAAAGTACTATCAAGTCAGTAAGTAGGCCAATAATGTCAAGCGGTTTGTAACATCGATTCTTCATAGATACTGCTCATCAGAATTCAAGAGCTCTCCACGAGCTCTGTGTTAGGGAAGCGAGGCACGCAAGTTTCCGCACGACAGAAAAAAGGTGGTAGGAGTGGGTGGGGGGCATAAAGGAAGCCTTCCTAGCGACTGCGACCTTGATCCTTACATTACACGATTCTAACGAACGGGACTTTCGGGACAAACAACCATCAATCGGAACGTGAAGTAAAAGATTTTATTCCACTGCCGGCATATTTGGAATTCCCGGACGAATGGCCTTGTTACGTGGCGTATTGATCGCCGTAGCGATGGCGTTTTCTGTACGGAATATTGATTTATATTAGCAATAAGATTATCTTAAGTCTGGGGAAATCCATCGGTGAACTAATCCAACAGAACTAAATACCATCTTTATGTCCTATTTACCTTAACCATTATTGCAGACATTTTTACACTTTGAACCTGACAATGAAGACTAACGAAAAGTGGTTGATGAATGATGAAAATGTTACTAATTGCGAGATTACAATGAGGCGACTTTGGTTCATTTACTCTGTAATCTTTGCCCAAACCATTTGAGTACATAAAAAATATGTTAAGTGTCGCATCGAGAAGTCAAATATGTAGACAGACAATACACATGTATATATATATATATATATGTGTTTTATAAATGAATACAGTTGGTACATCTAAGCATCACGTAGTCGACACGCGCCTACATGTCTGGACGAGGCTAATCTCCCTCCGTAGAAGCCGGAAGCGTCTCTCGTCCGGTCCTTAGAGGATGTGTCCTACTAACATAAACAGTGCCTCTATTTATATTTTTATAAAGTTTAATTTTATATCACACTACATAATAATAAATTATGTAATATGTATGTAATAAAAATTGTTACGTCCATCCGTAAATAGACAGATAAAGATATTATATGCGATTTTAGCTTCTATTTGCAAGTAAACTAAGTATCATTGTAATGTAAAGTGACATAACAATAATCAAAGAGATAGCAAGGTTCAACTTAGGTTTAATTAAACATGACGTCATAATATTATGTTTTCCAAAAACAGTATTAGGAATCAATAAAAGTTGCGGTGTATGTCTGTGCTGGCTATTGTGTGGCAGATGAGTCGCGGTCGCAGCGTCGTATCCCAGGAGCGACCGCGAATCGCGAGTCGTGATTCACAGACTTTCACTGTCAGCAGCGGAATGCGTACACCAGACGGAACTGGTGGTATTCAGTACTGCGATCCTTTCACACGGCCCTAAAGCACTTTACAAGCGCTACACCGTAGCTTTAGCTATTTTCAGTTGAAGGGATCTTAAAACAGATGCCCTACTTAAGTAGGAATGACAATGTACGAAACGTTATGAATATTTTAAAAGTCAAATCTCAACTCGACCCGATGAAATTATAATAAGGCAACGACATCGATTCACGTAAAAAAGTAAACACAATTCGTCGTAGCCACATTTACAGTAAGTTTTCACTGCTGAAGCACGTGCGCAAAAACATATCTTTATCTCTGTTATATCGAATAGAATGAGAGGGTAGACATTATCATTTCGTACAATTATTTTTGCAATGGAAACGAACGATTACAAATTCAAATAAGCCGTTTAGATTTGAAGGCGAATTTTAAAGTAAACTTGTACTGATAAACATTTAAACGAATCGATAAAAATAAATGATAATCCAGATGAAACTGGATCGAACCGGTGGTGTCCACGTTATAGTCACTATCCTTACACATGTCGACAATTGGACAGAATAGTGACCTCATAGTGGCGCGCCCAAATCATGTAAATAACAGGATGTCGCACTATTTACGCATATTTATCTATACTGTATATAATACAAATAACGAGGTTCGGGTCTAGACTTCTGACAAAATTCATTTCTTTCTCACAAGGTTATTATTAAAGGTGACCTTGTTAGGACTTTTATGATACTACACTGTCAAATGTTGGCATAGATTATAAGGATTATTTTTTTCATAAGGTGGCAAACGAGCCACTTGAGTATGCTGTAACATCGAAGCGACCACCCATAGACATCCGCAATTGAAGGTGCTTTGGCTACCTTATATCAACGGTGGAGAGGACGCCCAGAAAAAGGATAGATACTAGTTTCCAAAATTATACCGAATTGCATAACTGCCTGACTCTCTGACTGACTTAAACTCTAAAAACAATGTTGCAGTTAAATTGGCACATTGGGCAGAGTACTGACAGGGCACTAAATCCTGACTTACTAAAATACCGTGTACTACGCCTTATATTTGGAAACACTATAAAAAAGTAAACATTATGAGCAGCTATACCGGTGTATGTCTGTAAGATAGCAAACGGGGGCGCCACCTTGTATGTGACAAGACCAAACAAGCCTAGCTTTGAGCTCGAAACAAGACAACATAATGATTTCATCGAAACCAAATTCCGTCAGTTTATAACCTTACTAGGCATATTGTAAACTAACAGCCAATTGTGAGATGAGCGAGTACGAGTACATTAAACGTAAAATTTGTATTGTTTTATGCTTATAATATGTCTAGCGAAATTATAAATTGGCGAAATTTACAATCGGTCAGTGACAGTCACCAAGTCACGATCGTGACTAGGCCCGATCATAAAGTAAGCAAATCACGCAGACATCTGCTATGGAAAAGGTAATAAAACGACATACTAAAACTACCTAGACATGATAAAAGTAACGAAAACTGAAATTTGGACACGAAACAGAACAAAATACAAAAGCTACTAATTTTCTGTTTGCATTCGTTGCCAACAAGACTACACAATAAACGAATATTTAGTAAAGTATCCATCCTTCCATCCAAAATCCATTTAATAATGAATACTACTATTTATTATACATATTCTACATTACTGTCTTTAACAAATATAAAATAATGTACATAATATTGTAGAACAAAAGGTAAACAGACATAATAATAACGATAACTGGGACATAGGAAATCGCTAGACAAGGACGAATTTAAAAATAGACGTTTAAAACAAATTACCTTTCGCGTTTGCTGTAAACAAACATAAAATCGCTTCACGAGGAAAAACACCGCGACCGTGTATCACATTTAATATGTATTTTACATAATCTTTTTATATGCACATAAAACAATTGCATCAAGCTATTTAACTTAACTTATTAATTGATAGGAAATAGAACAAGTTACTTTACTTAACAATCTATGAGAACAATAATAGCAGCAAAACAAATTTCGCTTCTTCATGGATCACTTCTACTTCAAAATCAAATATTTCTGTGAATAAGCTAGTAAAATCAATAAAGCTTTAATGACATCATGCAGTACAATGAAAAACAACTAGAAACAGAACAGAGGGAGGAACATATAGGAAGGATGGAACACCTTTCATTGTGTAGATAAACTAAAGAACTCGTACTAAGGCTAGTACTTTAATTAAACACTCCACTAAGTGGACTACATACTGTGTGAGTGTGAAGTAAATGGAAAATTTATACTCAACATGCTAAATGACAAATATGAAATAATAATAACGTAGCTAGTGTGACGTATATTCACCGAAAGTGAGGCTTGTGTTAATTATCTGTTTGGTTTTAACGTTATTAAACTACCTTGGCTAAAATGCTTACACAAACAATTGTTTAAGGATATATATTCAAAAGAGAAATAAATAATCTTACTTATATATTGTTAATAAGAATTTTTTCTTGTTAAGCATGATAAGACAAACATTTTAAAATCATCATTCAAATTAAAATAAATATGCACGTCATCATTACCGTAACGAAATTTGCAAAAAGAAAAATCACCAATTCTGAAGGTGGTATAATTCCACTGCCAATAGAATTGTATTTAAAAATTTTATATCTGTTTTTCACAGATAAAGTTAAACATTCAACAACTTTGTAAGACAAATATAGAAATTATCAAACTTGTATAACCATGTCATATTCACCAAGCAACAAGTTACCGAGTCTACCTTTTCTCTATAAGGTTGACTTAAAAATATGTGCTAGTGTTATAATTGTACTAAAGTAAGCTTAGTACAATATGAATTGCATATAAAAATTTAGCTTCACAATATGTATTGGTATTACGTTATATTGCATCATCCAATCTCAGAGTACAATTCACTTAACATGCGGACCTAAAAACACGCGCGATATCATTCGAAGATTAACAACATATTTTTCACTATCTTAATTTTTTTATCATTGGAAGAAGAGTGCACGCAAAACAAATATGGACATCTAATGACCTCGCAACTGTTTGTTTACTCTGTCAATTGATAAACGAGTTTGTTTATTTTATACATTTATAGCAATCAGAGAAAATAATGAATGAAGTAATTTACTATCACTACAAATAGGTAGACCAAATGAAATGATGAATTAAATTTATTAATGAACTAATGTTATTTATAAATGGAAATAGAATTAATTGCGGAACTAATTGTTACATTACTCAATTGACCAGACCTTTTAACATACATTTCCATGTTTTGAAATGAGAACAGATTGTCACCATGCCTTCTCACATATTAGGTTCAACCATCAATTTCAAATACATTGGAACCTGAATAAACAAGAGTCCAAGAGACTGCGATATTTTTTTAACTTATAACCTGTGTTTCTCACTTAAGTTTTTTGCTTATCCAGGTTCAACTGTATATTATGTTAAAACTATTTAAGATAACTTATTATTTGTATATAAACAATGTTATTCATACAACATATTATGTAAAGTTCAGTTCTACATATGTGATATCATGTATGCATTATGAAATAATTGTTAAATTGAATAAGGACAACAAGATTTCTGCATTTCACTAGAATTTTTTCTGATTATGCCGCATTATTACACACCAAATATATCATTGTTTGTAGAATTTAACAGGATGATGTCATCAATAAACATGTGATGACTAACAACTTAATTTGTGAAACAATTATGCATTTAAATAAACACACCCACACTATACAAAAATAAATTTGGACAAATTCCCAACGTTGTACTTGTTATTCATTATTATTTAAGAATATTTGTCAAGCAATTAAATGTAATAATAATCAATTTAGCTATCAAAATTACAACATATACATAGGTACATTGAATGAAAAGCAATATGAAACAAGCTAGATGACAACATAGACAAAAAATGTTATAACCCCATTATTATTTAATAAGGTATTTAGTCTATTAAAGATGACTTAATTTGTATTAGAATAATATTTGACTGAAAAATTACAACTAACAAAACGTAAACAAATTGCTACATAATTACTTGACCTTTGTAGAAAAAAATCGATTAAGTAGGTATAAACAAAAAATAATGTTTACAAACAAAGTATACTTTTTTATAAGGGTGCAAATTGCTTACCTTTTGGGCAGCAGCATAGCGGCAGACCCCTTGCGCTGGAACACACCGTCGACGAGCACGCCGTTCTTGCTGTTGCACGTGAGG
Source organism: Papilio xuthus (assembly GCF_000836235.2). Lineage (NCBI taxonomy): Eukaryota > Metazoa > Arthropoda > Insecta > Lepidoptera > Papilionidae > Papilio > Papilio xuthus. The sequence continues at coordinate 5,661,320 of NW_013531107.1, read as the reverse complement.
TAGAACTCTGGGTGGTCATAGAACAGTTCCAGATGTCGGCGAGATATAAAGCTCGAATGTCCCATGTTTACGTCGACCTGACCGCTACTCGAATTCCGCCCTATTATGACACGTTTTTGCCGAATTAGATACTCAAAATCCCGACCGTCGAGTCTCGCGATGGCGATGGGCGCCGGCTCTTGCGCCCATTGCACCTTCGAAGGCGAGGCGGGCGCCGACTTGAGCGCGAGCAGCGCCCATGCGTCGCTCTCCGAGCTCCGCGTGAACTGAGTTTGAGCCATCTCCGGCGCGTGTTTCACCAACGCTGTCCCGCGGACCGCACACCCTCACGATGGCACATCACAGCTCCAACGAAGCACCCGGATATCCGGAAACTGCCGAATCCGTCCCCGTTCTACACTTTGAGGTTACGGACGGGACGCACATGCGCAAAGTTTCAGCTAGTGCGGTAAACAAGAATTATATAAATCACACCACCACGTGATAAAACTGTATACATATATCTAGTCCGGAACCGTGGATCGATATTATTCGGCGTCGGGATACGATTCCTTATCGAAATATTAACTTTTGAGATGTTGCACAACAAAATTTTCGCAATTGGACCAAAATTAGACACTAAAGTAAACACGAGGCGAGAACAAAAATAACCAAAAACGTCAGATCGGCATACGCAGTATACAAGGTTCCGTGCGCCATCTGTAAGACACAACAAAAAGCAACAAATTCCTTAGTTCCATTTTACGCATGTAATTTTAACCATAACTTCAGTTGGTTAACAACCCTATAGTTTTCGGATTTTCTTGCTGTGAACGCTAAAAGGACTTTCTCTGGTATAAAGGAAATAATTTGATGAATTTTTATATCGTAGCATATTTTTTCTGCTCTAATTTCAGTGTTTTCAGACAATAAGGATTATTGGCTAGTTCAAAACTTGTGATATTATTGTCTTGATCGTTTTGTACAATTTCTAAAAAAAAAAATAAAGTAAAAAGTAAACAAAACCAACTTAAGAAAAAATCATAAATATGTCATACATTTAATCAACCAATCCAAAAGGCAAAAATCATAGAAATTCAAGTTCGTTTAAGTTGAACCGAAGTTTTATAAAACTTTTTTCATGTGGCTTGTGATGATTGTTGCTTTTAACATATTTTCACTAAAAAAGTTTATTTCGATTCGAAAAGTTTTGACATTGACATGACAGACATGGCGTTTTGTGCAAATTTATTGTTTATTTCAATGTGAAATTATTTTTGTAAGTGTAAATAAAAAGAGATCTGCATTTATTATTATTAATTTCCAATTGCATTCGTATTTCCTTTACTTCTCATGGTATTTAAATTAATTTCTTAAAATCATTTAGCACAGAATTTCTACTTCTTCTTGTGGTAAGTAATTTATTAAAATGTTTAATTCATGCATACTTATTCTTTGAATAGAATAAGAAAAGAAAAAAATTGTATTAAAAATAGCTTTATTTGAAAACCATTAACAGTATTTCATATTGTAAATACATCATTAAAATTAACTTAAGAAAAAATCATAAATATGTCATACATTTAATCATCAAGCTGTGTTAAACTCGCTACACCTCTGTTGATCCAATGCTTCTCTGGTATATCTGTACGCAAGGTGATGTACATGACAAAGTTACTGGAGTGTCCCGTGGTGGCCAGGACACCTCTTCTTTCACTTGTTTTGTAGATAGGACAGAAGTAACTCGGCGGTGGGTTAAATTTTTCTATGAGAGCCGGTTGGAACCAGATTATTGGTATGGTATCAAAGAGAATTTTTGGATAAGATTCATCCATTTGCATAGTTTCACGATTCCATCTAGCGCCTTCCAAGAACAATCCCTGTACACATGAAACACTTAGATGGAAATTTTAATTCTTTTGTGAAAGTATTATGTTACTACACCAACCTCTATACATGGATAAGCTATACGCCATGGTATTTTGTGCCTATTTTGATTAATTATCAAGAACTTCAAGAGGAGCGTTCAATTTGGAATAGAGCAACAGCTTTTGTTTCCAAACAATGAACTATCCAATTATAGAAATCACTGTCTTACTGTAATTTTGCTTATACTATTGGTAAAAGTAAAACAGATTATATCAAACTTTGTGTAACACCATGCAACTCACCCAAACATATACACTATGTTCATGACCCTGATTATCCATTTGTTTCCTTTGCTGCATGTATATAGACATGATATTGTGTAATATGTAGTACATAAACATAACATATTGGCAAATAAAAAACTAATCATTTCCCATAGAAAAACTAAGTAAATATGAACCTACCTTGCAATAAACTCCGAAAGTAGGTTCTTGTTCACATTCAGCCTCCATGCTGGTGATGGTGAACTCAAAATGCACATTGTCTATGGGTATGCGGTTGTGTCGCGAGTAGTTCTGCAGCACGCCCGTCAGGAATGATTGCGTGAAGTAGAACCCTGATATCCAGAACACTGACGGTGGACCCTCGTCTATCCAATCCTGGAGGAACTTTAACCTAACAAACAAATATTCATAGATTACTGATTACTTTAATACTTTACAAGGTGAAAGTATTGAAAGAAACAAGATTTTTCTACCAAATTGTCGAAGATATGGCAAATACTAATTTGCTATATTAGTGTTTTGTTACAATCCTTATTTTTCTAAGTACTTAAAATATCTATACTTTTTATGTTACTACTATTACAAATGCAAATTTTAAGATGGTTGTATGGATAGATAGATGGATGTTTGAAGGTATCTCCAGAATGGGTCAATTGATTGTCTGGAAAAGCACATAGGCTGCTTAGTTTATTAAATTCAGACGGAGTCGCGGGCGACAGTTAGTACTCCACACATTTAATGTATATTAATTTAATTTAAATTTTTCTTTTACAGAACAATGACTGAGCAAGTATTAGACAAAGAAACATGGCCATTAGAAGCAGAAGCTGCATTGAATGATGTACGGAAACATGTCAAAGAAGCAATAGTCGAGCCAGACTTGAGGAGTACTAATCAAAAGATATACCTTAAAATAACCACCCATGAAGATGAAGTGTACACAGTGGAAATGTCAGCATCAGGATTTAGTGTTGTTGAGGGCCACAATAAAAGATTTATTACTTCGGAAAGGAAATATGAAACTCTTTATGCTCTATTAGATAATATTAGTCAAAAATATAGAGAATCCTTTGGCGAGGAATTAACATTGAAATTAAGAGACTTGGAGAGAAAAAGACAGGGATGAATCTTTGTAAATATTTAACATCCAAATTACAAGTTTATTTGCCATAATATTGTTCAATTTCAGGATTATTAAATGTTTAGATTTTAAAATGCATTGAGTTCTTTGGAATTGTATTTTTAACTATAGTATTATTGTTGACTTTATATATGTATTTGTGTATATTATATATGTTATGTACTTTATATATTTAAAATGAAAAGAAAATTTGTAAGATTTGTAAATTGCTCAACAACTTTAATTAGAAATCAATAGTTTTAAATCGAAAGTTTTTTTTTAATAATGTGATTAATAATATTTATACTCAAAACATCAGCATTTATAAGCAATTTCTGTGTAATGTCAATGTTGCCTCGACATATAATTTCAGTAATTGTAAAATAAGTGTCATTTTAAATCACTTGTTTCTGTTAAACAACATTTAGTACAAACTTTGCATTTAATTATAATTTCTCTCTAATTTTGTTTAATATATTGTGTCATATTTTGAAACTGTAAGTTGTATATCGTAAAAATTAAAAGTGCTCTTAGAAAATATTGGCCAGTGGACTTTAAATATCAGTATTGATATGTAAGATAATAGTTGGAATAAAATTATATTTTACTTAATATTTGATTTTTTCATTTAAAATGTATTTTTTAATTCTTCCATTTTTATACCGAGAATTCCAGATGTGTTTATGGCAAAGGTAAGAAAAATGTACAGCCATGTGGATTATTTTTTAAATGAACGGCTTATTTTATATCAAAGCATAAGAACCTTGCAAGGAAATCCGTCATGTAAGATCCAAGCGGCTTCATAGACGGGTAGGACTTAGACATCCAGGCGGGCGGCACGATGCCCTTGAGGAAGGAGTCCGCGCACTGCTCCAGCTCGGCGCTCATGATGGCCAGCCCCTGCGCCGCCTGGTTCACGCCGTGCAGAGTGCGCGCCACGACCGCCAGCAGACGGTTGTAGCGGATCAACTCCTAAGAAGTTTGCTTTTAATTTACAGACAAAAACGACAACTTTTTGGTCTAGAAAGTTGTATAAACTAAATGTTCTCTGAGTAACCTTAAATGTTGTAAACTAGTACTAACTAACTAGTACCTGCTTGAGCACAGTGTTCATGCTGTTGTAATACTGCACTGGGTAGGCAATGGAGACAGCTAGGATGTCGTAGGGCGACGGCAGGCGCGACAGTAATTCGCGCGTCAGCTCCGCCGCACCCAGCCCCTCGCCGCCCTGCTGTCCCGCGCCCGCCATGATCGACGTTTGTGTCAGCAGACATCCGAATAGCAGCTGCAAATACGATGCAAATTGTTATAATGCAACCATAAGCGTGTCGTTAATGTCTGACTGTTGATTCTCACCGCAGCGGTCTCCTTGTTGTCTTTGGTTATGTCGGCGTTCTCGTGCAGACCGAACACTTCGGGCTGTGCGATCATCGGCAGAGCCTTGATATGCTCCAGCACCGAGTTGTAGTCCATCTTTGGCGGGATGCGGTAGTTGCCGCTCGGAGAGAACGAATAGCTACACGCATAATATAAATCAGTTAACCGAGCCTTTACTATCAACTCCCCTTAGTGTATCCAGATAGGTCCAAAGACTTATGCAATTTATAAACTTTGCCGTAGTTTTCTATGTATCACTCACTCGGGGTCAGTGGTAACCTCCTCGTTGTAGAAGATGGAGAGCAGCGAGAGTATGAGGCGGCGGTCCTTGTCGTCGGTGACGCGACCGCCATAGTTGCACTCGCCCGCCAGGTAGTTTAGCGCATCGAACGGCGTCTCAGCGTACTCCGACAGGAACATCTATAGGAACGCATACGTAGGAAATGTGTTGTGTTCACCAGGGAGGCCCTACCACGACATTCCTTTATTAATGATTCTACCGACTATATGGTCTAACCTGCAGCTGCATGACGCAAATCCTGAGGTCACTCTCGTTGAACTCGTAGGGTATATTCCAGCCGAGCGGGCCGAAGGCGCGGCGCTCCTGCACCAGCGCGTGGAAGAAGCAGAGCGCGAACAGCAGCCGGCGCCACTCCTCCGTGCGCGGGCAAGAGATGTAAAACTCCGGGTCGCTGATCGGGTCCGAGGTGTACGACCGGTACATGTTGTTCTTCAAACCTTTCGGTGCTTCATTCGTCATCTTGACACCTTCAAACAAATTTATTATGTCATTAGGCTTGAGAGGCATGTATTTTCTCCCTTCGTCAAAACCAACTAACCGTTTTGCAGGACGGTGACGGGGAACGCCTTGCTGGGGTACGAGGTGAGCCAGCACCTGAACTCCGGATGCGTGACCTGTGGTGTGATCACCTCCGCACAGATGCGCTCCAACTCGCCCATCCAGGACTCCATCACGTGGCAATTCTGCAGCACCACCCAGCCGCCGGTCAAGATGGCCTGGCTGATCATGTTCGCTGCTATCGGACCCTAGCATAACACATATTGCAGAGGTTATTTACAAGTCATCGATGAACGAAAGCGAAAAAATCAAAACGAGTAATTAAAAATCCTAACCTGACCCTGGCCCAGTGAAATGGTCTCGAAGCTGATGACCTTTTTCTCCATGGAGAACTTGACGAGGCCGGACATGGGGTCGGATCCGGGGGACAGGATGAAGATGAGCGGAGAGCAGCAGTTACTGTCATCGTAGGAGCGCTGAAGATCGAAGGGTGGCGGCTCGATGTAGTTGCGGCCCAGCGAGTCCGCCACGTACTGCTGCACCAACGGGATCAGCTTGTCCGGTCGGATACATCTGGGAACCATTACAATTTGGTCTAAAATTGTTATCGTACCACTTCGAAGTATTTTCTATGTACTGTGCACCCCCCAAACTTACCTGAAGATGATGAGCTTCGGGATGCCTTTGATATTGTGATACGGCGGCGGTAGTTCGTTGTCTTGCGGAGTCGACAGATCATAGAAATCCTTCCACGCCTTCACATTCGCTTTAAAGTTATCTCTAAATCCTTCTAACCTGTAATCAATATTTTAGCGTAAATATGCATCACTACAAACATTTTCGGTTTCATTAATTTTTAACCATTTTATTGCAACATAAAAAAATGTTTACCCGCTGAGATTACTGCTGCGTACGATTTCTGACCAGGCCTTTTCTGACAGCCAGCCAGGCGCCGGGTTCTCGTAGGGATTCTCCAGCGCCACGCCGCCCGTCAGTAGGAATGCGACCAATTCATCGTCTATCAAACCCTAAATAGGAAACAGTGTTTACCGTTAAGTCGGTCAGCCTGCCAAATGTACCTGTTCCCATTTTGTGATTTTTTTTCTATGGCCTTTGGATAAATAGACCCATCGGGCCACACAGAAACACCGATAAGAAAAAAGAACATTTGTTAAAGACAAAGAGTTTTTTACTCTAAAAAGTTTTTTCTATATTTAGTAAAAAAAACACCTTAGGTCTGAGCAGGCCGAGGGTGAGAACGAGAGAGAAGATGAGCTTGTCCTTTTCGAAGAGACTGCGGCAGACGTTCTCATATATGCTGCGCGTGAAGTAGTTGTTCAGGCCTTCGAGCCGCTCCGTCAGGTCGTCGCTCTTCGGCGAATTTATAATCGCCTGGTTGTATAAGTTTATGAACCTGCAAAATATACACATTCAATAGACATTAGTTCTTTTCTATAATATAATCAAAAAATCAGTGACATCTTCAGGATTTATTTTGAACTCACCAATTAAGCGAGTACTGGTACATGGGATCAATGTTAGCAAGGTCTGAGATGCAGAAGAAGAGGACAGAGCTGTGCTTGGAGACGGGCACGTACAGTAGACGTGCCTCGTCTATCTCCTTTTCCGTCACAGCAGCCGCCGCCTGTTTCGCCTCGATCTCTATCGACAAGACCTTAGACGAAGACAGGATCTGATTCGCTGATTCATCTTCTAGAATGTTACCGGCCGATGACAGCACCTGTAATGTTACATCATAGTTAACTTAAAAATTATTTGTCGCTGTAATTTGATATAAAAAGTAATTATTTTACCTCAAGTATTTGATCTTCTATTTCTTTAAGAGTCCTCTTGTTGTTGGCGCCCTCCACTATGAGCTGGTTCTTCTTCAGCTCAAGCTCGGGTCGATCCTGCGCTACCACTATGCCGAGTAGCTGGTCCTCTAGCCCTTGCGGTGTTATCATGAAGTTCAACACTGTCACCTGATGAGTTTATTTTTATATACTATTATTGTCGTCAAGAAACAAAAAATATTGTGTCCCACTCACTTTAACAGCAATCTCTGGTAAATAATGGGGATTGCTGAGCCTTGTTGTGATGTAAAAGCGAAAATCATAGTTGTACTCCAAGACGTTGTCTGCAAACTTCAAACAGTCAACGCCACCCGACCTGATGATAAAAATAGATGAGGTGTAGGAACTGTATGCAGAACAGGCAAGCGTTTTCCAAAAGAAAGCTTAGTGCTACATTCCAGCGCACACCTGTAAATGTTCCGGAGCAACACAGGCTCGAGCACTGCGTCCAGCTGCTCGCGAATGTTCTCCAGCAGCACGGGCATTCCCAGCTGGATGGCATTCTCCAACACGCGGGTGTAGTTAGAGTCTGTCAGCTTTATCACCTTCAGGTGGTTCTCACGCTCCATGTTCTTCACCCATTTGTTCGCTTGTTCTTGGTTCATGCACATTGTTTTTGTACAAAAAATATCGCAGTCTCTTTAGATATGTATATGTTCTTAGAAATTCTATCTACTTTGCGATCTTTAACTAGTTCTTAATAAAAATGTACCTTGAGGATCGATCATAAGCGCCCAACGGCGCGACTTCTCCACGATGATACCATTCTCAATGGAGAAGGCGTCCACAGGCAGGCCCGCGATGTTCCACGCACGTATCACCACCGGCTCGCCCAACGTTGTGATCAAAGAGAATGTATCCGAACACGGGATTTCTACGAATTACACATAAATAAAAAATAAAATGAGAAATAAGGAATAATTACGCGTGAAATAACCTCAAAGAATATTTACCAAGCGCTTTAGCCCTGTTATTCCAGACATGTATAACTTCTCGTCTGTAATTCACAGTATATGGACCCAGATAAGCGATAAAACCCGCCGAGAGAAGAACGTCACCTAGGAATATATTAAAAATATAAGCAATGAGGACGATTATGTTTGCTATTTTAACAAATAAATTAATTCTTCTATGACTTCTGGTATTTCTTACCAATAATGTTGCCCAACAACTCCTGCAGCTGTTGCGCGAGCAGGGTCCAGCGCGCTTTCTCACCGCCCAGTCCGCCAATCAGCTGCTCGGCGCGCGACAGCTTCGTGGAGCACAGGTCTATCTCATCCTCTAGACCTTTCTTCTTGCGGGTCATCTCTGCAAACTCGTCATTCAATGCCTATCACAAAATAAACCAAGTTGTTATAGCCATTCGAAAGGGCCACACAGACGAGTACACTGTGTGAAGTATATAACCTGAAGTTTGTCGAGCACGGCTTGCAGTTGGGCGCGCTTCATGTTGAGCGTGTTCATCTGCACCTGTAGCTCGGCCTCAGCCTCCGCCAGGGCTGCCTTCTTCGGCGCTACCACCTGTAACGAAAAGTTAAAGGTCATTCAACGTCCCGCGATGAGTGCAGTTATGAACGGACGGATCGATTAATGAAAATGTAAGCAGACCTTGATGACCCTGTCATAGACGTCCATGGCGCGTACCCAGCGACATAGACCCTCGCAGGCCGACGATACCTTGGCAATCACCACCGGATCGAACTCGCGATCCGGAATATACCTAAAACACGTAAGCGCTTACATCGTCACCGCAAACAATATATGTCTGAAAAATAACAAACTATTTTCATGCTGCCTACTTGTCACGGATCTTCTTCATAATGGCTGTTGGTATGTTATCTTTGTCGTAATTTTTCAAGCTTTCCAAAAATTTCATATCACCGAGCATCTTTTGCGAAGGTCCCCAATAATCTTCGTATGGTTTACCTACAAAAAAATATTATATTCAAGACAGTAAATAAAATAATTACAAATCAAATATTACCACCGAAAAGATTTCCATTATTAAATTACCGTTGGGGTCCATCTTTCTATCACCCTTGATCCCCTTCATGACGCAGACCGCCTCCATGACGAGCTTGACACCCGCGGGCGGGTTCTTCATAGCCTTGACTAGCGTGATGTCGGCGGGCTTGAGCGTGTTGAGCGCGGAGAGCGCGGCTTCGAGCGCGGGCACGGCCTCAGCCAGGTCCGACTCGCAGTCGTCCTTAATAGCCTGCGCCGCCGCCGCCGCTTCGTTGGCCAAAGCCTCGTCCGCCCCCACTATCTGTGTATCAACATAAACTTATAAAACTATACATTTAACACGATTCTTTACTTCAACTCCAGTGACTGGATTAATATGACAAGTGACTTAAAAATGATGTATTTGTGTCCAAATGTTCCAACTATTTAATTTCAGTCCAGCTGACAATCTTGCTTCAAAATACTCGACCTCTTTCTGCTTCTCGACGAGCACTGTATCCTGCTCGATCTTGATCATGAGCTTCTCTGTGCGGTCCGAGGTGTCGACGAGCTGCGGTTGCAGATCGATTAGCTGCTGCTGCATCACCGCTACCTGTCCCGCCGCAAACTCTAGCTGCTCCAGACCCGTCTCGTATCTGCACACCACAAATTCTACATCTTACACAGTTGCCTAAAACAACACTGTAGCTTTGTCAGAGTTTGTGCCTCTTTCTTATCAGTTGGACTTGTTGTAAGTTTTATATCACATACGATATACCTGTTTCTAGACATGGTTATCTGGTCCACCTTTAATGTGTACAAGCTCTGGAACGCTTTAATCAGCTCCAAATAGCTTGTCGGCGTCACGTACACCTTCCTTCGTTGCTCTGTGTAGAACCTGCATGTTATTATTTAATGCTAATAATTAAATCGATAATTAAAATACAATATAGATAACCTCTCTCTTACATAGAGACCATCAGTCGTATTCAAATGACATGACTATCGAATGTGACGCCCCCACGCAATTTAAGAACTACTCTTACTTAATTACTTGGTTTTTTAACACTGCGTTATTTATGACAAAACCTGTCGCTAAGTTTGACGACGCTCATGTGGAAGAGCTGACACATATCAACGCAGGTGACGCGCAGCTCCTCGCTCACGTCATCCATCTTGCTGATAAACATCGACGCCACGCGTTCCAACGCCTCCGCGGGCCACGCTGTGAACCTGTCAACACGGGACAAAATTATATCTTCCTTGCTTATTGCAAATCTTAGCTTACATGTTGTATTTGCTAATATTTGGAGCATGAAAAATGTATTTTTCCATAGGAAATTACCAGTCAATAGTACAACAGTTGATGAGCGAAGGAAACATCCTGAGGCGGTTCCTGAAAGAGTCGCCTATGGGGGACATCGCCAGCACTATTCGCAGGTTAGCCTTCACTCGCTCCACATAGAAACCGAACATGGCCAGTGGAGTCGTTTCTATTTTCTTGCCCTGGAAAAGTTACGTTCGTATACATAGATGTAGATTTTAACTGTAAAAATGACTGCATTGTAATTAAAATGTAGATAGAATTAAGTTCACTCACAGACTCCCTGACGGCGGCCTGCATTTTGTCGAGAATCTCGACCTTCTCGTCCATACCGTAGAGGTTAGGGATGTCGCCTGTGTTCAGCAGCATGTTGATATCTTCCACCATGCCCTCGTATATGATCTGCCCAACAATGCAATGCACTGCTAATCAAGAACCGAAACATAAAAGAATCTTCGTCCTATTCCCTATTACTGATTTTGTGGGTAGACCGGTATTTCTTATATCCGTCTACTAAGATATGAAGACTTGCCTGGTTGTCAGCAAAGAGGAAGGCTATGGGCTTTCCGAGGATGCCGGCCTTCATCAGCAACTTGCGGATGTCGTCGCGCCACTCCGACTGCCCGTACACGCGCGAGATCTCGATCTGAACACATTACTTATTGAGTGCTTGTTAAGGAGTAATTACTGCAGGACTGCATAAATTTAAATCCGTTTACTCATATATCATGTCGAACTTTAACTATGTATATTTGTATGAAAACACATACCTGAACCACGTTCATTTCTAAAATACTGGCGGCCAGTTTGACCGCACTGCTGCGGCCACTGCCGCCCACACCCACCAACAGCAGATTGCCTTCACATAATTCAAATTTAGTATACATCCAGCAAAGAATCCAGCTGCATAGGTCTCGTAACTGTCATGTTCCTACCGTTGTCCTGCAGCAACACTCTCGTACACCTAGAGATGTGCTCTAGCGCGTAGCGAAACATCACCAGCGCCATGGGCGACGATGATACCACGTTGTACTCATCCAAGTAATACTCCATCTTTACCGCCATGTCTTCCAGATCTAATACCTGGAGTGGCAACTTTATTTATAACAATAACGATTAGATTAAAAATAGATTATAAGCTACGGTTAGCTCGTTAACCTGATCGTAGATCTTTGGATCGGCGTCAGGCTCCATGTAGTTGCCGAAGAAGACGTTGTTGACGTGTCTGTCTGCGAGCTTCTCGCCTTCGGGCACATAGCCCAGCTCCGTCAGCACCTGGTCCATGTGCACGCGGTAATTCGCATACACCGCTTTGTACACTATCTCGAACAGCCGTGACCTGAACCAACACGTTATAATTTACATCGATATTTCATATGTAGTTGTGAGTCATTTGATACAGTTTCTATCTGTGTATTAAGCGACCTGTCCGTGTCGTCAGTGAGGCGGTCGTAGAAGACGCGGTAGGTCTCGTGTATCCAGAGCAGCACGAGTTTGGGCAGCTCCTTGAGGTGTGAGGAGGGCACAAGCAGCACGCCACGGATGACGCGCGCGAAATCTCGCAGGTTGAACAGGTAGTGACACTTGCTGGGCGTCGGCAGGAACTGCAGCGTCACCGCCTTGTACACCTCCATCGTCGCCGCCACCACCGCCTGGAATGGTACCACATCACCAACATAATACAGCATAAGGCTTCGATGTAATCTAAAATTTATTTAATCAAAGAAGGATTCTATAATTAACCAGCAACCAACCTTACTCTGCCTTTGTAACGTTTCAGTGAACCCTTTGCCGAAGTGCCAGTCCATGATGGTACAGAAGATCTTGTTTAGTGTATTGTCCTCGAAGGAGTCCAAGGTGACGAGCAACATGTGGCGCGTCAAACGTGACGAGATCAGGTTGGACCCACCGCCCGGAGGCAGCATCGCCGATACGAATAGCTAAAATGAGATATTTTTACTTGACGGATTGGGCATGGCACCTGTGACCACAAGTTCCGCGATCAACACACATAATACTGACCACATCGACGACCTCTTGGCGCGCCTTCTCCTTGAGGTCGTACCAGTGGCCATGGTCGATCCACTGGCGCAGCAGCTCTAATGGCGGTTGCGCGCCGTACTGTTCCTTCTGTGGCATGCTTAGGTCATCCACGAACAGAACGCACTAGAGACATTAAATTATATTACCTATTTCTAAAATCACACGCATGGCAAATGTCAGGCGCATCTGTTTGTTTGATGCACCCATTCTTACCTTTTTACCCATTGATGGGCCGAATACACCTTTACGCCGTCTATCCACTTTTGACATTATGATGTCTTGAGTCTAAAAATAATAGATCATGTTTAATATTAAGTTTGAATAAGTTATAAATAATTTAAGAAACAGAAATACCTGGTTAGCAGTGGTCCTGGCTGAAAAGTTAATGGTGTTGGTGATGTACTTGTGCCTCGGCAGAGAAAGGAGGAAATCGATGACGAGCGAGGACTTGCCCGTGCCGGTGGGACCCACCAGCAAAATTGGGATCTGGGACTTCACCATCTTAGACACGAAGTACCGCAGGTACGCGTTCTCATTTGTTAGGATTATAATTTCATTGACCTAATCAACAAAAAGTTTCACATTAAAGTAATTGAACTCCAATTTATATGACCATCTTTAATAAGAGAAAACAGTATTTGAATATTGCAAGTTGTTTTAATTTTTGAGCCTCGGTTTACGCGCATCACAGATAGGTCAAAATATTTACCTTAGCTGTGGCCGGTATGGCGACCTCCTTCTCCAGGTCGACCCAGGGTATCCAGGTGCCGTTATTGCGCTTGTCGTACACGTAGTCGAACACCGTGTCCTTGTCTTGGAATAGCTGGTTCTTAGTCAACTTGAATGACTTGGGTTTCGGATACGTTGCATTGTTCCCCTCCAGTAACTTTCGAAAGAATGCGTCGAAACGTTTCCGACTGTCACCTTTAGTGGATAGGATAGTATTTGTGCATTATGAACGCAGGAAATTCATAATGGAATTATGTGTTTGTAAGGTGTATAACCACTTACCATCGATAGTAGAGCTGAGTCCCCACAGAAGCGAGAAGACGAAGGTGCACTGCAGCCACATTGTGCTAAACTGAGTCTCTCCCTCCAGCAAGCACGTGAACAGCCTCGTGAACGACTGTTATGTAGTTAAAGTGTAAAGTTGAATGAATACAAATGTGACCTAAATTATTATATTTGTAGCAACTTACGTAAAACTGATGAATATCTCCAACTTTGACGAACTGGTGACAGCGCTGATTAAGGAACTCGAACATGGGTGGTACGAGCCAGTCGATTAGCTCCTGGATCAGCTCATACTGCTCCGGGATCAGCTTTTTGCTAAGGTGCGTGTTGTATGATGCCAAGAACGCGCGCCATCCTAGAAAACATCATCATCAGCTAATTCACTGTTGTGTGAAGCCTTCCCTCATTACGATCGCCTTTATGGAATAGACTCCTGCAAATTTACCGAGCTGTTCAGGCTCCATGTATATCATGCCGCAACGCGACACTGTGGCGGGGGAAGCGAACTCCAGGTCCGCTGCCTCGAAAATTAAGTTCATCTTGTTCGTCATCTGTAAAAGACGGTAACAAAATTACACCAACAACAACGGTACAAATTACAAGTACACCTGTATGAATAGGATACACTTTTTCATAGTTGCAATTCGGCTTGGGATTAATATTTTACTTAGTTTATTGCACCTGTATGATCTCTCCGCTCATAAGACAGAGCTTCTTGTTGTCATCAAGCACAGTGTTCATATTCTCAATCCATACTGCGTCCACGGGTCCATCGAACAGGATCCACTTGCGGTCGCGCGTTGCCGACATCGCGTACTCCCGGAATGCGATAGCTAGCACGCCATCCGACCTCAAATCGATAATTAAGTAAATAAACATTCAAGAGCAAGAACTATGACTAAGTTGAAAATAATACCATTCATGGGAGGCGGGATCGAAGCACCCGTACAACTGTCCCATGGTGATTGCCTTGGGATTGAGGATGCGATAGATGGCACCGAATTCCTTGTGCCTCGGTGGCGGCTTGAGTAGCTGCAGCGCTCGTAAGGCGTCTGCCAGTGATTGATACGCCTGCGTTTTACCTCCCATTGGTGGACCCACAGTCATGAACCCGTGACGGACCAGCATCATCTCGTAGATCTAAGTAAATCGTACAATAAATTTAAAAAAAAATCATCATTCAAAAAAGGACGTTAGATGTAGTGTAGACTGACCTGTATGATTTTCTCTAGGTACCAGTCCGTGGCCTGCAAGTTGCGGCGTTCTAACTCCTTTAATATACACTGAGTTAGCTCGACACGATCCGGCTGCGGGATCTCCACGCCAGGGAACAAGTCCGAGTAGATGCCCGTAAACAAAGGTACGTCCTATAAAAAATAACAATCTGAAAAACCCTACTCAGTTCACTATACCTTGTGCAATCGACGTACACTTATAACTTGAGTAGAGATTGAGTTCAATGTTTTATTCTAACATATGTGTAAGTGTTTGCGTGTGACCTGGGACAGGAACTTAGGCATGTTGACGTCGATGATGGCTCGCAGCACCAGTTGCGCCTCGTCTTTTTCGGGGTAATTCTTCTTGAGTGCGCCAGAGGCCAGCAGCACCGACTTGACGGCGCGCATGCCGTAGTCGTAGTGATTCTGCGACGACAGCTGTTCCGAGCACAGCTTGTACGCCTGTACTATCTTACGCGCAAGCCTACACAAATTACCAAGAAACTTTTAGAAGTTTGGCACTAATTTTCTGGATGACATAATAGATAAAAAAATAATTGTCTAGGCAACAAAAGTCTGAATTGTACTCACGGGCCGGCATTGACGAATCCATTAGAGTAGAGGGTAATCTCCCCGATCATAGCGTAGTCGGGCACCATCATGGCCACTGTCCTGAAGAGCACCTTTAGATTGTCGGGCAATTCCGTTCGACCGGCGTAACTGTAACACAATTCTAGTAAAAAATGTGGCTCTAAATGTGCTGAAGTGATTCATGTCGTTAAACTTAAGAATAGTGGAACAGTAAGAAGTAATATCTATACCCAGGGTTCATAGTAATGAAGACGGAGCATGTCGGGTTGAGGCTGATCTCGGTACCCTCAAAGACGAAGCGCTTCTCGCGGCGCAAGATGGCCAGCTGGATGGACAGGATCTGCTGCGCAACGACCGAGAGCACTTCCAATTCGATGCGGTTGAACTCGTCGAAGCATGCCCACGCGCCAGACTGTGCTAGACCCTGAAACACAATAGATCGATGAAGTTGTTTGGTACTAGGATAAGATAAGAATCATTTAAAAGCACAAAAATACCACTTACCTTAAAGAATTTGCCCAGTGCCTTATAATCGAGTCCGTCTGAACAGTTGAAAACGACACACTTCTTGGCCACAGCCTTGGCCAAGTCCTTGGTGGTCTCCGTCTTGCCTGTGCCGGCCGGGCCCTCGGGCGCACCGCCCAGGTTCAGCTTGAGAGCGCTCATTAGAGTTCTGAAAGACAACAACAACACTTTTTTTTTTTGCCACATCCTCAATTTATTTAATTTAACTTGTTTTTTTTTTTAGTTTTTCTTTTCCTTGTTTGTGGCAATAAATAAATATTCATTCATTCATTCAATTCAATATTCATTCACTGATTATGTGCATCTCAGTTGGGCCAACTTCATACCAACGTTCATAGATATCGATGTTATGTCTACGAAAGTGTTAATATATTAACAGTTTACTCAGTTGGCTACACTTTCTTTGTACCTGTAGCATCTGTCAGTGAGCGGCGTGGCGACGAGGCGTCCCGTGTTCCCGAGGTACTCAAAGCCGTACTCGACGTCGGTGGTTATCATGGAGCAGAGCAGCCGCTCGCCACGCCACGTGTAGCGCAGCTGCGAGATCCAGTTGAAGTCCGTTATGTCGGCCACCTTTTTCTGCACCATCTCCTCGAGGATAGATCTCCCTGACCAAGTTTGAGAACGCGATCATAATAATTAATGAGGAAATTACAATGTTTTGTAACAATCTTCACTTGAACAATCAACATTTTTTATTAATATGCAATACCGTGTACGTCGATAACAATTAGGGCCTCGACGGTAATGCGGTTTCCAGGGTCAAGATCACCTTGCACAAGGTACACCAGCCCGTTGATCTGGTTCGTGCAGCGTCGAATTAGATCAGGCAGGCTGGCCGTCTGGATCGCTTCTATAGCCTGCAAACGTACTAGATGTTACTTAGAACGTACTTAGTAATAAAGTGGTGCGAATAAGAAGTGTAAAGGGCGACCTCTGATGTGTACTGCACGCAGGATCCAGCCTGCACAATCTGGCCAGGCCAGCTGAGCACCCATTCCTCTCGCGGGCAGGTGCTGTACGCCGTGGTGGCCTCCGCGGCCACGTCCCGCAGACTGATGATCATCTGCTGTTCAAGTTGCTGCAGCCAGCGCTCCACCATGCCCTGCTCGTCGTACAATATGATTATTTCTGATTTTTGGAATCTAAGATAAAGATCAATACGTTGTCCCATTTTAATTATTCAAAGTACGCTCACATTGTTGCCCGATCACACTGACCTTAGCATCAGCCGGCTGTATGCTGGACGATAGCTTGACGACCTCTCCTTCAGCGGATGCCATGCCTACAATCTCGTCGGCGGCGTTAAAGTCCAGCGTGTAGATGCCCTCGAAGCACTTCTTGAGATGCGGCTGCACGCGCATTGGGTCCTTCGTCTCCGACAGGATCTCCAACAGCTCATCGTTGGATAAGAAGAAGAATCTGCAAGTTAAAAATGTAGTCAGAGCCTGATTCAAGAAAATATGACGACTGAATATACCACTACAAGATATGTAGCGGATTCTTATGTGGACATTATAACACAGAACTCTCTTAAAATTATTTACCTCGGGAAGAACAATCTCTTCTTCTCCAAGTAATCGTTGAGACCTCTCTGTATGTCATCCAGCAGCGCATTGTTGTGCCGCATCTTTTTCAGCAGGCCGGGGAAGTCTGTGGCCTGTAGCACCAGCGGCTCCTTGTGCGTGGCGATCATCACCACACGCCACTCCTTGTCCACATCGCGGAAGTTGCGCGCTTCCGTCGGCATCTGACGCATTATGTCTTCCGACGAGAAGATCGGCTCCAAATACATCCAAGTTGCTTGACACTAAAGCAGAAAAAAATTGTGGCCTTACAACATTGACACTACACTATATACATTCATAAATTTCAACACAAAGAAAGTATGAAAAATCAGATTTCAAACACGGTCAATGCATAAGTCGTTTTAAACTCAAAGCGGTATTTAAGATATGATCGTATTTTTCCAGACAACTAACTCTATAGTACCTGCAACCACTGGTCTAGTATATCCTGCATGCTGATGAGCTTCTCCTCCCAAGCCACCATATCTGTCTCGAAAGCCTTGACGTAGGGTGAGCCGCGCATAGTTTGCGACTTCAGGATATGGTCGTCGAGAAGCTGCTGGATATCATCCAGCCCTGTCAGGACGCCCACGCCTGTGTCTCTGGTATATTTGAACAAATATTTGTAGGTTATAAAAAGCAGAACAATGATGAACTATTTCATTAAAATTATTTGACTTGTACAACGATGGTTACCTGTACGGCACGACTTCGAACTTAACGCCGACCCACTCGTCCTTCATCTTGGCGAGGGCCTGCTCGAGCGAGTACTCCTTGGCAGCGACCTGCTCGATCTCCTCGAGCTGCGAGGCGAACACGTGCACGCCTTGCTCCACCATGTCGGCCAACGTAGTACCTGGCTCGTGCACCACCTCCGCGCCCACCAGCGAGCTGATGTGTGCCCAGTGTCGATCGCGCATACCCTACCCGAATACATATAGTCAATACTGGCTAATACTTGAAATGACAGTAAAAGTAAACATATTGAATATCAAATTTGTAAATTTCGTTGGGCACTCACTCTGTTGCAGATAGCGCAGAGCACAGGTAGCAGCACCTTGAACTTCTCTAGTTTGTTGCGCACCATGTCTGCGATGCGCTTGGCGCCAGGGAACTCGAATAGCTGCCGGCCCAGCTTGTACAGCAGCTTCCACCACGCTTCCACATCTGTTGCTATCTGCTCCGCGTCCAGCCCGTGGAACGGACCGTGGTACCTTTACATTATGCCCGTAAAAGTTATATTTCTATCTATCTTTGTTTAAACGTATAAGTAATTCGCTCAGATATTTTAATATCAAGCACTAGTTCATTCTTTGAAGCTTATTAGCAAAATCACTTTTAAAAATTCGTTCAGTTATTAAAAACATGAAATAAAATTTTCGTACCATTTCTCGTAGCCATCATAGAAGTCAAAGGAGGTGTGCCAGAGTTTGTGGAAGGGCTCGATTCCAGCCAGCATAGTCTGCAGGCTGTAGTACGCGGACACCTCCTGGTCTAGCAGCTGCTCCTCCGCGATAATGTCGTCCGCCTCGTGCTTGTCTTCCTGTTACGAACCACAAATGCTGGTAGTTAAGTAAGTGCCAGGTGACAGGTGACAGGTTATTTTCAATATATCTTACCATCAAATTGGAGAAGATCTCGTCCACTCTTCCTACGACTTCTCTTAAAAGATCCAGATTGAGGAGCGGCGGATCGAAACGTCTGAACAGTTCCAGTTCCTTCTCGTGCCTCTTCAGCTTCTCTTCGAAGATAGCCTTCTTGCTCTTCAATTTGTCTTCCGCCATGTTCTTCTTGGTGTTCAACGTCTTTAAAGTCAAGTCGATGGTCTCCTCCATGTCCAGCGGCCATAGGAAAACGCGCGTGTTAAGATTTATATCTTCGACTAAAAGAGATATTTGCACAATATAGAAGAGGTAATATGCGTACAAAATATCATTTTATCATTTTGCTACTTGATACTTACAGGAAAGGTGGGCGTGCTGCATGAGGAAGAGTACGTACTCCGCGGAGGTGCGCGACTTCTCGCGCAGATCGAAGAGCGCGCAGTCGCGGCAGTCGAGTACATAGCCTAGCAGCGCGACCAGCTGCGCCGTCGTCTCCGGACTCTCGGACGCGCGTGCCGCCATGCCCTCGTACACATCACAAATGCTGCAGATACGTATTGAATATTAGCCCGCAGCACTCGATGACTTAAGGTCATCCATACATAGGACAATCATAACTATGTAAGTATTGTTCTTTCCTTAAAAATATCAGTGTTGCTATTTACATAGAAGGTACCAACTAAATCTATACAAAAAACAAATTGTTAAATTCTTTACGCTCTATTCCACTTCCTGTTCTGCATGATGAAGTGATCGACGATATGCGTGCGAAGGCCGTCGACGATGGCCCAGAGCGTGTCGTTGACTGGCGCGCAGTCCAGCAGCACCATGTTGAGTGGGATATCGCGCCGCAGGAACAGGATCTCGTCGCGCAGTTCCTCATACATGTAGATTCGTGCAGAGAAGTCCTACGGTTGCAGACCAAAAAATACTACGTTACCATTAATAAATGTCGTTGATAATCACCCAAAACCAGATCACCCAAGGCCAATTTAGCATTTTTTTAGCAACTTTATATGCGAAATAAGATTTCGAAAGACATGAATTCCTTAATAAACTTTGTCATGACTATATCATGACGCAAATAATAAAAATGTATTAATCTTAACCTTCAAAAACGGCGGTGGTTCTTGACCAAAAAACAACATGAGGTCTTGATGAGCAGTGCCGTCTAGCAGATGGAAATATTCGGAGTAGCGCTTGACGAAGTTCAAAGGCCCGGGCCGGTTGATCTTGAAATATTTCACGGTCTGGTTGATGATATCCACCATGTACCGCTCGTCGGGGAACACGCTGTATAGATTCGGTCTTGGACGTGTCACATCTAAAAACATTAACAACTGTATGGATAAACTCATGACTTAACATTTTGCTTACATCTTTAACAATGACGACGGTTGCTAATTACTGCAGATTTTTGAGAAGCTGTATATTTAATAAAATTATATAAGGTCATTTTTAATTCATGTTAAACAAAGATACCAGGATACATAATAGAGTCAACACTAGGCAGGTTGCTGTTGACATTGATGATGGTGTGGAACCACTTGACGATGAGCACCCGCATCTGCTCGAGGCTCGGCTCGAAGGAGAGTTGCGTGCTGCCCGGCTGCGCAGTCACCTTGATACGCAGCAGCGAGTTCTTGATGAACGTATAATCTTTGTATTCCTCCCCAAAGTTGTTACCTTCCTAAAAGAAACAACTTCTCAATTTTTGTTTCTATCCTTTATATCCTTGATAAGAAATTCTTATAACTCACCCAATAGTACACAAAATATTCGGCAAAATGTTTCACGCTCCGCTCCACCAAATCACGAATTTGTCTCGACATTAAACTATGGATACATCTGTATAAAATATAACTTACGATCAATATACTTAATGATAAGCAATTATTCCTTTATTGGAAGCTCGTTGCAAACTAAATAATCGACGTTTCAATTTCTTTCTGTTACCCAAAAAACATTTCGACTTGGAATGTAGAAGCTTTCTTGTCTTTAGCGACATATATGGCCCAGTGTTGCCGCATTTTGACCATGATGTCGGCGACGTCAATGAGCCAGTTGTCGACCAGCTCGGCGCGCGTCGCCGCACACAGCTTCTGCAGCCGCTCCGTGAAGTCTGCTGGGTAGTGGGGAAATGGCCCATCCGCTTGCATCTTCTTCATATCACAGATGAACATATGTTGATACCTGGAAAAGCGAAAACAATCTTGTTGATTTCTTTAACAATAAAAAATTACCAGGAGGTCATAAGGCTTTGAGTGGGTTGGGATTTAACGTATTTAGTTTCTTACCTCTGCTGCCAAATTCGTCGCAGCTCCAACAGCACTGGGTTCCCGTGATAGTGGCGGTAAAACAGCGCCTGTAGAAGTAAAATATAATTTAAAAACTAGTCTATAATACAAAAGTATTAAAAAGTTAAAGAGAATAAGTTGTTCGTTTTTAGGGTTTAGTTACCTGTTTAGAGCGCACGGCGGCGGAGTGCCAGGGCATGGGGCCGTGCACGACGAGCGCGGGCCACAGCGAGGGCACATGCGCGATGCTTAGCCGGCCGCGCTCGCAAGGATCTTCCAAAACATATGTCAAGATGCATCTACAACATATCACGGCAGACTAGAATAGTATCAGCCTATAACATGTAGGCAGTAAAAAAGACGTTCATTATTATTGTGATAAATCACCTCTTCATAGCTTCAACAAAGGATTCCCGTATCTCTGCCTCGCTCTGGCGCACACAGGCCTGGTACGTAAGGATCATGAGGCGGCGCTTGATGGCTGCCGTCTGTTTGTCCACCTGCTGTTTTGCGCGCCGGTACAGCTGTACCGGGAAATCCGGTAGGTGTCTGTTCGTCAACGACTGTAAATACACGATGATGATAATAGTTCCAAATGTGGTATAAGTAAAAAAAGGCAAACGACTCTTGAATAATATTCCTGATGATGACTAACCGTAGTCATGTAGTACTGAATCCTCTCCAAATCATTAGGGTGAATGTATCTGTAATGCTCCGCCTCGGTGACCGTCAGAAGCTCCAACTTCTGGTCGTCAGGGTCCCGCGGCACTTCAAACGACAGCTTAGCTAGATGCCTGACAAGTTACACCTTCCGTGTACATTTAAAAAAAGAAGAAAAGAGAACTTTTGATATAGGCCATTTATTAAGATATTAGGTCATTTCATACTTCTTCAGCGCCTCCTTGGCCGCCTCCTCAGCGGCTAACTTCTCTTGTCGCTTCTTTTCTATTCTTTTCCTTTTTGCTTCTGCAGCTGCAGCCTTTCGTCGCTCATACGCTCCTGATACCAAATCTTCTAACAACACGAGCCCTGCAAGTGATAATTTTTCAGATTTATGTTGAATCTACAACTACAATAGAAGCTACAGTTTGCTTGGAATTTCAAATGAAATATAAGAACGCAGGACTCCGAGAGAAGTAAATACTTGACCTTTGGGCAGCTTCTTCTTGTCCTGTTCCTTCTTGATGGCGTCCAATCTCTCCTTCTCCCTTTCGGCCCATGGCTTGAGCGGCGGAAACTGCAGCTCGCCGTTGGGGCCGATGGGTCCGTAAAGCTGCGGCGGCGGCCGTCTCTTCGGCGGCATGTGCACCGTGCGCATCGTCTTCGTCGCCGGCGTGTAGCAATTGCCTAGGATAATTTAGTTCAAGATCAAGCTTTTGTGTTTTTATTTCTTTTTAGACATAATTGCTGGAAATTGCTTTTTATCAACAGTTGTAATATGGTCCATTAGACACTTATAAAAACAGTCTAAACGAGACTTAAATGTTTCTTGTTCGTACCTGTAGAATCTGAGGGCCTGGCATGATCAAAGCTATCCCTGTAGGGCACTCCGCGTGTCCAGGACTTACGCAGCATGAGCGGCGGAAACTCGCTGCATCCGCCTTCGCTTTCTCCTGTTACAACACGTTGACGTGACGTTATGTATTACTACGTTTATTTAGATCTCACACTAATGTTGTGTAGTGTTACATGATATACCTTCAGGATAATAACTGGTGTTGGCTCTGAGCAGAGTGCTGTCCCTATGCAGCTCGTGCGGCAGGCCGGCGCGCGCCAGTCGGGGCGGCACGGGGTGCCTCCGCGGCGCCGGCACGAAGCGCGACTGTCCGCGACTGCTGCTGCTAGACGCCTTCCCGAGTTGGCGCTTTCTATCGCCACTAGCCATTACGCTAGGGCATTATAGAGAGAATGGAACGATGGTATACAAGTACTGTGTTATTTTAAATACATGTTGTTTTCACTACGGTACAGTATGTACACTTCGCTATATCTGTATCAACGGTCGTATTAGAATGAATTCCCTTTTCATTAAAGATTTAATTTTATTAAAATATCTATTGTTAGAGAAGGCATTGTATTACGAAATAAAATATACTTACCACAAGTAAAATAAGAAAGGTGGCAGCTAAAAATATATCCACATATTATACCTCAGAAGTGTTTTTACGATATGTCAACAATGACACAAACGATCCATCGCCTTGGCAACCGTTGGCAGGAATTTGATTGATGCAAAAATAAAAACAAGCTTCTATAAAGCCCTTTATACACTAGGCTAGGCGAATCTCAGATACTATTATCGAGAGTATCGCGTAGCGCGCGATCCTTATATAATATTAAAACGTCAACGCGCGTCGTCTATTCATTCAGAACAAGGTTAGCGACGAAATAACTGTCACGAATTTACAATAATTTGTTTAATATGTATAGAACTTGCTCCGCCATCTTGGAAATTGCGGTAACTTTTGCAATTGACTAGTTCCGGCGACGAAAGGGCAAAATTTCGGCGACTCTATGAAATTGTGAAAGTTGTTTAGCGATCAAAATTGCTGGGGTTTCGAAGTTGCATTGCCTCGTGTACGAAGGGTCTAATTGTATAGGGTAGACGATGTTATGCATTTCTATTTGACACGATCATGGCGCACCATATTTTGTAACACTTTTTGCTTTTATTATATGCTTAAAAATAAAACACTTGAAATTAATAAAATTCCTTTATTTCATAAAATGGAAAAAATCTCAAAAATACACATAAGCGATATAAATAGTATAAAATGTTATTGTCATGTACTTTTTTGGAGACCATCTTTATATTATTAACAATAATTCAAACTATAATATTATTTATGCATGTTCAAGTTTTCAAGAAACATTAGAGTGGCTTGACAAAGTGCATTCGCTTCGAAGCAATTCCATAACATACTTCAAAAATGTATAAAACTGAGTTATCGAAAGCGAGAATCGCATGATTTATCGAAAGATACATTTTTGAAGTTCGTTATGAAATCGCTTTGTAGCGAATGCACTTTATCTAACACCGCTGTACGCAAACATGTAGTTATCTCGCTTACTCATATTGAAAAAAACAGAGATAGCATCATGTTAACAAGTCCATCGCGATCAGCACCAAGAATATATATTTTTTTTAAACCAAACGTATTTTCGAACTGTGTTTAGTAACTAGTAATTCTAGAAATTCTTTTATTTGAAAAATAAAATTAATATTACAAATGCTATATAAAATAATTTAATATTCAATTCATAGAAATATTAAATGCATTATATAAATTTATATCTTAAAATTAATTACAACCTAATAATTACACAAACCTTGTATATTTCTAGAAACATTTCGTAAAACATGCTTTTACAATATTATCACGACAAATTCATATTTAATATATTTTTATATAAAAATCATTGTATATTTGGCACAAGTTAGCACTATATGTTATTTTACATAAATGCAATTTACATTTATATGAATAAAAAACAATAATAATATTATTTTAGACTTACATAATATTTTTATGTAAATTGTTTATTCTAAGAAAAATAATGTAAAAGGTAATTTATTATTTATGTACTTATAAATAAATCCTTCCATATATTGCTAGTACATCATCATCATCAGCTCACTATACGTCCGCACCGTGGAGCTAGGAGCCTACCCTAAGTTAAGGGTGATTAGGCCATATGAGGATATTTTTTCTAATTATTAAATTTAAATTATCCTTTATTTAATCTTTAAGTATTGACATAAATTATGATTAATTCTATTTATTTCATTGTGGATTTATAACCTCTAAATGTTTTTATAAATGTTGCCATATAAAATATAGATTTTTACATTTGCCTATTCAAAATTGCACCATTAGTTTAAAAAAAATCTCTTAATAATTTTATAATGTATAATTGTTTAATACATTTGGAAGACTTCAAATTGACACGTTATAAAAATAGATCTTAAGTTAAATAACAAACAATCCACGAAGAGATCAATTAATTTGTAATACGTGAGAATATAGAAATAAATATATTTCAATCTAATTCAAATCTAAAATATTCATACCAAAGTTAAACTATATATTTGTCATTAAATTATTCAAACTTTCGTGAGACATTTTAATAAACTTATATAAAAACGAGTAAACACTCACGTATATTCGTCCGGTGACGACGAATTTATGTGAGTGTTTACCCGTTTTTATATAAGTTTACATATTTGTCGTTTAAATTCAAATGAAATATATTTTAATTTCCCAACCAGTAGGTCCCGAATACGTAAATTTTATTTTAGTCGCGTCGGAATACATTATACTTTGAAGAAACCACTGATCTGGACCTGCACCCCCCCTCCCCCGCTTAGAGACATCGTAAATACTAGGATTTCAGCAGCCTATAAAAGATAGATAACTTGTAAAGTAATAAATCAATAAAAATTGGACATTTCGATATAGTATTTGAAATAAAAAAATGACAAGTTTGCCCCCACCACTCGGTCATCGTCTGTCGTAACTCTTGCTGCTACTGTAATTTATCGTCGTTAGTGTTGTTCAAGCAGGTGGCGGATCCCTGCCAGCTGAAGGAGCTGTCAGTGTCGCCATCCTCGCTGGTCCTGCGTGTGGCCACGTGGTGGGAGTGAGGACGATGTGGGCGTGTCTCCGCGCGATGTGGGCGGGGCTCCGAGTGGTTGAGGCGGGTGACGTCGAAGTGGTACGCCGCGTTGGAGGGCTTGCGGACCTCCTGCAGGTACTTCAGCGTGTGGCTGTCCGCCGATTGATCCTCCTCGCGAGGATTGTACAGCCATTCTGACAATTTTTGTCAAAATTAAGGTAAAATATCAATTAAAAGAATAACGAAGGTCCAGCGTAAGATAAAATATTTTAACTAAAAGGAGGTTCACAATAACATTTATAATCGTTAATTGGTATTCCTGAGTGATCATTAAAAGACTTTGAAATAAAAAAAAAGAAAATCGTGTGCAGTGGTATTAACCCACCTCCATTGGAGACCTTGTCTATAGCGGCGAGCAGGAAGTCCTTGTCCTTGGCCTGCAGCACCAGCATGCGCCGCAGGATGCCCACCATGGAGCGCTGCGCACGCGCACGCGCACGCATCAAGTACGTCGCCACGCTGACACGTACAGACAACATATTCACATATAAGTAGATCAACGTAACTTCAAAACGAACCGTTTATTTAGAGATCGGGCTTTGTGAAGATCATTTTTACAACTACAACTAAAATATTGTTTGTATTCTCCAACCATGTCGTAGGACAAACATAGAGCTTAGTTGGAATGGTACAAGAAATATTAGTAACTTGACAAAAATCTGCTCAAATATAAAAAATAAGTTAACCATAGAGTGTACAGTTACCAGAGAGAGAGGAAGAGGAAAGCGATGACGCCGGGTCTTGTGAGGAAGGCGAGGAGTGCGTGCAGCACGGGGCGGTCCGGCAGCCGCAGCACGCCCTCGCTCACCACGCCCCACACCGCGCTGTACCTCATCAATGGTCCGCACCATTCTGATGACCCGCTGCCACACACACACACAAACAACAATACTCACGACACTCACCTAGAGAGTTAGGCAGAGGCATTCCAAAATATACATATTAAGTTACTAAAGAGATGATGTGAACTGACAGTGAAATGGCAATAAACAATATTATTTAAATTATAATAAAAGACAAAAATTGCTGCTATTTAAACGAGATTATATTTTAACCAAAGTACTAATTGTAAATAAAATGTAATCGTATAATGTTTTACTAGTAATATAGAAATTTACATTTATAAAATTATTCGTAAATATTTTGATGCTGTCCCACTTATACTGGAGTTTTTTGGTGTCGGTTCATTGAACTTCAGTTAATCTCGTTATAGTATAAGAATAAAATGTAAAAGCGACTGACCGCAGAAAGAGGCTGCCGATGGCGAAGAGTGTGACGAAGAGAGACAATGTGACCAGCATGTACAGCACTGTCTGCGTCTGCGCAGCGCGCCACACCTACAGTACATTCTGTATGTAGTATGAAATATGAATAAATTAGACAATTTGAACGTTATCAGTACAGCAATAAGATAGTATTTGTACCTTCCTGGCGGGCTGACAGGCGCGCAGGGCGCACTCCCGCTTCACGTAGAAGAGCAGCAGGAACTTGAGCGCGAGCGCGGCGGGCAGCAGCGGGCACCACGCCGCGCCCACCCACACCACGCCCTGGTTGTACACCAGCGTCAGAGAATTATACGACAGGTTGAACTCCGGCCCCGTACTGCTGCTGCTGCTGCTGCTGCTCATCCTGCAATACAGTATTGTTTCACCCGCAAGCTACTAACCACCTCCAGCTACACGACTAAACATGTCGCCAAACAACAAAAATCCTTAGTTTGGATTTTATAAACGAATTGAAAATACGTAAAAAATAAGTCAAAAAAATCAATACATAATAATAAAATTAGAGTGTCTGTGTGTAACCAAAAAATAAATTATATTTTTATCTGTATGTCTGCACACGGACAATTAATATTTTTATTATTCTGCGTTGACATGGTCACGGCTAATGAAAATGAAAATAAAATGAAGCAAACTTACTTAAAAATGAAACCTCTAGCGAACTCAACAAGCGGTAGGAGGAACAAAGATACCAGAGAGTCCAGCAGCACGAGCCGGTACGTCTCCCGCCCCACCGCGCTCTCCCAGCACTACAACCACGCACAGTGGAAACCCATCTTTATTTACATAATTTCACATAAGACTATCGCCCTTCAACAGTATAGCAGTGTAAACGCACCGGTGTGCCGGATTGCGACCAGTAGACCAGCAGCAAGGTGAGTGTACTGATGTCCAGCAAGCCAGTGCGTGCCAGCGTCACGTACAGTGCGGTGCGCGCCTTGTAGTACTCCACTCTGTACATATCATCTATGTTAAGTCCATTGCTTTTCTATATATACATATGAAACAATTTTGAGTTTCTGAGGCTTTATTTAGTCAACTTTCCCTTCCATATCTTATAAAGAAAGCATGTAGAGTTGACAGGGAAAAGGACATATGGGAAGGGTAAATATTATTCTTCTGTAATACCCCACTTCCGTCGACAACGCTCCGCTCCTCTTATAATATCTTCTCTTGCTCGTGTGTTAGCTTATGATATAAAAAAATCTGACCTGACAATCAAATTGAAGAGCAATGGACAGAGAGCTATCACAAATGTGATGATCAAGGAGACGAATATCTCCCAATGCTGTAGTTGAGTGTCGAGAGCCAGGAGTTGCCAGAGGCCGTACTGCAGCGCGGCCACCAGCGCCAGCACGCACAGCGTCACCGTCACGTTCACCATGTACTGACACACTCTCCTGCACAATGACATCGTCACATGCTTCTTGTTCTGCTCGCTCAGCAACTCCTACAAGGTAAACCCTTTTTTCTTAAAAATGTTGTTACACTAGCGGTTGAAACTACGTAAGCGCGGATTAAAAAAAAAAACTTATCAAGCAGCATTTTATCTTCTTTCAAATGAGTGTATAATGTAAGAAACCTTCATCAAACAATAAAAAAAGATAAATGACCTTGAATTCATTGTAGATACTGGAAGCATTGAGAGAGGCCGCGTGCTGCGACACGATGCCAAAATCCCAACCGCAAAATACCTGTCAAAACGTAATACGCATTATAGATGCTTGAACCTTGAACAAGAAAAACTTTCAATAAAGAGATATGTATTCATCAGCCTGTAAACACTTACTTTGGTAGCAAATACATTGCTAAGACCGCCGGCTATCTCTATAAAATTACGTCGATACGAATACGCCGTTCTGCGGTAAAAAAAAATAAAAACATAGATTAAAAACAAACAGAATGATAAATTTTATCTAGAATACTTACCTATAGCAGAGAATAGCAAAGAAGAAGAAGTAGAGAGAGAACATTGTGAAGAAATAGGCGAAGGGCATGTTGTAGGTAAGCGGGCCCAGCGCGGACACGTCGCCCCAGTGATAGTGCCCGTAGAATAACACGCTGTCTTCAAAACCACCCTACAATACAAACCAAGCTCCTCTTAAAAAAATCATTATAGGGTACAAAAACAATTATGACGCATATAATTCCAATTATTAGTTTTTTTATTTTCTTACTAAGTTGAGACTTTTGACTTAATTACCAACATAAACTTATAATTCATTAATTCACAGTAAATCACACCAAATACATTAATGTAAAACTATGTGTATTTCTTTCAAAAAAACTCTTAACTAAAGTAGACAAGAATTTGTATTACGATCGAAGTTCTACATACCTTACCACTGACGAAGTCTAAAAAACCCATACTCCCAGTTTTATTATTATTTTCTTGATCATGCAGAACTTGCGGCACCACCACGAAACAGACCAGCAGCATGGCCAGCAGCAGATTGATCGCGAACAACCAGCGCAGGAAATGGAAGTAGGAGCCCACCGCGGAACCGAACTGACCCTCCACGTGCCGGATCGCCTCGTGCCACGGCTCGATCGAAAATATCAACTCACTGATACGATCACGACCCTGTTGAGATGATGAGGTCACAGTCAGCCTTTTCAAAAGGTCTTCTATACGTTTCTATCATCCGTCATGTCGGAATTCATGCCCTCTTTTGCATATCCTCTTTTATACCAACATGCACTATATCTTACTAATATTATAAATGCGAATGTTTAGATGGATGGATGGATGGATGTTTGTTTGATGGTCCAGAATGGCTGGAATAATACATAGGGTACTCATTAAGTTTTTTTAAAACTCCGATATAATTTGACCTTCTTCATAGCAAAGCTGATCCTGTACTTGAGCCGCTTGTAGAATGAGATGGGGCGGTGCTTGGAGCGCAGGCTGACGGAGGCGGACAGCTTGGCGCGTACCGTACGCTTCATCGTCAGACCCTGAGGCAAGTCGCGCAGCGCCTCTCTGCGCAAACACACCTTCTTGTATATTGTACATTTATGACAACAGTGATTAAGAAAGTATTCCACGAGAGAGCGACGGAGGAGTTGGATGGAAGGAAAAAAAGTTTATGGTTCACATGTTGGAAAATAAATTTGGTAGCGGTTCTGATGATCCTTATTTTCAGGCCTAATTTGGAAACCCAACCTACTAAGACTTAATACTTATAAGGCGGATTAATCTAGAAAAATATCTGCCTTTCCAATTTCGACTTATTGTTCCAGAAGACTTGCAGTCAACCGGTTGCCTGTTTCTATCGGACTGTACCTCCTAAGCTCCTCGGAGACGGGGTTATCCTCCATGAGACGCTGCAGCTGCTCCATTTCGCGCACGATGATATCAGCCTGCCGGTCGCTATCAGCACCGCCCGCCAGCAGCGCCTCGCTGTCAGAGTTGCTGCGGCGTAGTCGTAGTGTACCTGAAATGACAACCCTGCTTATTTGTAGGGGAGAAGAACTATGGAGGGAAACTTGGATCACGTCAAGTACGAACAGCCCCCCCAAAAATAAGACGTATTTTACTTACTATACAATCGGCATGTAACTACTTCATCACACTCTACTGGATTCATTTTAAGTTATAAATAATTCTAATTGTGAAATAGAATATTTCAAACAAAACTGTATGTAGCCAAGCAGAATGGTGCACTGACTTTTGATTCACATTTTTCTTGTTAACTTGTTAACTTAATTAGAGTTCGTTAAAGGGCCGACTTACGAGTGGTGCAAGTGCAACATGTTGGACAGAATTATTTTTTTATGTGTGAAAAGTGGCTTAACCCTTAATTTGATGGTGTCCAGTGACGAACAACTAATTAAAAATATCTACTGAACTATAATAGTTTGAGAAAATTACGTAAGTATGACCATACCAAAAAAAAATTTTTTTTTTTTGCTACAAAAATTTCCGTTGAATGAAGGGTTAACAATTTCTTTTCAATTTGAATGCCAAATGATACCATAGAATATTATAAAAGTAAGGATTACAGTGTAATGAAGCACATAACGGTAAAATTTTATCCAATATTTTAAATTTCTTGCTTGTATAGTAAATGAACAAAACAGAACATTATATTCATGTTTACCTAATAATTAGAATCATTTATATAATTAGAATTTTATAAAAAAATAAATCCTCTAAACAAATAATAAAATTAAAATCTAGTTTAAGGTTATAACCATCAATTGAAATATCATAAGGCATTCAATAATTGAGCAAATAAATATTTATTTCCATGTATGTTAAAAAGTACATGTTATTTGAAAAAATATTCCATATCAAACACACACTTTTCACCATCACTATTAGATCTACCTGAGACCAAGATATGTAAACCAAGAACAGATATGATGATATTAAAATGTATTTCTATAACATACCATACGGGATTTGCCTAGATGGCATGAAATTAACAGCCACCTGCCGCGCCACATTGTTCCTCAGAGTGAAAGTACGCCTTACAGTCACTGGCTTTAACTCAATTTCCTCAACTTGATCTTCCATCCTAAATTATAAAGAAATTCATTTTATAAGTAAAGATCTTTACTTACACCTTTGTTTACAAACAAAGCGGTTATAATGTCCCCGAAATATGCATCTAAAAACGCCTTAATGCCAGTTTATTGTTTAATAATAACGATCTTTAATCACTTTAAGCTTACCTTATAAAACTAAGGAAATGCTTAAGCAATTTTAAAAAGTCAAGCTTACTTATAACTCTTACTGATTATTTACAATAGTTCCTTGACAATCTATTATTATCTATTATTTATATAGATCTATTGCCTTTAGACGATAAGATAAAACATGTTATACATAATTGGCACGTAAAGTTTTTATATTACATTTTTCTGTTTATTTTTGTCGAATTTATTTATTGAATGACTTTGACATTCGACGTTATTGACAATTTACATATGGAAATGACAGTTTCTAGTCATGCTTGCCAGTTTAATTGTTGGATTATTTTTTGCTTTTATTGTTGAAGTGGAAATTATTCAACACTCATCTGTAACTGATGAGTTTGCTAACAAAATTGAAAGTCCGAAATTAAAACAGGTGTTTGGGAAAATCCCATTAATGTGAACACATTCAGACTTTGACCTTAGTTTATCTTCTTCAATGTTCAAAATGTCTTCTTACTCGTTTTTTTTGACAGTTGTGGGCAAAGAGTATATAAAGGTTGTGGGCATTTTATATACTCTTTGGTTGTGGGTTGCAGCTGCATCTTGCAACACTGAAGCACAAAGTAGTTTCATACTCTTTGCTCTTTGATTGCAAGGTTTTGCGGTTTTGCATTTTCTTTTTCTGGGTTTTTGGTTAGTTTTATATGAAATAAAAATAGATTTCGTTGGTGCAAGTTGGGTGCGAATGTATGTTTTCAATATCCTAATCAATTTCCATTCTTTAAATAAAAACTAAAAATTGTACATTGAAAAATTAATTTCGCCTTATTTTGTAATTTGCAGAAAGTTAATTTTTTGTGTTAAAGAAGTTAATCAAAAAACCACATTATTTAACTGTAAGTGTCTGCACCATAAATTACTCTGTTTTAGTTTCGTCCTTTTATGAAATAAATATAATATAATTCATTTTCAGATCTAAATGGTTTTATATGCCTTGAAATGGCTTCACTTCAGAGTGTGACAGTAGACCAAGTGAGACTGATATTGACTGAAATTATCGAAGCTCTAGAGTCCCCAGACTATGCTCCGAAGCTGGACGAGGCCAAGGAGGCTGCCGGGAATGAGATGCTAAAGATGATGCAAATTGTCTTCCCAATGGTTGTCCAGATTGAAATGGAGACTATTAAGCGACATGGATTTATTAATTCCCGAGAAGGTATTTATATATGTAGCAGCAGCTTTTGAAAATGTCAATTTAGTGGTTACATGTTAAGAAAACTCACTAATATTATAAAGGCAAATGTTTACATGGATGGATTGATGTTTGTTTGAAGATATCTCCGGAACTGCTTCATGGATCTTGCTGAAATTTGTCATAGATGTAGAACATAGTGTTGAAGAATGCATAGGCTACTTATAAAGTTTGTTTTTTATTCTGAGCGAAAATAGTTGCGGGCAAAAGCTAGACTGACATGAATCAAAACATATTTACATCACCACACAATAGCTAAAATACATTAACTTTCAATCAAAAAACATTTTTTTTGAGGTAAAAAGTAAATTGTGGTGTACTTGTTTAATTAACATAATAGATTATGTAGAAACACACATTTAATAGAACTATTTTGTAATGGTAATAAATGCCAATTGATAATAAGACACAAATTTATACAAAATAGACTTTTGGAAGCAAAATAATTTGCTGTGAAACAAGAAAATAGTCACAACTTTTTCCTGCAAATTAGATTACCATGGGTAATGGCATTTTGAGTGAGGAATATTAACTATAATTGTTAACTTCCACATTAGTTTATCATACTTGTTTACTATAACCAGCTATCATAGCAGGTTCATGTCATATTGTATCTCTCTTGTGGCATTTTGATTGTCCAACATTGCAAGGATCGAGTGGCCAAACTTTAACATAGACCATACTTGTACAGGTATTGTACAGTTTACACAATTAGTCCGTGAGATGGAACGCGCGGATACGGAGGTGGCCCGACTACACAGCCAAGTGCGCGCACATTACCTGCCCCCTGTCTCAATCAGCTCCACCGTGGATACCTCTTTGTAAATTGGTAAGCAATAACAACATATATTACATGCTTGAGTAAGCATTTTGGGCAGAAGAGTTCTTGTTCTTTGCTCAAATGCTGCATACCATAGTAAAATTAGTGATGTGGAAGTCAAGAAATTTGATTACCAACTCTGGAGTTCTATTTGGGAATCATATTGAAGAGGATCATGTGATGGGAAAGATCTACGTACAGTAGAGGTTATTCAAACAATTTGTAGTAACATTTACTGTAGTTTTATTAAAAAATATCTTGCACATTTAATGTTTACATATATGTGTGCAATTCTTTGCACGAAGCATAATCTCTGTGACAAATATCTATTGTTGTCTGTAAATCGTAAAGTATGAGTAAATGTTTGCTAAGGACATAAAGCGTTCCGTACAGTTGCATTTTGGGGTTCGTTATATTCATTGACGAACTATATATTTCTGATGATTCTAATATATTGTAGGTAACCCGGTAAATTCTTGTCTTGTACACCACCAATATTAGTAAAGGAAATGTTTGATAAGAAATTGTAGATATTAATCTTGTTTTATATTTACATTGTCTTGACTATTTTATTATGTTTCACTTTATGAGACATTATTTTTATAATGTAATAAATGTATTGCAATGTATTAGTAACTTTGATATCTGATTGTTGTACAGTTTTGATAAATTATCAGTCATACTATCATTAGTTATTTAAGTGTGTTATGTGTAAGTGGAGGTTTATAACCTTAAATAAGGCAAGTGTGTGTTGCTTGTGATTCTATGTACATAAATATGTGTGCTAAAAGAAATGAAAAGCATTTTAAAAGTATGTTCTTGGACCGAAAATTGCACAATATAATTGTGAATCTCCTTTTCGTAGTCTGTCAGAGCAAACAGTTCATATCACCGACTACTTTATCTTGAATCTCTTTGCATTTGTTCAATGATAGTCCACCGCCAGATAGCTGGGCGACACAATTCGTGTAATACCGCGACTTCGCTCGACAAATATTTTCGTGGATGATAAGGTGTTATCTATATCGCACGGAACGCCATCGTCCCGCGGTAGCACCAAGATTAACTGCTGAATACCAACAACTTGGTGTTTACTTAGTTTAGAAAATTAAAAATTAAAGTTACCAGACTGAATAATTTCATTCCATACAGTGAGACTTATCTGGTTAATCCATTTCTAAACGCGATATCTTTATTTCAACACGTTTAAAAATGGAACTGTTTATGTCGGGACATTCCCCGATGTACACATGACTAGGTAATGTGAAAGAATAAAAGAAGTTTTATACTCGAATTGAAAAATTAACGAGTTATTTTATAATTGCAGAGTTCGGCAGTTAAGTGATAAATGAATCTCAAAGACTAAAGCGAAAATGCGACGAAGGCAGTTGTACAAGTTTGCGGTGTGCGCGTGCGTGCTCGTCTACATCTACTACGTGTTCGGCGTGCGGGACTACATCTACGCGCGCAACTTCGACCAGGAGTTCGACTACCCGCTGGCCGGCGACATCCGGCCCGCGGTGGAGGCCGTGCTGGCGGGCCGCAAGCCGCCGCTCGCGCCCATCAACTACTACCCGCACCGCTTC
The DNA here is from genome assembly GCF_000836235.2 of Papilio xuthus. Taxonomy (NCBI): domain Eukaryota; kingdom Metazoa; phylum Arthropoda; class Insecta; order Lepidoptera; family Papilionidae; genus Papilio; species Papilio xuthus. The sequence continues at coordinate 5,625,650 of NW_013531107.1, read as the reverse complement.
CTCACCAACTCCGGCAAGTGCACCACGCTCGAGCGCCTCGACCTCTTCATCGTCGTCAAGTCCGCCATGCCCCACCTCGAGCGCCGCGACGCCATCCGCCGCACGTACGGTCAGGAGAACTTCATCCCCGGCACCCTAGTAAGGACGCTCTTCTTCCTCGGCGTCGACGCGCCGCCCAAGTCCGACACGCAGCGGCGCATCGAGGAGGAGATGGCGCAGCACAGGGACATCATCCAGATCGACTTCCTCGACGATTACTACAACAACACCATCAAGACGATGATGTCCTTCCGGTGGCTGTACGAGCACTGCGCCGTCGCCGACTTCTACCTGTTCACGGACGACGACATGTACATCTCCGTCGGGAACCTGCTCGAGTACGTGCACGAGCGCAGGGGGTCGCGGTCGCGGCCCAGGAACGTGACGCAGAGCGCGCCGGGCGGCGGGAGCGAGCAGGACGGCGCGCTGCTGGCGGGCTACGTGTTCCAGTCGGCGCCGCAGCGGTTCCGGTCGAGCAAGTGGCGCGTGTCGCTGGAGGAGTACCCGTGGAACCGGTGGCCGCCATACGTGACGGCGGGCGCGTACGTGGTGTGCAACCGCGCCATGCGGCTGCTGTACGCCGGCAGCCTCTTCGTGAAGCACTTCCGCTTCGACGACGTGTACCTCGGCATCGTGGCCAAGAAGGTGGGCGTGGTGCCGGCGCACTGCCCGCGTTTCCACTTCTACAAGAAGACGTACAGCCGCGAGGGCTACCGGCGCGTCATCGCCTCGCACGGGTACGCGGACCCGCGCGACCTCCTCACCGTCTGGACCGAGCAGAACAGCCTCCTGTGAACATGTGTCTGGTGCAAGTGTATGTGACTCGATAGTGAATGGACTTGACTACTCATTTTATATGTATTCAGTGAATCAATTGTCTATGTGTATCACTTGTATGCTCTCTGCTGTTAGGACTTGGATGATTTAGTATATAATTAGCTTGAAGAAAAATAGGCAATTGTTATTTATTAAACATTTTCACTCTCATCATATATGTAGTAAAAGACATCACAACAATTTCATCTTTTTTAAAGTTTTTAACCAACTATTATTAGTAAAAGTCAGTATAAAAAGTACTTTGTAGACTTAATAATGGTGTATATCTATATATTAAAACTATTTTATTATTGTGTGGTCATTTTTTCTATATTTTTTTTAAATCTCTAAGTTTTGCATGACAAAATCTATAATTAAATGTAATAAACATATATTTATGTTTTGAAATGCTCAAACAATTAACGGAGAACTCAAAGATACTGATTATAAGTAAAACATATTTAGTATATGGTCTTATATATATAGAAACCATGTTAGTTTCATTTTTACTTTATTCATAATAATCATATGTACTCACTAAATAGTAAAAGACAACAGATGAAATAGTTAACTCATTGGAAAGTATTTATTTTGTGTGGATTATCTGAATGGGTAGGAAATAAATGTCCCCAACTGTAATGATGGTTGGTCAAGAAAATAAGTTTGAGATTATTCTTAACTTCTGTCTATTAACATAAATATAGTGACAATTACTCTTAAGTATAATGTCAATCTTTTTTATGGTTGGTTTCTGAGACCAAAATCTTTGTCCATATCGGAATCCCTGTCATTATCTTTGATAAAATAGATAGCGATATGTTTTCAATGGAGATTTTTATCTAAGAAACAAACATTTAGTATGTAAATAATTTATTAAAAAAAATTTAGAACAGAAGTGGTTATCAAGATCTTGCAAATAATATGACATAATGTTTAATATTTGTCATTTTTCAAACAAACTGTTTTTGTTTTTTTAAACTATAGCAAACATGCAAAGAATTAACGTCATAAAGTTAAACTTTTGTTATAAGTTAGTGCCCTTCATAAAGCAAACCAATATAATTAATAAGTATCAAAGATTGTTGAGCAAGATTGTGTGTTTAACCATAATGTAGTTAATTTAATAAAATATTTCAAAATGATTTTAATTTTTTTTTTATTTGGCTATACTTAAAGATTGGATTCAATTATTGTTTATGGATGATACTGAAATTGGGCCAAAAAAGTATTCATAAAGTCAAACCTGGATAAGCGAGAAAAAAAACATAGTTTCTTGGTTCCCGCTTCACAGAGTTTGACTGCAAATTAATAAAAAAACGATTCGATTTAATTAACATATAATTAGTGAACCCTCTTGTATATAAAATAACAATATAAGTTTAACAATATTAAACTTTACTTAATACCTATGTATGGCACCAAACACTTGAGGCCTTAATCAAAAAGTTTCAGAGTTTAACTCGTTACAAACATTAAAATTCACATTACATACTAAAATATTGCACAATACATTTCACACATTTGTTCGTCAAATATATATACAGTTTAATCTGGATAAGAGAGAATCATTATACGACCTTGACGGAAGAAACTAAGGTCAGTGAGATACTAGGCAAAAAAAAATACCGCGGTTCCTTCAACTCTCGTTTACCCAGGTTGGACTGTAATTGAATTTGTACAGTCAGCGTCATATAGATCGTAACAGACAAGATATGCAAATATATAGGTACATCAAAAGTAATCAATTATATCGGTACAACAAAAGTCCTCAAAATAATAGATACATTCACCCTGCTCAAATACATCGGTACATACACAGCGTCAAATATATGAGTACACGCAAGGTGCCCATAAATATCGTAGCAGCCTCAGCGTCATAAGTAACTAAGCAGTCAAGGTGTGCAAAAATATCGGTACATTTGACAAAATTGTATCTATTAATTTGAGGACTTTTGTTGTACTGATATAATTGAATACTTTTGGTGTACCTATATATTTGCATATCTTGTCTGTGACGATCTATATGACGCTGACTGTACGTTTACGTAAGAGAGCTTCTAATACCTGTAATATAACTGTCAATTTTTAAATACTTTTGTATGTATTTATACATTTCTGACAATAGTTATATGAAAACGAGCTTACTTATACATATACACATATAATGTACATACATGTCATATATACTTAAAGTATAAATATTATCCACAAGTAAATTAATATAATTATTTTAGAGCATTCGCACGGCCGCTTTTTAACGCTGCGTCAAAACAACGTTGGCGGTTATCAACCGATGAACGATTTAATATCACTCTTGTTTCTTCGCCTAGCATATAATACAACACTGCGCGTTAAAAAAGCGTCGCGTTTTATAAAAGTCGCTGTATGAATATGTGTAAATACATCCATTCTATTTGAACAGTTTTTTAACGCGCGTTACAAAACCGCCCGTGCGAATGACTCAAAGTTGTTACCTACCGTTGTGCGTATAACCCAAAAAAATGCACCAACATTTCCAATATTACTATAACATAAAGTATTTATCTTTGAGCAATAATAGAACAGATTATATTCAACTTATATCTAATTTTGTTTATTACAAGATTTTTTTTTAATTCTTTCAACCACTAATATTAAGGCAGTATGAATCTCTTTATAATATTTTCAAATTGAAATATTATTTGTTATTTATGTTAAAAGGATTCGCTGCATCGAGTTCCTTGAACACGTAGATGATCTTCATGATGGCGAGCCACAGATCCTCATCGTTGATGTCGTGGTGCAACGTGAACCTGATGGTCTTGGAATCGAAGCACACGGCCTTCACTATCACACCCTCGTCGTTGGGAGTCTTGCAGTCACCCTGATCGAGAAATTATTATATGCAATACCTTGAATTTAATTTCATGTCAATACGAGTTATTTTTGTTATTTCTTACGAAATTATTTATTATTAAAATCATTATTTAATATGTTTGGATGTATATTAAATAGAAAGGAAGTACTATGAAAACTCAGATTATAAGTAGCATAACTTGGAGTTGCAACATGAGCGACTTTCAAATGGAGTTTATTTGCACTGGAAAGTGTGTTGTGTGCGGAAGTAAGCGTAGTACATATATTAACCTGTGTCTCAGCGAGGCAGACCTGGGCGAGGCGCTGCAGCACCACCTCAGCGAGCAGTGGACTGTTAGCCGCCACCCGCACCAGCACTATGTTGGTGTGCAGACCTGACACGTCCACAGAGAACGTCGGCAGGAACAGACCCTGGATGGCTGTGGCACAAATGTAGTCATCAGGCACACACATTTTCTATGTATAAATATGAAAAGTGCATTATCATACTAAAAATATAGAAATATTTTACTAAGTTCATATTTTTTTTAATAATAAAGATGCCAAAAAGCAAATAGTTCTCAACCAATTTGCTTCAATAACATTTCCCTGATTACAAAGCCAAACGTCCCGACAGACTCAGGCTCTAACGTATGAAATAGCGCCATCTATTGACTGTATTTTCAAACAAAGATTTTAAAATTTAAACCAAAAAATACAGAATTGTCATATGTTACACTTTCATTAGCATGTACTCATAGTTGGAAGTATAAAGAGGGAAAGTATATTCATATATTTTTGAAAGAAATGTTCACATTAATGCAGCTGACTGTACAGTGTATGTATAATAATATTATGTAAGGTGAATACTGACTGGTGGCGAGGACGCGGGCGCGCTTGTGCGAGTAGTGCAGCTGGGGCGCCACCTCGTCCAGCGCCACCACCGCGGCCGCCGCCACCACCCCCGCCTGCCGCATGCCCCCGCCCAACATCTTGCGCATGCGACGAGCCCTGACATCATCACACAGTTATTCACGTATGCTCCAACATGCATAAGTTTATAAATATAACTATTTTTACTTTTATTTTAAGTCCCCGTTTAATTCAGTTCCAGGAGAAGCCATTGACTTCTCCATCCTTTTTTCCGAATTAACCTTCATTCAGTTGCCATATATTTTTGATTCTTTTCTCATCTTTACAATAAATAAATATTTCTTTCACATAAAATGCAAAATTATCAAATACTAAAAAGTTATGATTTTTGACTTGAAAACAAGTTTGAATTCTGTTTTTTTGTACCATTTTCTACTTTAATTTACTGTTTGTTTAAAGTCATTATACTACTGTTCTTTAAGACATTTTTTTTTTAAATCAAATATCTGTTGACTTCAATCCTCTGTTAAAATATAAATATACATACTGTTCAATGAAATGATAAGAGCCAGCCAACGCTGACCCCACCGGAGCACTCAGCCCTTTACTAAAGCAAATGGACACAGAGTGACAGGGGCGCACCAGACGCGCGGCTGGACAGCCCGAGTACGCAGCCGCGTCTAACAGTCGCGCACCATCCATATGCAGAGCTAACCCATGATCTGTGCAGAATTCACCCAGTTCATCAACCCAGTCCTGTGGTAGCACCTTCCCTCCGCACACATTGTGTGTGTTTTCAATTGCAACCATTGAACTAATAGGGTCATGCAAGTCACTGCCTCTTAAACGCTTCTTTAATTCAGCAATCTCAAATGTTCCATCTGGTTTATTCTGCAAAGTGCTGAGTAGTACACCGCCAAGATGTGATGCACCACCTGAGAAGTGAAATAATTGCCATTTAATACAAAATCATCATTGTCTTACTTATTTCGTTAGTTATTGTGTCACCTTGCTCATACTTGTAGATGTGTGATAAATGTCCAGCGAATGCTTCCGATCCTCTTTTATTGCAGTGCACCATTACTAAAAATAAAACGGAATATTAAATTGTTTAAATTCTTGTGATACATTATAATAACTAAATTAGTAATTGTGATGGCATCAATATTGGACGATCATATGAATTCAGGCTTAACTTATAATATTTTTAAAAATGGAATATTTTTAGATGGGTACAATATTACTAACATGGTAATGTATTTTTGACAGTTTAGTGTATTCATAAACGTAATATTGTTTGTCTTGAGCGTACATGCCGGAGAGAGCAGATGTCAGTCGATGTCAGACCCTTGGACCGGCACAATGTGTCGGTACATGAACGAGCCAAATATAACGCAACAAATGCTACAGGCAGGATTACCCATTTAACTTAATAAATTTGAAATCCTCAATTAAATTGAATATAAATCTTTGTGCATCATTGTATAGGGGCAATTTCTTAATTATAAAATTCTAGAGTAAATAATCTCTAGTATAATGAGGAAATTCATTGTTCAAGTTTATAACTTAAATGTATTAAGTATAATTTATCATAAATAATCATTTTTAAGTTAACTTTGCCATTGAAGTTTGTAGCGATAAACTTACACCTTTTGGTCAGAACTAAGAAGCGATAAGTGGTTTCTTATCTCAAAGATATATATGTGTTATAACATGAGTTAACAAAATGTTATTATACTCCTAAATTTATATATGGTGATGACACAAGAGCCAAAATTGCTAACAAAAGCTAGTAGACTTTGAATTATAGATTTGATAATTTTAGTCAATGAAAACTCTTATACTTCTTAAACAAAACTTTTAGGATATAAAAATGTAAATATTTACTATATTTTACATTAACAAATAAGTTTTTGTTTCCCCATCAAACAAAATTGAAACTAATATTTTACGGAGCTTCCATAATGCTGAATTTACCTGCTATAAGATTGGCCATGGTACCAGATGGGACGAAGAGAGCAGCTTGCTTACCAAGTAGCGTTGCTACTTTACTCTCCAAAGCATTCACAGTTGGATCCTCTCCGTAGACATCATCACCAAGAGCTGAATTAACCATCGCATGTTTCATAGCCTTTGTAGGTTTCGTCACTGTATCTGAACGAAGGTCCACTATGTACGTCGTGTTATTTGAATTAGACATTATTGGTATTATAAGAAAAATTTTTTTTTCTTTTATCTCTAGAATTAATAATTGTACATCCGGAACCTAAGAGATTAAATCTTTCAAGTATCTTCGTACCGCACCACAGTAAATATCAAAAAAATGAAAAATTATGACCTATATAATTTTAAATCACATTTGTAACATATACAATGTTAATTTTAATATAATTTGATGTGATTTGCGTGGCAATTTATTATTTTTATTTTGCTTTTATACGGCAAAATTCTAAATTGGAATAGAATTGGCAAAATAAGACAGTGACATTTCTTGACGTTTTGCTTCTGTTACCAGTATAAAATAAGTATGAAACTCCTTACTGACTTTGACTGAAATGTAAAAAAATGATAATCAATTTAAATTAACCCTTAAATTAGTACTATTTAAATTTTTGCAAATTTACAGTTAAAACATATTTAAAAAAAAACAGATCATAAGATCATAAGTGACAATACTGGCAATGCTTGGACAAAGTTGGCAATCTTTTCTTGACAGGTTGTAAGTTTGTTCTCAATTACAGTTATCTTGACAGAAAATCACTCAGTTCAGCCGTACCATTGGTGGAAAAGTTTCGATTAAACTTTAATGAAGTATTACAACCAATAAGAAAAGTTTAAATTCAACGGTCATCACAAGAATTTAGACGTTGAGGACGAACTTTGCCGTCTGATACAATAAAAAAAAGAATTTTTGGTGCGTTTTGTACGTTCGTTTCGCGTTTTATTACTAGAAAAAGTGATTTTAGCTCATAACTTAGTAATTAAATGTGTTTTGTGTACGCTGTAAGTTAACATAATTGATCCTCATAGCATTCCGTCCAGGAAAACATCGAAAGTTTTGTAATATATTTGGCTAAAGACAACCTGAATTCGGGCGTCGACCGGTTCATCCCTCCTACCCGTAATAACCGTTGCGATTCTGTCAGTCGTGTCAGTCGCAATCGTAATTTTGTACGTGTCGTACCGCGTTTACGGCACGAGGCGATCGTAGGGGTGTCTTAGAAAGCGAGTGTTGTGTGCAGTGTCGGTAGGGGCGTGCGTTTAATGTGGTATTCAGCGCCGGTTTTAGGTTATCGCAAGTCGTGTCGCGCGGCGTGATCAGGCGCGATGGTGGACATGGATAGAAACGACCCGGAGCTCCGGTACCTGTCGGTGGACCGGAACAGCTTCAATGATCCGGCCACGCAGGCGGAGTGGACCCAAAAACGTTTGGTGTGGGTGCCCCATGACACCCAAGGGTTCGTCGCGGCAGGAATAAAGGGGGAGCGTGGAGATGAGGTCGAAGTGGAAATTGCGGAGTCGGGGAAGAGGATGCTGGTGCCTATAGATGACATCCAAAAGATGAACCCGCCGAAGTTCGACAAAGTGGAGGACATGGCGGAGCTGACCTGCCTCAACGAGGCTTCCGTACTGCACAACATCAAGGACAGATACTATTCTGGCCTTATTTATGTAAGTACATACACATTATAATTTTTTTAGTATTATTGTTAAAATTTACAGAAGACTTTAGACCTTTGAGCTATGTTGCTCATATATATCTGGTTATCTAGTATAAAGGTTGTCTTATATACTATATAATTATTAATATATGTAGTGTGTAATAGCTTTTGAAAGGAGTTATTGATATCTATCACTAGATACATTGTTCTGTTTGAGTAATAAATTGCACAATTCCCTAATGATGGTTAGTCATGAGGACTCAGTGATAACCACTTAAGTATAAGTACTTGAACATCATTAAAGTAGAAATAGAAACTACTTAGTGATAATGTAGGCATGATAATATAGTGGTCTAGATGTTTAACATTCCAACAAGGTTAATGCACTTTGTGGAAGGTGCTGTTAGCATCTCATATTCCTTTTTAATACACATTTATAAATAATGATTATAGTCTGATTAAATTATCTTTGTGAAAAGATGATTTATAATATTCCTACCAAAAGTCTACTGTTTTGTAAAATACATTACTTTTGTGTATAAAAAAATCATAGTATTGCTGACTGTCATCTTAGCAAGAATCACCCATTAGTACTAGATAATGTTTAGTAAAGTTCTTAGGTAACAGGATTGATCATCATTTATAAAATGAAGAAATAATAAAAGTTTGTAATATTTAGGTCTCAAATCTCCATGTAATTTATAAATTGGTGCTAATTTGTTTCTTATAATCTGCAAACAGAAAATAATTGCCAGTTACCATTGCAAAGTCTTCACAAACAAAATACTGATATATTTTTTTACATATTCCATGTAAAAATATATAAATGGTGACAAATATTATCATAATTATGACTCAGTTATCTAACATTTCCTGACATTTTTTACTGATGTTTATGCAGTCATAATGTTAATATTGATAAATGGTTATAAAAAGATGTCTTTACATTTTTTGATATGTATATATGCTACCTTTTTATCTAGCAATGCAATGCTTTATAGTTTTCTCTTACCTAATACATTCATATAACTGTGCTTGTAATTAAAATGTCATTAAAAAGTATCACCAATACTTATTGATTGCTAGTCATCTTATTAATACATATTATAAATTCGAATGTTTAAATGGATGTATGGATGCGTGTTTGTTTAAAAGTGCCTCCGGAAAGACTACACGGATCTTGCTCAAATTAGGCATAGATGTAAAATAGTCTGTAAGAATATGTATACTACGTATGACGATTTTTTATAATTTCGCGCGAATAGAATCGCGACCGACAGCTAGTTTATTCTTAACAAAATGTAAAAGAATCTATTATGAAATTATATATTCTATACATCTATATTAAATGCTTTCTACACATCTATGGGTTGCTTTTAGACATTATGTGAATTCCGAGAATAAAAAATAGATGTCAAAAATATTAATGTTAATTGAGCTTTAACTTCAGTTTTAAATGTGGCATTGTTATGTCAATATTTCTGTTAATTGTTGCTTACATATTTTGTTGGAACTTTATTATCAATTCTCTGAAAATATTATAAAGGAATAACAAGAATTTACGTTTACAGAGATGATGTCATTCTATATAAAAGTATTTAACCTTGTTGAAGAGCAGTAGAATTTTATTTGACGTTATTAACACTTGTTAGTCAAGATTTATTAATAGTTTCAAATTAACTATGCACAGTTCTATAAATTAATCTGACTGACCTGCGATTCAGTTCGTTTAAATTAAAAGAAAACTTAAATAGTAGCCTATGTGCTCTTCCAGAATAGGCTCTGCACCTATGCAAAGTTTCTCAGAGTTAAGGTGTTTTAAAGATACTTTCTTACAAATATTAATTCATCCATACATGCAAACTTTTGCATTTATAATATTTGTAAGATTGTACGATGAATGAATCTATAATTTGCCTTTTCAGGACCGTTTTAAAAATTGTTAATGTGATTCTAATATTGCTTTTAGTTTAATAATAAAAAATATCACATGAAACATGTAAATATATTTAAGCTTTTTAGTTGCTTTATAACTGCATCAATATGATTTGTGGAATGCTTCAGTATTATGTCTAAGTACCCCATACCAAGGCGGTGGCACGTTTCTCGTATGTTTTCCTCATGGGTCACGACTACGTACCACCATAACCGCCGCGTTGACTCACGTATAACAATGGCGGTTACGATTCAGACGCTTTGTACGTTTTTGATGTTGGTACATGTACATCCCGAAATAGCACTAACTGACGTAATGACATCCATGTTTCGGTTGAATTGCTAATTAAATAATATAGCACCTATTTTAAGGGTCAGGCCTCTATACCCCGCACCCTGTGTATAAGCACAACAGGTTTTCGTCTCCTAAATTCATCTATCATTCGTAATTTCAGTCATCATATAGTAAATGTGTTGGAGGTAACACACCTGCTTAGAAAAAATCATATATCCAGACTAGTAATAAATCTAGCTATGTCACCCAGGGGATAGTGCACCTTCCCAACACTGAAAGTATTTTCCAATTTCAACAGAGTCTGTAGTTTTACCCTATTCAAAGCTAACAGTGAAATCTTTCCTATTTATAGTATTAGTAAAGATTATGACAGAATATGATTAATGTTTATTAATAATTTATTTATATTTTTACTCATACAAGCATATAATAATAGAGAAAATATCTGTGACAGCCTATTTTATTTATTGACTCATATATTTTTTCCATGTATATAAACATCTCTTATTAGGTTACAATGCTTTATGGAGATTCATATTTTCAATATCTTCATTATGTACAGTTTCAAACAGCTGGTTGTTGTGTCTTTCTACCTTTAGCAGACATGTTGTCGAGGTTTATATACATATGTGGTTGTTAATGTGAGGTGGTTGAAGTAATTACTTTATAGTACGAAATCTAAATGTCTCGTATATCTGAAGATAAACATAAAATGTTATTGGATTTCTTCAAAGAAGTAAGTATATTCTATTTCGTTCCAATTTCTTCTTTATAATACAGAAGAATAAGAGTGATAATTGTTTGTATGCTCTGATCTTGCAAGTTTCATGATCTATGCAGAAGTACTGGCTACATTTAACTTTCGTTCACTTGTAAAGAAGTAATATGTTGGTGGTATTGTACACTTGATCTTCGACGTGTATAAATGATTTTGTTCACGGTGTTTATAGTAAACAATACGTTAGGCCGGTTTGGCAACGGCGCGGTTTTCGAGTGGCTCGCCATAGCTGGCGAAGCGGCAACGTTGCAATCGCCCAAAATCACGATCCTTCACAAGAGAGACAGAGACGAACGTAACATATGAATTAAAACAACCATAATATATGTTTCGATAGAGTAGTTTTTGTTTCTTTCTTCGCCTGGTATATCTGAAGGTCTATAGATCCAAAGATTCTTAGGGATGATTTGGAGTACCATCTTCTGATTCTAGATCTGGTAGTAACCAGATCTAGAATCAGAAGATCACAGCCGGATCAGAATATAAGAAATCACATTATTGTTCACGTCTTTGAATATGTTAATAAATTCGTTTAGTCGCAACAAATTCTTTATTGTGGCTTCTGATGGCACTCCTCCAAGACACAAAACTCCCCCAATGAAAACTGCCATTTTGCTAGAACTATCTGACGCTTTCATGTTAGAATGTTTGTGTTTTTAATCTAGTTTGTGTCGGCGTGGTCTGTTTCAGGAAAAATGTAATTTGAATGAGTTGTTTTTGTGTATTATGTTTTAATGAGTGGCCATTCGACCTTGGTAGCCTTGACACTGAATTTTAGTCTATTTTAGCTTCTCTATAAAAGTGTTTCGTTTGGATAGGTGTTTACGAGATGGTGAGGATTTGTTGTATAAGCTATTATCACTTATGAATTCCTGTTAGCATCAGAGTAATACAAATATCTCTCAGCGTTATCAGCTGATTGCGAGGTAGACATCGTTGCATCCCATTGGTGTTAGTTTTCAAAGTAATATGTTAGTGAGTAAATCATCTGCCATTCCTATATATCTTGTAAAGTTGCTAAAGCTTTTCTCACTTGTCTACAAAATAGTATCAATGAAAAAATATGTGTAAATTTATTCTCTACCATTTCAATCCATTAATTAAAATAAAGCCATCGACATTGTGGCGACGAAATTATCTCATACGGTCGCGGGAAATAACGGTATAATACACTACGTGCCGCAGATTAGAAAGAAGCTAGCTAATCAACAAAGATACATATAAAATATAGTTTTGTAACAATATAATTATAAAACAACTTGTTTATAGCAAATACTAAACGACCTTGAGTATCCCAAGAAACAAGGGGGATGCATTATATAGTGTGTTAATTGGTGCAAAAGTTAGTTAGATTTTTACGGTTTAAGTCAAACGCGCTTGGTCAAAGCGTGTTCGAGATGAATGTCAAGGTGAGGCGCGCCGTCGGCCGAATCGGCCGCGCCGGTCGATGACCCCGGGCGGGCGCTCTGGCGAGCGCGGGGCGCGGCGGGGGGTGGGGGGCGGCCCACGCGAATACACGCGCCGCCCTCAACCTCCAGCGACGCTCTGCTGCCCTGGTACTTGCGGTGAACTTTGCCGATACCATGTGTCGCCAGTCCCGACTACTTGGCAAAAGAACTTCGCAAAGTTCGTTCTTTTATTAAACCCTCATCGTTAAAATACGTTTTTGTTGCTAATTCATGGAACAAACAAGATAGATTTGCTCGGTATGTGTTTGTGATAACACTCAAAAGTTGAAGTTGATGATTCGAATACATAATTACGACGTGCAGATTCCAGCATCTGTAAAATTAATCTCACCTGATAGACTCATTTTCAGATTTGTTGTTGAGGGAAAGTGATGTTTCTAATCGTCTTTTAATGAAGCATCACGCTGAGCTTTTTGTTATCATTTCCGCGTGAATCGATTTGAAATGATAATAATATAAAATTAATTTATATCAACTTTTACGGAAGAGTTCATAACATTGTCGAGTTTACATCTTCTTACGACGTAATGGACGTAGATCTTTCTTATTGAATGCTACTAATCGCAGTTTCTTGCGCATATTTCTTGAGATGTTTATTTATTCACCAATACCAAGAGTACGTTCACATTAAGTTGGCGAGTTATCGGCTTTAAACTTGATTTACGATACGCCGTCACGTATCGGGCGGATACGTGTAATTTTAACCTTACCCTCGCCGAGACGTTGGCGTAAACATCGCCTCTCTTACTCTCATCATTGATCAATCTGCCTTTGTATCTAAAATCATCATTCGAGAAGATTCATTCATTTGAATAAGTTCTATATAGTGTTTCCTGGTTTCAATCTAGTCATAGATATTATTAGTAGCCTTATTCTAAAGTTCTTTGATAAAGAATTTTATCATTCATTGGCTTTATTAGATGTCCCTCTGATTGCATTATGTTCTTACGTCATCTGATAACAACGATAAAGAGTGCAATGTAGTTGATAACGTAGACGGAAAATGCTTGCGGTAATATTTTATGGTAATTCGGTACTAAACAGTCGTTGATATGTTATGCTTACTAATGAGAAACTATTTGGTGAAAGGTAATAAAAATAATCTAAAGTATTTTGTCACTCCTCTCGCTTGTCTCTGACTGAAATACTAACTTGGCACAGTGCGTGCTAGATCTAAAGAATGTTATAGACTTAAGACTTACTTCCTCACCATTCAGTTCCTAATGTAATTCTGAAATAACGACTGTAGTGCTGTGTTTTAAAGCCGTAATTAAGTGCCGCACCTTTCATAGGATTCCAGGCGTTATGTCTTAGGAATAAGCGCGAATGTTGCATACAAAGTGGATATTGAGGCTGCATTGCCTCTCGACGTGAACCGCACCCCATGCAGACGGCGAGCCCTCATGGGGGGAGGTGGTGGCAGACCGTGCGGGGAAGGGGGCACAGGTCAAATGAAAGTTTCAGACGAAGCGAATAGATTGTTAGTAAGAGCGGATATATTCGATATACGCCGGTTATTGCGCAGACATCCTGCAAGGAATGCCTTGAAGGCAATTGGAATTTCAATTTGTTTGCAAGGAAGAAGTTTTCAATGTAGTCGTAAAGCTCTTCTACAAACTTCACACGTATTGTTGACTTTCTATTAAGGTTTTTTACATTCTATTGGAACATTTCCACTCACAAACAGGCTTTCTTACTGCGACTCACTTCGTTTGAAAATTGAAAACTGATCCTATTTTTTTCGATGAAAAATATTTTTATAACAAAAATATCCTAGAATTGTAGTTTGTGACAAATGAAGTAACCTCTGCAATAAGACAAGAAAATTTAATTAGAAGATTTTTTTTTTCAAATTATATGTAGAACAATGCGTACATACATTCGTGTATTTTGGCAATCATGTGTAAATTGTTATTGTAAAAATATCCAAAAAAAGTTTTACAAAGCAATGTAAAAACACCATGGTTTTTCACATTTGTCATTATAAATATGGAAAGCTCCATGACTGAATGGTTGGGAAAAACTAGTGGTGTTTTATTGCGCATGTTTTAAATTGAAAAACTAGTGCTGGGACAATTCGAACATCGATGTTATATTTCGTAGAAATTGTCATGACCAAAACAATTGATAAGTAATCTAATGGCAGCTGATTTGTTCGGAAATAACCGTTATCGACAAGGACTTACTGTATATAAGATTGTACATACGACATATATGTACCTATTTACAATACAATGGAATGTTATTATTTTGCTTGATTTATAAAAAAAAATAATATGAAAATTTTTGTGCATTTCAAATTTAATTTACACTAATAACAAAGCTATTATGGAGTCTTTTGTATTACAGTTATTATAGTGTCACAGCAAACAGTTTGTCCTAGTTTTAAAAATTATTATCCTTAAAAGCCTACTGCGGTTCAACGTTCGGGTTCTGTGGCTGCTAGTGGGAGTCGGGGGGATTGCAGCCTTGTTTGCGCGTCATTACACGAACACTATAGTGCAAAGATGAGATGAATAAAAAGTATAATTTTAATTATTTCTATTTTTAAATACAGTTAGAATTGAATGAAGATAGTCACAAAGATCACATGCGATGGATGGATGACAAATGGAAGAAATGGAGGGATTTAAATGTAACGGCTAATAGAGATAGATATGAAGATAATATTGTGCCAACTCACCGGGATTCACCACCCACCCGTAGGGAGAATGCTGAAAGATGTTGATTTAAATATACATCAAACATAGTTTTATCAGCCGTAGTAAAAAAGCTATGAAACCGTGTTTAACGTATTATGTCATGCGGATGAATTCGCGTTGTTGACGCGTTGCTGGATGTTTGCGTTGGCAAGCTTTCCACTTCCAACTAATGGACATTCGAATCGTCCCGAGCTAACATTTGCTCTTGTATCGTTAATATAATTTGCCTTGGAAATTCCTATTAAAATTAATTGTACAATGCTGTTGTTTGTATTTCTATAATACTAAGAAATATATTGGTTCCCCGATTTGGTTACTTACGTACGGCAGTGCGGTGTTTTAATTGGTGGAACTTGATAAGAATGGTTGTCTTTGTGTAGTAACGTAGTTTACCAGATATCACACTTTAGTATGCATATCAATGGCCATCCTTTATATCGGTTTCCGTCATCTGGTACAAAAATAATGTTTCGATAAAGAATTACTCCGCGTTATATCCGGTTTCATTTTTAACAAAACTGTTGTATTTATTTTGATATATTATAGAATCTACTTTTTATCCTTAAGTTTATTCGTAAAATCTTTATGGATAGTACAAAAATACGTCCGTCTGTCCGCAATGCAGATACTTTGCAGTTACAGATCCTGGCTTCCAAAACTGCCATCATTTGCAAACAAGATATCAGTTCGCGAGGGAAAAAGTATACCTACCGAGTTGAATTCAAATGTTTTACTGTCAATGTTTTTAGTCTGTGTTGTTTGTCTTGTGATTTTATGATCTCCTGGTACTTTGTAACTTGGATTGGTGAACTGTCACCTGGCTATGGTGGCTTTCTAAGTAAAGATTTGTAAATTATATTTAACTAGCTGTCGCCGGCGACTCCGTCCGATCCGTTAACCCGTTTCGGAGATACCTTCTAATAAACATCCATCCATCCATTTGCTGCTTTGCTTGATTGCTAATGAATGAATAGCGAAACTAGTAGCGCGTTATAATATGTCTATCGGTTGCAGGAATAGTGCGGCGTTTATTTTAAGTTGAGGCGATGATGTAATGCTCCGTATCTTACCTTTACGTGGCGCCTTTACCAATGTACCTTATCTAGTCATATTAAACAAGATATTTCTTAACCCGTCTTCGGTACGTAAAGGTAAAGGTTTAAATGTTAAAGCTTGCTTGCGTACTACTATGGAAGGGAAAGTCCAAGTTTATAAAATGATAAAATACAAAATATTGTTTCGAGATATCGAAGAATTCCACGTCAATACGTGATGCATCGTGAACAATACCCAATTTGATAAAAATGTAACGTAAAAACCCAAAGAATACTATATTTATTTTCTGATTTTAGAGGGGTTTTGTGAGTGTCACATTATAAGGAAAGTTGCTGGAACGACTCAATGAACTTTTAACTCTACGATTTTTTGACATGTAACTCCGTCTTGATGAGAAACAACTTTAAAAGTAAAATGTCGAAAAGCTTTTAACGGTTAATAAGTCAAAGAAGTTCGTGGAGGTTGTCGTAAGCGAGTCGTTTAATAAAAAGCCCGTGTGCTGCAACATTCGCTCACTTGTCCAACTCCTTATCTGGCATATCGGGGCAATCTGTGTCGCCATCGGGACGCAGTCAATACTGATTACTATAGCCCGTAATCAACGCGATTTCACCAATATTGACACTCAGCGTCAATCTTGAGCCTGTTGGCTAAATCGATTTTGACAATAATGTGTCATTCGATTCCAATTTTATGGAGTTTTAGGAGTACAGTCAGACTAGCCTATTTTTTTTATTTATTAACGACTAATTGTGCTTCTAATTTGCGAATCGTTTATTAAATGGTTGGTGTTTGTTATAAAAACAAGAGGGCAATCGTTTGGCAATATTACAAAGTTGTACATTTTTCCGATTATGCTTTGTTACAAAGGGTTTTTAAAGTAATGAGTAAGTCTGTATGCATGTTGTTCGCAGAGGCATCGGGGTCGTTACACGTAAATTTGTAATTTAGTGAGAACTGCTAACCGATACTGGGTATTAATAAACCGCTCGGGTCAGCCGTAATTCAATTTCCACGCGTTCGCAAATTGTGTTGCGCGGTGTCGTCGACCTGCACGTATATTAAGAATGTTTTTCCATAATGCAAACGATGCATCGACGCGGGGGGCTCGCGTCACAATGCAACGGCATCTTATCGCCGATTTTGGTCCTTATAAGTACAAGCGAAAGGGTCATTCTCCTATGTAGATATTGTATATTTTCGTCAACGTGCACAATATTTTAGCACCCACCCCACATGCGAGAAGGGTCAATATTCCGCGAATTCGCAGTTGCATTGGGAGTTACAAATGTACTGGCATAATCAGCACTTGGTGTCCGGCGATATTTTTCATAGTTAATTAGACGTCTCATCGCTTTGTAACGTGAGACAAGAGGTTCTTTATGTACTGTTTAATGGTATTCATTGACGGCGCATATTAAATATAGCGACACGTCAAAGGTTAACCAACAGTCGTCTTTTCTTTGTCTTTGATGAAAACTTTTAATATCCTCTTATTCAATTTTTGCTACATGTATGGAACGGTAAACATTCATGATAGCTGTAAATTTCAATTAAAGATAACTTGAGATGTCTAATGGATATGTTGCCAATATATTTTGTTAAAGGAAATAACAGACTGAAATGTTTTATAGCACAAAATCCCACGGTTATTCTTAAGGGCATTTTATTTAGGTTATAAATCTTATCATGCAAAGCGACCTCGATATAAGTATGCGAAAAATGTGCTTCTAACAAGTAAAACACAATCAAACGCAATTTAAAAATAGTTATTGATTTAAGTTGTTCTTCTATATCCTGTACATTACATACACGTTTAAAGCGATTGCTGTTTTCGAAAGTTGATGATAATAGCAATGACCTGGTCGTGCCGTCATTAATCATTTTGCAGAATAAAGAAAAAAATGTACCAGCCCTCTCGTGCGTGCGACAGCTGTTAATACGTGGCCCGTTATTCGGAACGCAGCCCAAAAATGGGCGCATTCACACCGCACCGAAAGCATTGTCCTTCGTCACGTCGGTCTAAGTACGGCCACATCTATGTTGAGTGGCCAGGCTATATAAGGCCAGGTTCTATTTCAGCCATATGCGCGTGCGCAGATGTTGCATCGATTAACTCTATACGTCGATACTTCGCAATCGATCTCAGATATTTTCCACCGACTAGATTGTTTATTGCTCTCTGTGGGAACCGTTGACGGCCTCTTGACTTGAAACATAATTTTTAACGATTGATTGGCAGCTCTTGCAAATATATCTAGGGTGTAACAAACTCAACATTTTTTTTGGCTTTTTAGACATACGGTCAATAAAGATGGTTGATGTATAAGCGTGAATAAAACTCGAAAATATTTTCTACGAGATACGTGTCCGTCGGTCTAAACTTTTCGAAAAAAATATTTTTGCATTTGACCGCATTACTGAGTCTCAAAGTTAGCAATTAAAATGGAATTCGTATCAATTATTCCAAACAAGTTGTTTTATAATACGTGCAATGTAAATAATTATGTCACATTACACAACAGTATCGCATTTTTTTGAAATCGATAAAACCGTAAGCTTGGACAATAAATTAAGGGTTGACACGAGTTTGTGTTGCTTAAAACTCGTGAAATAAGTTTCCTTGTCAGTGTGTCTGTAAAATGTGTTATGAGAGAGAAATTCGAAGAAGAATTGCGATAATGGATGTGCAATTATAAAAACTAAACCATCCTTTGGATCTAAGACTCATACAAACACTGAGTCCTAATATTTGTTTCGCGTCTTCTTAGTAACTCGGGGATTCCCCGAATTGAACATCGATACACTGTATGTCTGTCAATTCTTGTGAAATTTATTCAAGTACTGAATTTGATATTTGGTTTTATTTATTTGATTATTTTTTCAAAAACAAATATGAGAAGTCACTGGGCAAATAAAATATTAAATAAATAAGAACTCATGATGGTAACTCAGGTTAACCTGTAATTACAGATTGAACACGCTCCCGCCACACGCTGGCAAAAAATATAAAAATAATATCCTTTTGCAATATGCCATTTATTATACTGCAAATGCTTAAGGTTCTGCAAATCGCTGGCTTGCATAACCCTGTGCCGTACATGGCGGGGGCCGGTTTGGACCTTCGTAAAGTGGGTCGACCATATGGCCTGCCGTGTACATAGGACTCCGCGTTACGTGAAAGATGTAACGGTGGATGCGGGTTCGATTCCGGCTTGCATTTTTGTTATCATAACCATAAATTGTTGCAATGTGTTATGCCATAGTTCGTGGGAAATGTGTTTAGTATGTGCTTTTTATTGTGCCATGTACGATCGATCTTCTATATACTTACACATGGAGGTAACTTAAATAACTTACTAGTTTTGTAAGTTATGACGTCTTATGATAATTCTTTAAAACATAACGATCCTAACGTGCTTCAGTATGATCATATCGCCTTCTCAACATTTAGTTAATCAACTCCGAAAGAGACATCATTATAAATTAAGTTTTAATTTTTTTTTATTTCTCGAATTTAGGTTGACACCTCATTGTCAACCTACCAATTTACCTTGTAACAAAAGTTTATCGGTTAAGACATTAAATATAAATTGTACTCGTACATTACAATACACGGCGCCAGCGAGCGGTGCCGAGTGACGTCGCTAGTCTGCAGCTTGCAAAGGTTTTTACCTTATTCGTGCGTAATTTTCGCACCGGCCCTGGCCGAAATACACTTAATCTTAAAGCGAGGAGTTATGTGCCAGCCTAAAAAATATAACACGCAGTAAACTGCTTTAAAAGACTTGAGTTTTTTAGGTTATAATTTATTTTGTTATATTGGTATATCGTATGAAATAAAGACTCAGGATATTCAGGAGCTAGGAAAAGACACATGCTTACCTTTAAGCTTAAATATTTGTCGTATTTCTTTTTTATTTAATAAACTACAAATAAACAGCTTTAAAACATATTAAAACTTAGTGTAATATTGTAAGCAATAAAACATACAAATGTTTCGTTATTTAATTTTCGTAGTGAGGGAAATAGTGCTACAAAGCAAAAAACCGAATACGTAACAGTAAAAGAAATATGAAGCTTGCATAATTATGGGAAAAATTTGAAATATAAAAAGAAACAATAGCTATGTGTATCACATGACAAAGGAAAGAGGTTTATTGTAGTGCGTGCTACGAATGTGGAAGCCACGCGCGCCCGATACATAGACATCGCCAAGCGCATATACAAGGCTTACTACTTAATAACGAAAGTATTAAATCAGCTAGTATTCATTGGAGATGATTAATATGTAATAATATTTATCGTTGATTACGTCATGGATACCTTGTTGTAGAAAATATTGAAAATTGGCAAAAGTCTAAGCAGTAGTTTTCGTTCAACTGATTTACTTTGGACTTTATATTAATAGGCATATTAAAAACTGACATTTATATTTTAAGAACATTTTTTTTTCATATTATTTCTACTACAATCTTGTTTAGTAGGTTATTTTGTTTGTATATTTGACCTACATGTTTTATTTAAAAAAAATTGCTGATATATTTGTGTTACATTGGCATTGATTATTTGATGACATAGAAATATTAAGTATGACATACATCAATAACGAAATAAAATAAAGTAAATATGTTGCTAATTTTTTTCCCTCATAAACGTTAATTTACTATACCGACACTCTAACCACTGAGCCATAGTATTCACACATAAAGTCATGTGAGTGTATTGTGTGGTACGCGCGATGTCAATGGCTTTTTTTTCTCAGATTTTGTAGTGCGTTACAAAAGGCGAGTACGGCTGCCATTCTGTGGCGCTACTTCAAAAGCTAAGAGGCTGATTGTTCTTACGAGAAGACCCTCAAAGAACAATTGCTTTGTTACGTTATAGTAATTGTATTGGTATTAAAAGAATATGGATAGAAGTTAAGATACTTTTTGTTTATGTCAACTTTGAACTCGATTATCCAAGGTTATTGGGGGATCATGTTTTTCTTCTAATAATCTTACTAATATTATAAAAGCGAATGCATAGATGGATGGATGAATGGACATATGTATGTATGTTTGTTTGAAGAATGGTTGAACGACTCTTGATGTAAATTGTCATACATAAAGAACAAATTCTAATAGGACACATATACTACTAATTATGTATTTTTTTTTAATTCCGAGCGGTTGGAGTCGCGGGCGACCATTAGAGTAACATAATTCCGACCTCTAGTTGTATACCAAAAATTAGAATACATTATAATACTTTCTTATATACGATGAAGATAAGATGAAACTTTTCGACATCAATTTTGTAGTATTGCAGTAGTAAAATTGCATGTTGAAAACGACTAAAAGTTATTCGAAAGTTCAGTGTGCAGTATCAGTATTATTGCCGACGGCGTATGACACTGCCTGTTGGTTGTCGATGTTTCACCCATGACATTTGGATTGTGGGTCTCGATCTCACGGTAAAGATCCAGCTTGAATATAAAATCGCGAGGATGTCAATTTATGCATAGTAGCAGTTGAATCTTTTGAATGTTTTCAGGCCTAAAATAAAAAAAAAATGGGTAGTCTATCTGTAGTTCCAGACTATTTTCTACATCTATTTTACAGCAAAATCCATACTCCCTTCATCGAGATTTCTTCAAACAAACATCCATCCAAACATTCGTATTTATAATATTAGTAAGACAATTAATTTGAAGTGTGAACAGTGCACATTAAAATTGTTAAAAAAATATGCATCAAATTATAAAACAAAACACAAAACCCGATCCTTTCTTTAGTTGAACAAATAATATTGGCTAACATTTATCGGTAAGATTAATGACAAAAAACTTATTAATTGTTCGTCAGGCAATCAATATGACACTATCTCTGTGGTACAATTGTATAACCCACTTGGTTACACGATTGTAAACGACTGTTTAATGTTAATGCCACTTTATCTAATGCGCACGCTAATTAACAAATAAATAACGTTCACAATCGAATGCCGCATACATTAAAGAATTAAACGACACACAAATAATTGTAACCTCGTTTGTTTTTTAAACATAAATATACCGTGGAAAGTTTTTTTCATATAAGAGAAGGTGGCAAACGAGCGGCGGGAACACCGAGGTGATCAACGACACCCATGGACATCTGCAACACCAGAGGAACTGCAGATGCGTTTATAAAAGACTTTATAAGAAAATAATTTGCAAATAAAACCACGATGTGGCGATGCATTTTTCTTAGGCTTTTCCTACCACGTGATTTGTTAAAAAGTGTCTAAAACTGATACTTTGTTATAAATGACCGATACAGTCGCGACGAGTGAAACCGCCGTCCTGCGTACCTATGACTCACATCTGAAGAACGTTAACAAAATATTTCGTAAGCCTCTCCTCGGATTTATGGCTTCCAATTTTATTTTTATTAAAGCTTTCGCAGTTGGTTTACCTACTTATGTAATAAATACGACAATTTATTGAATTTTAATCTAATTGCAAAACATATTTCAATATCATCTTTATGTTTTTTTCTCACGTTATATGACTTGAAAACGATGATTGACATGAGGTCAGTCGTATGCCATTTTCAAAAAAATTATATTTGCTTTAAGTTTTTTTTTCTATTTTCGTTTAAAAAGTTGCATTTTTCGTTATTGCCAGTAAAGGACCCTACCCACGTTCGGAATTCGAACGTGCCAAACTTGTTACACAACTTAACGGACTTCGTGTTCCGTAGTATTTTCGACTTTAAGTTGTGGTGTTAGTGACGATTATGACTTTATCCTGAAGGAGCCGTCTCAACGAATATCAAGGACACCACGGATCGATTTATTTTTAGGTTTAAGTAACCCATTGTTTTAAGAAACGGTTTGAAAACTAATGCCATACTTGGAACGAGTTATTATATTTTGCCCCAAGACGTTGGTCCTAGTCCGAACCTGCGTTGGCTGTTTTTGCACAAAAGCGTTGTCTTCGAGATTTTTGTAGATGAAAAAATTCAAGTCGTCAAAGTTTTCTCCACAACAAGATTTTAATATCATCCACAAAATGGAGCGCTCTTAAAATCAATTTGCGTGCAGTTCACGCATTTTGTATTGGAAGGAACAAACCTAAACCTGTGGCAAAATATATCAACCGATTTTAATAAAAACACATCCTTTTTTTTCTCCATTGACTTGAGGTTTATTTAGTTTTTTTCCTAATTACATCAGGACTGTCAATAAGTTATTAAGAGAATGAATTAGGTATGTATGTATACAGATAATCCAACAGGTATGTTGTTTTAACGATTTTTTTCCTAGCAGTCCGTGAGGCGTTCCCCGCTCTTTCCCCCGCCGCGTCCTCTCCGCGCGAAGGTCGTCGCACGCGTTCCAAATTCAAATAACAATGCCTGTTGTGCGGGACACGATACATCGCCAAAAATTACCAAGTTAATGCAACGATCATATTACTTTTAAAATGAATATAAATTAGTTTGTGCCTATTATAATACGTTACGATATTTTTAAGGCATGACGCTATCATGGTGCTAAAAACTTTACATATCTAACAACTGTAAAGAATTTACAAACTGATGTGAGTAATATTACTTGCGATTAAACTCTTTTGACTATTTAGATGACATCATCTTTTGAGTACTGTCCAGATGTGTCCAAGATGCTTTAGTTTTGTTTGTTATTTATTTCATAAATATATAGTGTATTTTATTTACGTAGTTGATTAGGTAAAAAAATCGAACCTCCAAACACTATCAAATAGCAATTTCTTCTCATTCGATTGTGTGCCGTCACTTGCGGTGTTGAAGTGCCGTCAACCGCAAACAGTTTGCCTTATCGCGCGAGCACCAATTAAACAAGTCTAAATATTAATTAGTAACATTGTACTGTAAACAAAACTTATCAGCGGGAATTCGGTGACGACAGACAGAAGGACTACTAAGTAATAAAATAAACATACAGAGCAACAAGGATAACTGACCCGGTGGGCATAAGTGAAACTAAATTATGATAGCTCACTAGCGCCCTCCTGTCAATGTCAAAAAAGCGTCATAAGCCCCATTTCACACTAGCCATGTTATGTTTTATATTTGCCCATATTGGTTTTACATATCTTCTGTCAGAACTAATCGCGATAGCAGTGCCTCTAATCGGGCCAAATATCCTTGACTATAAGTGATTGTTATAATGTGCAAAAGAGCACAAACATCTTGGCGTGTACCAGTAGGTACATAACGTCGCGGGAATGGAAACGCCGTCACCGCCCCACGTCACGTCACGTTACGATCAACAAGCGCCCTGGGAGCGACACCGATCTGCCGGTCAATTCCGGCCTGCCGAACGATAAACATTCAATGCCGATACGTGTGACAAATTTTAATATGCTCACAGAGTTGCATAACGTTACATAGTTGGTGGTCTTCGTAAAGTATAAAGACATGTACTTAAAATCGGATAAGAATTTTAACAACTACAAAGTTTTATTACTTTACAGAATAATAAGTTTAAGTACTGGTTTCATTAATTTTTTTCTTCTACTTTTCTTAGGAGCTGCAAGCACTGACCACCACAAATGTATTGGCTATAAGACGTAGTATTTTGTGCCTATTTGAATTTCGGCATTGTAGCGCTGATGGTAGCGGTTTGTAGCAGTGATGTGGATTAGAAGTAATCGTATCACACTTTCTATCTCTTCTTTCGATCTACCTTTTACTCTGTCTTAATGTTGGTAATGTTATTCATCTATCGGTTATTCAAAATGCTTTAGTATTTATTTCAAAGCAGTTACGTTGTCCTTGACGAGTTTGACCACTGTACCTTGCGTATTAATAACGCGACCTTAACTAGCTCACGAATCCATAATTTACCGTCTATTGTTTCTAATAGTGGCCCAACTCAAAGCTTTATTTGACATTGGATATAACATTTTATGGCGACTAAAATAATGAATGATATTTCGCTCTAGATTACAAAAATCTGGTCCCTAACCCCAAAATAGAGCGGTATAACAAGGAGACAATAATGATAGCCTTTTGTGCCCTAAATTCCAGATTCTCTTGTTAATATCAAAAGTTGATCCAGTAAAGATTAAGCGTCCACTGCTTGCCTCAGTTATACTCATAGAAAAATTGCTTTTAATCATTTCCCAGCTATGTTTGATAAACAAAATGAAAAGTGTATATTCTCATAGTGAACTAGTTTTTAGCGGAACCGTGTTGGTGTTTGGTAACAGTTTGGGCAACATTACCGGTAACAGATGCGACCGTTACAAGCCGCGGTGACTCATCGCACGCGTGCGTCACTCAATCCAAGGTTCCGGGTTTGAAATATGTGATGATTTTTTTATTTATTTTGAAATTGCGATATGAGGCATGAAATGTATTTTTAATTGGGAAGTAGATATATAAAACAGCATTTGATCCAAATTAGCAGAAACGGAATGAGGTTAAATATGGCTTAAGCTAAATTATAAAAACTTTGTAAAATAATTTTATATGTGTAAGTATTAATTTTCGTCTCAAATATTTATTGACACTTTTCCGTTACAAGTTTAAATTAACCGATTGCAAATATGCAGACTTTACAGCTCGATGACCTTTAAAAACTCCTACGTCCGTTCCATCAACGTCAGTTTACCTTAAACATAATAATTAAACAAATTGATAGCCTACATATAGTACGCTAAACCGCTTATTATCGCACCGTACTCGCAATTACAATGGATTTAGGTCGATCGATGAATAAGGCGTTACACGAAAATATTCGACATTCCGTCGCCGAGCTGATGATTCAATGTAGCAACGAACACTATATGCGTGAATGTTGGTATTCCTGATTCATTCTATGGTCTAAAAGCCTCTCGATTTCTTATTTTAAAGTTCCAATTTGATGTCTCATAACTGCTATGAGACTTCAAGGAAAACCGTTAACCACTCTTTTGGACATCCTGTATATAGACTACTGTCTATAAACCGTCTGTGAACCAGTGTTATAGACGGAATTTATGTTTCTATGTGTCGCAATTCTAAGGGACCTCTATAGTTTCTCTTCCACCCATACATTTACAATGGTTATGTGGCTGAACTTACTTAGATGCAGATGTATCACAGGAAATAAATTTACTTCCCACTTACTGACTTTTTACTTTAAAACATATCGTATGTTCCTTCCTTGTGATGAAACTTGTGTGAGAATTCCACATGTATGACGTCGACTGTAACAATGCAGGTTAGCTGGCAGAGCACATAACACGGAAGGCCGGGGAAAGGCTGTCGTAGTGAGTCATCTGCGAGCATTGACCCAGCTGATGCTGCCGTTGACAACTGACTCATGACAAACGGTATTCCAACCTTCGGACTGTAACTATACTATGTTATTATAATCTTACCAATATTATAAATGCAAATGCTTAAATGGAAGGATGGATGTTTGTTAAAAGGTATCTCCAGAATGCCTGTATGGATCTCGCTGAAATTAAGCATAGATGTAGAACATAATCGGAAAGAACATAGGCTACTAATTATGTTTTTTATAATCCCAAGCGGATGAATTAAAAGGTCCTATATGGCACTGTTCTGCAGCCTACCGACTGGTCGCCTATCAAAGACTTGTGTTTAATCTTCAGCTTTTGAATGCGTCGATGAGATGCCCAATTTTAATAGCAGTCAGGGACGCTTTTGACAGTGGAATTATGGGCCTATTGAATCATACTATGTAAATAAAAATAATGACCATAGGTCATGGTTGTTCGATTCGTGCGGTGAATCTTAGTCATGGGTAATCTTATTAATTACCGTCAAGTTCTGCTTATTTTTACTAGTTTACCTTGTCGAGGGATTTATAGTAACAGATGTTATAGCGATTTTTGTTTGGAATAAGATATGTGTAAACAAAATTATCAGTGTGAATAATCCTTTTAGTTTGGGTACTTTGTCACCGAAGCTCATAAATATAATTTGTTTTCCTACGTAAAATATGTTTCTTCGTATACATGAAAGTTCATGCTTTTAGTTAGCTTCCGACGACTACATTAGGGTGTGTACAGACAGACGACTGGCGCCGTTTTTATTTGAAAAATAACGTCTAGCGCTAGGCGTTGTATGTCCGGAGTTTAGTGTATTCAGTGACTCATGTGTTTGCGAATTTATTTTGCTAAATACATAAGTCAATTTACTTTACATTTTAACATCAAATACTTTTGTAATAGAGTTTGAAATAGCTTGTTTTTATGCGGGTGTGTGTCTGACGCATTCGTGGTGCTTTTACCGCGCGATGTTTTTTATTGGAAAATGTTCAATTCGATATAAATTCTCTTTGTTGATGAATAATAAATGCATTGTTTGATTTTATTGATTTCATCCAATAATAGCTGGGATATACGCACATTTTTTTTAATTTGTACCTTACGCCTATTGAACTAATCTGTCAGATTCTTGTTAGAAATGTTAATTATTTTTACTACTATTATAAATGCGAATGTTTAGATAGATGAATGTTTGAAGGCATCTCCAGAACGGCTGAACGGATCTAGCTAAAATTTGGCATGGACGTAGAACATAGTCTGAAAGAACAATTAGGTGTTTTTAATTCCGCGCGGACGCTAACTAGTTCCTAAACATGTTATAATAGAAAATGCTTTTAAGTATTCAGTGTTTATGTAGACTTCATTTGGCTAGACTAGAACATGTTAAAGGTTATCAAAGTGATTGATCTTGTGGTGTAACTAATTGATAATAATAGGCGAAGGGCGAAGGTCCCTGGCCGGGGACCGGTTTCCTGGACCGGAAAATCCTTTGGCGACAGCGCGGCGCCACGTTCCCGCAGATTTAATTATAGCAGTCGCCAATGTTCTCTCCCAGTCAGATACCAGCCTTTTTTTGCTAACATATAGATGTTGCCAGATTCTGTGAATTCCTAGCTTCTGAATCTGTTTTTGTGAAAAATGTATAGATTAAAAATATTTAAAATAAGCTATACTTATCCTACTTATATCATAAATGCAAAAATTTAGATAAATGGATGGATTTTTGTGCGACTAAACGGATTTCTATTACATTTGGCATAAATGTAAAACATAGTCTGGAAGAACAGATAGGCTAGTAATTATTTTTTTTTATTTCGCGAGGACAGATCCAGTTAAACTAAACTGCAACGAATAATTGTACTAATATTTGTTGTTTTATGAATACATTGGAAACAGGAAAAATTTCTATTTATAAATACTATTATCCTATCCATACTTGTATGTAGAAGGAAACAAATCAAGCAATATCCATGACACGAATCCAATAATTGCATATTGTACAGCTTCGAGGTTGCGAGCTCGAATATACGAAGATAATGTTAATAACAATATTATTATTATTAAATAAATAAAGCACAAATTTGTTTTATTTTTAAAAGCAACAAAGCAGAAGTTATTAGTTAGAAATTAGACGAGAAAAAATAAATTATGTCGTCGATTTATGAATACAGGTCGAATAAATGTTAAAAGGAATGAAGTATCAGTTCAGTATTGTGACACTCTTATCCTAAACAAATATATTTTATGTTTCAAATACCGCTATATCCGTATCGCACATGCTATGCAAGATATTTATGACCGTAGTTTAAAGTTCGTAATAATCCTACAAAAGCTTCTATTTTATTTGTAAACGAAAATATCTGTATTTGGGTAGAAGAGGGCGCGGCGCGACAGGTGGACGGCCTGGCCTCCCCCTCTGGCAGGTGCATCGCCCTGCAAATCCCCCCCCACACTTGACAACTCTGTTGCCTACGCACTCGGAATTGTGTTAGGGGTTTCTCTTTAAATTTATTTTGAGGCTTTGATGTAGTAAAAAAAATGAATACTACGTCGAGTTTAAACAGAGGCTATACGATTTATTTAGTAAAGTAGTCGAGTAATTTTGTAAAAAAAAACACAAGCAGGGACATAGTTGGCTTTATATCTGACAGTGCGGTAATCGGGCAAGGAAGCGGTCGCAATAGATAAGATAGGCGAGTCATCGTGATAAGTCCGCTGACGTTTGGATCAAACTGGATCAAAACACCTAACAACAAAGCCGTACGAAACTATGTAGACATGCTCTAATTACTTGGATTTAATTAATCAACGCACGTCATTATAATTCTATGGCGTTTTTTAACGATCTTCAAATGTTGCTAGAGTAAGCTGTGATTTAAACAATGCCCATTAAGTAGATCTGCAGTTCCTCAATGTTGAGTAATTAAGCGGCATACCAATGGTACATCATAGATAAGTTAATTGAAATAATACATGTCTGAATTACTGATAAGCTTAATCAGTTGCCTATGTTTTTCCTGAATATGCTCTACATCTATGCCAAACATCGAGTTGAGCTGTTTTGGAGGTACCGTCTAACAAACATCCATCCATCCATCTAAACATTTTTAGTAAGATTAGTTGTAAAGAGTAAGTTCTTTACTATGCAGTAAAAGTAGAAATGTGTATGTTTATCAATGTCCTCTCGTGGTATGTGGCTCCGTTTCCGAAGGCCGCGTCTATCGGAATGAGTTGCAACAATTAGTGATTGCAGTATCGCAGGGCGTTCAACCGCACTGCAGGATGCTGTATCGTAGCGTGTCCGCTGCGTTTCCGTTACGATTCTCTAGCCTTTTCTCTGTTACAAGCGAAAAATGTTCTGTAAAACCTGATTGATTTCTTTGTCTAAACTTTTCTTAAGGTAGTCAAACATGCAAAATCACATAAAACTTTCTCGAAAATGCCTACAAGTCTGGAATATTGTGAGCATTTAAAATCTACAATGGACGATAAAAATAAATGGTGTGTTTGTTTTGTTAATTTGGTTGGTTTCGTGGGCGATAGTGCGTACTTAGATTTAATGTTTACTGATGATTCAATGCAGTGGGCATTGGGGGGAAACAGAGGTTCTCAACCTGTGGACATTTTATAATGAATTTAAAATATTTACTACATTGTTAGGCCTATTCAATGATGAAGCAGAATGGCTTGTATGAATCTGTGAAAAAAAAACGTACTTGTAAGTTTCGAAAAAACTTATTTTTTCCAAGTTTTTTTCAGCAGTAAAATGTTTATGATATTAAATGAATCTGTGATAAAAAAATCTATTTATACGGATCTGAAGAAATAGAAGAAGCGTCTGTTAAATTAACTTTATGGTTTTTTCATTTCACGTCTCTAAAATGTTTGGGAATATCAGTGGCAGAGACATTTTAGAATCCATTTACGTAATGCGTAGGTTTCTTGTTGGATAAACAAACTAATGAGTCTCGACACTCGCATTATCCCTACACCATAACAATACTAACGAATTTTCGTAAGTTTTTAATATATTAGTACCTAGGTATAAAACATATTTCTCATACATCGATGTCGTATTTTTTCAAATTCCATCAACATTTACTTTTTAATAAAAAAAAATGTACTCCGCTTTAACTAATTTTTAAAATGACAAAAAATGTTAGATTTTTCCCTGGGATTGAACCTAGACTTTCATCAGACTAAAACTGAACGTGCTTACACTAAGCCATTACGATTGGAAATTTATTACAAAACTTATACATTTGATAAACCTCGTATAAAACACGTAAGCCCTTCAAAGTAAGTAAAAGGAGGTCAATGAAAAACACGATGTTGTATTTCATTTATTTCAGGCTATATTTTTAATGTACCAATCGTACTCATTTATCCCTATATGGTAAACGATCAGATTGTTGACATTTTCGTAGTTAAATGTTAACCTTTCACTTATTGGTGTTGCCCGTTAACAAAACAATAATACTTTAAAAATGTTATCATCATCAGCTCACTATATGTCTGCACTGATGGGCTCGGAGTCTACCTTAAGTTAGGTGTGACTAGGCCATAGACGCTGGCACAGTGCGTGTTGGTTGACTTCAAACATATCTTTGAAATTTGGTGTCAGATGGTTGCATCACGATGTTTTTCGGTTACCGTAAGAACGTTGGATAAATGTACATATTCAAATCGAAATTCGAAAAACACATAGGTACACGGTGGGATTGGAACCAAGGATTTGTCAACGAAAAGTCAACTGATTAGCTACTGAGCCACCAACACTCTAAAAATGTAAGGCGATCGTTTATTTCAATTCTATGAAGTAAGTTATTCGAACATAAAAGGATGTGTTTTAAATATCATTAATTCGCACTACAGAGTCATTATCAGGTCATTGGTTTGACAAGATTTCTCAATATCAAAAGAAGTTTGCATCGCGTAAGCCAAAACAAAAAATACTCACCATGTATAGTGCGCTATTACATTGCGCATTATCGCTCTATCTGCGAGCCTTCAAATTACCAAATATGGGATAACTACACGCACCCCATAACTACGCTGACTCACTTTACATGTTGCTATGCTATTATAAACCTTATTACAATGCAGTAAAAGTGTCACTGTTTACGGCGATTGATAACGATAACCTCGTGCGTTACGTGGAAACACTTTCAATGCTCTCTTGTTGATTGTGAAACGTGAAAAAATGTAGATTGACATGAAATTGTACACATTAGTTGTTACTTATTTGTCTAAATATCTCCTTTCTTTCTTCTTCCTTTAATAAAGCTAATTTCCTAATAGAAAATCAAATTGATAAACTGTCGCATAGCGGAATTAAAAAAACTTAATTAGTAGTCTACGTGTTCTTCTAGACTATGTTTTACATCTGTGCCAAATTTCAGCGAGATCCGTATAGCGGTTCTGGAGATACCTTCAAACAATCCATACATCCAACATTGGCATGATTTCATGATTTTTTCGTAGGCTGTTATGTTGCTTGTGAATCTTGTCAGCTGTGCGGCAAGGTTGCCATCCACAATTGATTCAAGTGCTCTTGGCATCATTTTCCATGTAACTTATATCGATTGAGTACAGCACCTGGAAATCAGCCAAGAGGATTCATTCTATGAATCGTGTAAGGTAGACTTTATGTACTATCAGATGACGTCACGCAATTCACGTGTTAATTTAAATATTATTTCTAAGGGTGTATTCACACACAGTTTAATTTATATCATGTTAACTCACTAAACCCATAAATATATGAATCAGAAATTGAATGTTTAGTTATACAGATAAAGCGATGACTAAGTTTTTTTTATGTATTTTTTAATATTACAATTAAAAATATAGTTAAATAGTTCACGAAGTCTTAAATGCGACATACGTATGTTATGCGTAATATTATGTATTACGTATTGCATATTCCATTGTACTAATTTAACTGATACTGATATAAGTAATCCTGACGATTGCTTAAATCCATAACAAACGTTGTTGTCATTATTGTAAGCGAAATGAGACGATATATTATTTTGTTAGAAAAAATCATTCGAATAAATTTTTCATAAAGATCAGTCACTAATAGCAATAGTTAAATCATATTTTCATCTTTTACCCAGTTTTGTAAACCTTTTACATCGATTTTGAGGATAGTAAGAAAGTTAACTCTTTATTGTAAGTAAATTAAGTTTATAATGACTTGTCTCGCGCCTTGTGTAATCAGCTGTGCGAGCACAAAGACTCAGCCGCGATACCGCCAATGACTCATGAGAATACCACGCGAGACAATGCGAAGGATATTTTACAAACTTTGGAAACTAAAATACTATGGCTCTTTAACTTCGGAAGACGGACCAATTTATTCAAGTTCTGACCGAAGGCAGATTTAACATAGAGGTCGATTTCTTTACTTCAAGTTTTGTTCTTACTCTCAGAAATCAGTTCTGCTATATTTTCCTTGTGTAGAGTAAATATAATGCATATTAATAACTAGCCGTCGACCGTGACTTTGTCCATACGATGTATTCTTCTAAGGTATGTTCTACATGTATGCCAAATTTCAGTGAGATCTATGCAGCTGTACGGGAGATACCTTCTGACAAACATCCATCCATCGATTAAAACATTCGTATTTATGATATTAGTAAGATTATTTATTGATTACTTAACTATCATGTAGAAATAATTGTGGTAACGTGTGCAAGTTTTTTGATATACTAATGAGAAACCTCCTAGAAATTCTATGTACGTGCCACAAAAAACATAAAGCATGTTACCAATTAGGGTGGTTCGTACAAGGAGCGAAACCAAATCGGGCTGCGGCGCGGTTCAGAATGCGGCCGGGTCAGGTTCTTGTGTTCTAGTGGGTTGCGTCATTACAGGCACGTCTGTTGCGAGAATAATTGAGCATTCGCATCCCTGGACAATGTTGACGTAATTGTAACGACCAATATACAATTAGTTAATATATGGTTATCCCCGTTTTATTCAAAGGGAATAAAAGAGATGGCATTATATTTGCGTACGAGCAATTCGACGGTGGAAACGGAATATTATAAGAAGGTCATTTTTATCACCATTTGTCCTTTTTCTCGCATATTTAAATAAGACTGTAAAATATATGATATCTTAGGAAAATGTTATGATTGTTTAAACTATACTCATGCTTTTCCCGTGTGTTTATACTTGCGTTTTATTTAACTATGTTCCTTGTACATTCGTAAGGTATGAGATATAAACTATATTTGCTTGACCCCCTAAACCAGGGTTACTGACAAGAGATTAGCGACATGCATCTAACTGCAGTTTGAAACGCAAATTGATTCAAAGCATCGCCGGTAATCGCTGCGGATAACGTTAGCTTTGATGTCGCCGCACTGATAAACGCGCGCCTATGTTTACATACCATCTCTAGACATTAACTCATTTAAGTGTTTGCTAACGAGTCTTTAAAAGCATAGTATATTATGTTTGCAAAACAACTGAAAAATAAAGACTACGAATTCTAAGAAATGATAAAACATATTAATCGATTTAACTTAATTTATTTTGATCTATTAAGTTGGTTTAAAACTACGCTTCTCATTCAATCGAAGGCAAGCTACTATAAAATTTAAAAATGTGATAAAATGCCCGGATCACATGTAAAGTGGCGGCATCTTCAAGCCTTTAACTCTGTATCATCGAGTCCACAATTATACAGGCCGCAGTATGTTATACGCTAATTGCTTGTTTGCGTTATGATTTTATTGACAATTTATTGGTATGTATTCTTGACCTGGATCTTTGTGTTTGCTGCTCGCATGCTGATAGTGAAATTGAATTCACTATCTTATTTATACTTGTTATAACTTCACATATGTTTCGATACATCCGATGAAAACAGTTACGTCTGTTGTTTCTATGTAACTCTATTTGTCATGAATAGTACGAAAAACAATTAACTAAATAATAGGCGTAACATAATTTGTCAGGTTATACCGGCGTGGAAACAACTAAGCAAGTAATAGAGGTCCATTAATCTTGGGTCTATTGATGAAGGTCGTGTCGCCACCGTGACAAGGGGATACCCTAGTCGTGAGGGCCGTAACCAATCACCAATCACTGGTTACGACATTTCTCTAAGGGGAATATTGACAATGGTGAACCGTTGTACCTTTTTACTTGTCTTCACCGTTGATTAAAAACTTTCTTTTCAGCCTTACTTGTAATGTAAATTAATTGTTTCATTTCAAGCTTACTGAGCATATTGTATGAAATCATAGCAAAGAGGGAGTTCTATAATTAAACCTATTATCAATTTAATTAATTAATATAAATCAATCTATTTTATATGAGTAAGTTATATTCCAAGATATAGCTTAAACTTGTACTAAGATATGTCTTTTTTCTTGCAGACGTACTCGGGGCTTTTCTGCGTGGTGGTGAATCCATACAAGAAGTTGCCGATCTACACGGAGAAGATAATGGAGCGGTACAAAGGCATCAAGAGGCATGAAGTCCCGCCACACGTCTTCGCCATCACAGACACCGCTTATCGTTCTATGCTGCAAGGTAAATACATCCCTAAAGACAGTGACACAGTGATAGTAATGGGAATAAATTATCATTCCATATATCTTATCTTACGTAAATTTAACGACAATGTGGACGCCTATGGGCAGTGGTCGCTTCGCTATTAACGCGAATTCATGTGACCACTTTATAAATCATGCGAGCTAGTAGCTAGATTGTTTGTAAGCTAAATAATCTCGAGCGGTGATGGTATAAAAGCGCTATAGAATAATGGATGGACTAATATCGTTGCTACATCTCAACAAAAAACGTAGTTGTAGTATCGCGAGCCATTAGTGGGCGATTAGTCTAATGGACGTTACGGAACTTTGTCTCTTATCTTAACGAGCTAGTGATGCATTCTTTCATTATAAACATATTTAATTTGTTTTAATACAATTTTTGTTACTAAGATAACTAAAACTAATAGCATGTATATTATTTTGTCTTCCTCGACTAGAAAGATTTTATTAAACAGATTTTCAGTTTTAACGTCCACATGAACATCCGTCGAAGTATATTAAATACGTCATTTAACGATAAACAGACGATTAATTAAACATAGAAGTCTTAGAAAATAGTGAATTCCGCTCGTTGTGATGCGAATGGCGTACAGCCTTCGGTTGGGTACAAAGGTGTATTATTTGCATGTAGGTGGACAGGACTAG
The DNA here is from genome assembly GCF_000836235.2 of Papilio xuthus. Taxonomy (NCBI): domain Eukaryota; kingdom Metazoa; phylum Arthropoda; class Insecta; order Lepidoptera; family Papilionidae; genus Papilio; species Papilio xuthus. Next base: position 5,589,675 of record NW_013531107.1, on the reverse strand, counting down.
GCATATTGTTGCATAGGAATTAATGTACCTATGCTATGGTCACTGCGGTACTGGCCAACATGCCATGACAATGAGTGCACTGGATTGTTAGGGTTGTCCAACATTGCAGTAAAAATTAACCTCTCGAAAGAATAAACGCAATAAGAAATGCATTAATAATATGTGAATAATCGTCGAATCTAATAAGTATCGTGCTACAGTCCACAAAACACATCAAATTGCAAATTCGTAAAGCAATATGCTTCAGTTTTTTATGTATAATTTTTATAAATGTACGTTACAATGTCTACTATCTACTAATAGTAACAGAATGGATGTTGACACTTAATATTTGATATGTAAAGATTTAGGTTCGGAACAATCACTCGTTTTAAGAGCAATTAATCATTGTACACTTATTGTGATGAATGAACAGGGATGACAATATTACCATTTACAAAAAAAAGGATTTTAAGAATTGCGACAACCCTAATACAAAGTAGTGGGTCTTTATTGCAGCATTGCGTAGAGATAATCAAAGTAAACAAAGACGCAGCAAAAGCGCTAGGCATCCGGCGACACGCAAAATAGCTTTCCTTAATGATTACATGCTGCATTTGACCAATATACACTGACATATCCTCTAAAGAATCTATCATAAAGAATATGCAACTCACATTTAGCCCCAGTCCCATGTTTCTAGTATTATGTATTGTTCGCAGATCGCGAGGATCAGTCGATCCTCTGTACGGGAGAGTCGGGCGCGGGTAAGACTGAAAACACCAAGAAGGTGATACAGTACCTTGCCTACGTCGCCGCCTCTAAGCCAAAGGGCTCCGGAGCGGTAAGATTTTTTTTGCTGTTTTATTTTTAATTTTTAAATTTGGAACATTTTTGTTTTATGATTTCAAAAATGGAACGTTTTTATCGGACCAGATTTTAGATTACCGTTGGTTGGTTTTTTATTTCTTTTTTAACAGTTCTCTTTTGTTTTGATTTTGGAAGCGCTTTCTTTATCGGTTCGACTACCGAAGTCGGGTAAGATTATACCCCGATTTTCAGTAACGCCAGCATTGTCAACCCGTAGGAATCATCAGCTAAGACTTTACCAATTTTATATAACGTCTCGTACTCGTTTAGAATAAAAAAAGCTACTAAAAACTCTAAAGGTATTCGTACACTTAAAGATATTTTATAGCTACCGTATTAAATCATGTTCCTTTACTCATAAATAAAAAGTAAATGTAATTTCCGATTATTATTCTATAAAATTTTTAACTATGAATACAAAGCTATTTTAATACTTAAAAAATATACGAATAAAGATGTTAATATTACTTTGCTATGAATCGTACTCGCTTAGTTTTCGCTGACAATGTGGCCTAGCCTTGTTACTATAAACAGAGCGATGAGTGTGCTCAGGGTGTGGTCTTAGCACATTTAATATTAACCATTATTAAACACGATGACTCACGACAAATTACCTCGTTCTGTACATATATGGCAGCAAAGTTCGTTACGTTTTCACTAAAAAATTCCTTATAAGGTAATTTTTGTAATCTAGGTTAATGATCCAAATTAGTTTGTGTTAATGTAATTAAATAAACACATTAAAACGATGTAGAGCTAGAAAAGGTGCTAATAGAAAATTTCACAATTTCCTTCCTGTAGTTTAGCACGGGTTTTACTGTTTGAACCTTTTTTAAAACTTTTCCTATACTTGTTACTGTTCTAAATTTTATAGATAAATTGTCTTTAATTTTTTAAAGTCGTTAAAATAAATACTGTATCAAAATGATGTTCTATGAGTAACTGACGGTCTTGAACCATATTGTTATCTCATTGTTTTCAAGGTGAGTGAGTGAGACAACAATATAAGGTACATTTCCGTCTATGTGTGTGTCTTTAACTATGAAGGTGAAAATGTATAGATCCTTTTCATAGATAAATGCAAATTCTAATATAAGTTTAAAATTGAAGTTATGAAAAATGTTTGACCTTTGTACATAAATGTTATTCAAGGATCTGTTCATTGAAATCAAAGGATTGCACTTTGGTCTATTTTTGTACTAGGGTAACAAAAATGTACCAAACTATTTTCTTCCACGATGTGCTGTTGTAATATTTTTTTTATTTTTTCCACTCTCTTCCGCACCGGCTGTCGATGACTACAGGGACCTTCGCCGCAGTTGATTATTGTAAGTTTTAATGAAAACAAAAAAAAAAATCATCGCTTGCTTGCAAAATTGACAAACATTGGCGACGCATATATCATCCAAACGTTTGTCAAACCTTTGCTCCAACAAATGTTTGGATAAATATACCGCGAAGTTAACACTAACCATGTTTTGTTTTTGATACGATAAATCACACTGGGATTGTTTGTTCATGTTTCTTGGAAGTAACATCATGTACATAAATTCGTTTTTTAATAACATGATTAATTTAAATCTTTGACCACAATCTATCCTTGGCATTGTTTTGATTTATTCATTTTCTTTGTCATAATTTAATGTTAGAAAACTGAGGTTTTAAATACTTTTGTGGAAGACATTTGACTGTTTATTAATTTACGAGTAGGGAAAATAAGACAAAGAACTAGGTCTCAATTTTATATAATCTACTTGTTTTGATAAGCGTTATCATTCGCATTGTTTTACTATTAGTAATTAATGACATCAACTCTTGCCATTTATCACTTGTTCAGTGAGTAAGCGAGATAGATGCTGTTCTAATGCTCTATCCTTTTTTACCAGTTTTTGTAACATAATGGTTTTTCCCCCGACTGTACACTGGTTTAACACAAATGATGGAACTGCACGTCGATCAGTTACAAAAGTTTTCAATTTAAATTATTTTCTTATCACAAGAAAAACACAAATACTGAAAACAAAATCGTATTTCCTCTAACTTAATTTGTCCTTGCATCATTTCTACCCGGCTGTGATGATACTAATAGATTTTGTAAATTTAATTTTAACTTGCATGCTTCACACAACTCATCACGTTCCGAAGTCATATTTATCGTAAGACATTTTCATTAGTACCATTAACTCTAAATATCATTTTTCACGCTAACAATTAAAGAGCAATGGACCAACATTCGAGGTAAATATCGATAAATAACAATAACATTCACTTCACATCACTAATGAAAAATATATCGCACAAGAGGCAATTTAAATTACCATATCGATGTTTAAAAATAAAAGAATAGTTTTTTTTTTAATAAACTTTGTCCAATAGAGATTAAAATTATTGCTTTTGCTTATTATATAAGGACAAACTTGAGTGTTTATTTTTATCAATAAAAATATTTTATGACTTCTAGGGCGAGTTGGAGCAACAATTGCTGCAAGCTAATCCAATTTTGGAAGCTTTTGGTAACGCGAAGACAGTCAAAAACGACAACTCATCGAGATTTGTAAGTATAAATATCGATAAAATATACGAACTTCACTTTATATGTTTTACAATACACAATACTTTAAAAGGTAAATGTGCAATATTTGCACACTGACAAGCCCTTTGGTTGCCCTTCTTATGTCCGGAATAACCTTTACGCGATAACATCGAAGGATGTGAAACAGACAGCCAAAATATATTAAAATTCAAAAATCGAATCTGTGTCTTTAGCATGTTGGCTACACTTTCACTTTACTTTATGCATTTAACTCAAAGATAGTATATTGTTTCCAATTCTTGTCTTTAAAATATAAAGATGTAATTACTAATGTACATGGAGCGACATTTTGCGAAAAAATTAAATGTTCTACCAAATATGTGGGTGGAACTCATTGTCCTATGAGGGGCTGATTATAAATGCCTGTCAACGCTAACCGCCTCATAATTAAATGTACATACTGTAGTAACTAAAAGGAAAATTGCTTTGGTATAGTGCCAAAAATACCAAGCCTCTGATAGATGCGAGAAAATTGCTTGTAAAAGCTTTGTGTTAGAATTGTTTCTGTTAAGGTATTTAGATATTGTAATATTTTTGTATATTTAAATCAACAGATTTGTTTCGAATTAAACGTAGGTTCATAGGAATTAAATAAACATTTCATATTCCAGGGTAAATTCATTAGAATTAACTTCGACGCATCCGGATACATTGCCGGTGCGAACATCGAGACTTACTTGTTGGAGAAATCAAGAGCTATCAGACAGGCGAAAGATGAACGCACATTCCACATCTTCTACCAGCTGCTCGTCGGAGCGACGCCGCAGCAGAAGGCCGAATACATTCTGGAAGATCCTAAGAACTATCCCTTCCTCACCAATGGCTCGTTGCCCGTCCCCGGAATAGATGATGCCGCGGAATTCCAGGCCACGATCAAATCAATGAATATAATGGGCATGAACATGGAAGACTTTAATTCCATCTTCAGAATAGTCTCCGCGGTTCTACTGTTCGGTTCCATGCAGTTTAAGCAGGAGAGGAATTCGGATCAAGCCACGCTGCCCGATAACACGGTCGCTCAGAAGATCGCACATTTGCTTGGTAAGTATATTTTACCTCATAAAATTGTACTCAATATGATTTGAATCCCAAAAAACTAAACCAAAAGCTTTTCTAGTTTATCTTTTGTTGAAACTTTTACGTCTATATTTCTGTTCTTTCGTTAGACCTTCAAAGTTAGAAAATGAACCCTATAACGAAGTCTTCGATCTACATCTAACATGAGCTTCCACTCGATTTCCAGGTCTTTCAGTAACAGAAATGACGAAAGCATTCCTAAAACCACGTATCAAGGTCGGCCGCGACTTCGTGACTAAAGCCCAGACAAAAGAACAAGTCGAGTTCTCGGTGGAAGCGATCGGCAAGGCGTGCTACGAGCGCCTCTTCAGGTGGCTGGTCAATAGAATCAACAGGTCCCTGGACAGGACGAAGAGGCAAGGGGCATCGTTCATCGGTATCCTCGATATGGCCGGTTTTGAAATCTTCGAGCTCAACTCCTTCGAGCAGCTTTGCATCAACTACACCAACGAGAAGCTGCAGCAGCTCTTCAACCACACGATGTTCATATTGGAACAGGAGGAGTACCAAAGGGAAGGAATCGAATGGAAGTTCATCGACTTCGGACTCGATTTGCAACCGACGATCGATTTAATCGACAAACCGATGGGTATCATGGCCCTGCTTGACGAGGAGTGCTGGTTCCCTAAGGCCACAGACAAAAGTTTCGTGGAAAAACTCGTGTTGGCCCATTCCGTTCATCCGAAGTTCATGAAGACGGACTTCAGAGGTATCGCAGACTTCGCCATAATTCACTACGCGGGTAAAGTGGACTACTCAGCGTCTCAGTGGTTGATGAAAAACATGGACCCTCTGAACGAGAACGTTGTTTCTCTGCTCCAGTCGTCGCAGGACCCCTTCGTGTGTCACATCTGGAAGGACGCCGAAATAGTGGGCATGGCGCAGCAAGCGATGACCGACACGCAGTTCGGCGCCAGGACTCGCAAGGGAATGTTCCGGACAGTCTCGCAGCTGTACAAGGAGCAGCTGACGAAGTTGATGGCCACGCTGCGGAATACGAACCCGAACTTCGTGCGATGTATCATTCCGAATCACGAGAAGAAGGCGGGCAAGATCGAGGCCCCCCTGGTGCTGGACCAGCTGAGGTGCAACGGTGTGCTTGAGGGCATCAGGATATGCAGGCAGGGCTTCCCCAACAGGATACCCTTCCAGGAGTTCAGGCAGCGCTACGAGCTGCTCACTCCGAACATCATCCCCAAGGGATTCATGGACGGGAAGAAGGCCTGCGAGCGGATGATCGAGGCGTTGGAGCTGGACCACAACCTGTACCGTGTCGGACAGTCGAAGATCTTCTTCAGGGCGGGCGTGCTGGCTCACCTGGAGGAGGAGCGCGACTACAAGATAACGGATCTGATAGTGAACTTCCAGGCGTTCTGTCGCGGCTACCTCGCCCGCAGGAACTACCAGAAGCGGCTCCAGCAGCTGAATGCTATTCGTATCATCCAGAGGAACTGCGCCGCATACCTCAAGCTGAGGAACTGGCAGTGGTGGCGACTGTACATTAAGGTTAGTACTAAATCTGTTATGTGCGCTATGTTACAATTTTGTAGGCTTTTATCGAACCAAAATGGCTACTCTTGATCAACGTATATGAACATTCAAAGTTATCAGTGAAATTATTCAAAACATAGGGACAGGTCATCGAATTATTTATATAAATGTTGTAATAAATCGTCCGTGTTTTGATAATATAACCCGCGGCCTTTGTGCGCGCCGGTCAACTATTTCTATTGTTAAATTGTTCACCACAGAGTTATGCAACTGTTTGCTGAACGAACAGATGGGGTCGTGTTTAATTTGGCCTTTGTATCATATAATAATAATATTAATACTTTAAATAATTGGAAATTAACAAAATCAAACACCTATGAAAAATGTTTGTAATGGAATAATAAAATTATTTATCAAGGCATTTTATTTCACAATTATGCTATGATTTTTCGTTATATTGTAAAAATAAAAGAACACGAATAATTCGTGTTCTTTTATTTTTACAATACATTTTTCTGACTACAAACATGAAACATCATTTAAAATCTGAAAGTCATTTTTTTAATGCGAGTTTAAATTAACTACAAATTACAGTTTAATGAACAATCAAATTACTTTAGTTATTTTCCTGTTATGCGACATTCTATTAAATATCAACTTTGTTGTAAAGAACTGATAATGCTTTTAACTAAAGGTAAAAATCAATTAGGAACATTAATTTCAAATTTTGTACACATATGGTACTAAGCGTGTTGTTTATAATTCCAGGTGAAGCCACTTCTGGAAGTGACGAAGCAGGAGGAGAAGCTGACGCAGAAGGAGGACGAACTCCGGCAGATCAGGGACAAGCTGGAGAACCAGATGAAGCGGTGCCAGGAGTACGAGCAGAAGTACCAGACCGCCAACCAGGAGAAGACGCAGCTCGCCGAACAATTGCAGGTCAACATTCATGTAGATATACCGCTTTGAGGTCTACGGGAACAAGATATTTGTGGATATAAACAAACATACAAATAAACATAACAATGTTATAGATGTGATCAAATTAATAATAACAAAAAAAAAAGATATTATAAAACAAGTATATTTGTTGTTTAAATTACTCTGCGTCGCTGAAACGACTTTTGGCAATCAATATAAAAAAGATTAGATTTATTGTGAGTTTCTGAGACCAAAATTTCCATTTAAAACATACTGTAATCTCTATAGTTGAATGAGGGTTCTTAAAAAATCAGCCGTCAGAGTACAGTATATAAATATCTTGTGATGTTTATGTGCAGGCTGAGTTGGAGCTGTGCGCGGAGGCGGAGGAGAGCCGGGCGCGCGCGGCTGCCAGGAAGCAGGAGCTGGAGGAGCTGCTGCACGACCTGGAGGGCCGCATCGAGGAGGAGGAGGAGCGCTGCAACGCGCTGCAGCAGGAGAAGAAGCGCCTGCAGCTCAATATACAGGTACCTACATGATATCTATACTGATGAAGAAACCCGCTTCAGTTTTATTGTTGGTTTCTAATAGGTTTAAGTTATGGACACAAAATAGGTGAAGTTTACCATATTCTGGTTCCGCTCGATTTGGAACTCAATTGACAATATTTTCACTTCTTAAACTCTGGAACTTATGTATACATTAAGTTGTGGTTGAAATATCTTGAGTTTTATATTCATTTTTGAAAAACGAAGCGTTTATTTATCATTTGTAAAAACACAGAAAAAATTTCTTGGCGCAATGTGATATAGTTTTGTCTACCTCTCTTTCCAGGACCTGGAGGAGCAGCTTGAAGAGGAGGAGGCGGCGCGGCAGAAGCTGCAACTGGAGCGCGTCCAGTGCGACGCCAAGCTGAAGAAACTGGAGGAGGACCTGGCGCTCAGCGACGACACCAACCAGAAGCTGCTCAAGGAGAAGAAGGTACAATGCATATCTGATAGAAATTTTGTATCTAACTACTATCTAGTAAATATAAGATAACACCAAGAATTTGGTACCAATAAGTAAATACTCTCTTCTATATGCTTTTGTTATCTTTTTGTAATTCAAGTTTTTTTTTGTAAATATTTTTCTAGATTTTGGAGGAGCGCGCAACGGACTTGTCGCAAGCGCTGGCGGAGGAAGAGGAGAAGGCTAAACACCTCAGCAAGCTGAAGACGAAGCAGGAGTCCGCCATTGCGGAACTCGAAGAGAAATTGCTCAAGGTGCGTGATTTAGTTTATTTTGTTTAAATAAAGAAAAGTTATTTGGCCAAGACATGGCTTTCATAAAGTCTTAACGGTTGAAGAATTGATATAATTTCATAGTTTGTGGGTTTAACTAGAACTATAGCAGTATTATAATACAAGTTGAGAGTGGCCATAAGAGGACTGTGTGTGTCAGTCGGTGATGTGTATGTGTTGTGTGAGTGCAGGACCACCAGCTGCGGCAGGAGGTGGACCGCGCCAAGCGCAAGCTGGAGACGGAGCTGCAGGACGTGCGCGAGCAGCTCGCCGAGCGCAAGGCGCAGCTGGAGGAGCTGCAGATCGTCCTCAGTCAGTACACGTCACACACTATATTCTATTGAATTATACAACTGTGACTGCAAACAGCACACAGCAGTAGCTTACTGCAAAAATCAATATCTGATCCGAATTTTTGTATAACTATATTATGAAAGAGCGTATGAAAAATTATTCGATTGACCAAATTGACAGCAAAAATTATTCAAGATCCAAAATAAATTTGATATAGTTCGAGTTCATTGACTACCAATTATGCTCAGAAGACAGCATTTGATGTTATTCGTTTATTCTACAGAAGTTTATATTCCTATACCTGTGTCAGTAGGTCTAAATTTAGTTTGAATATGTTTGCAGGCAAGCGAGAAGAGGACCTGGCAGCAGCACAGAGCCGGCTGGACGAAGAGGGCGCGCTGCGAGCTGCAGCACAGAAGGCGGCGCGCGAGGCCGAGTCCGCGCTCGCTGACGCACACGAGGACCTCGAGGCGGAGCGCAACGCCCGCACCAAAGCCGAGAAGCTGAGGAGAGACCTCAACGAGGAGCTGGAAGCTCTCAAGAGTGAACTTCTAGACTCGCTCGATACCACCGCCGGTCAGTACACACGAAACATTTGTAAAACAACATAGTGTCATCCCTCTCATTCACTTCGGAACAACAGAGACAGTGTATGTTTTAAGACAATCTTCATTTTAGTGCAATTTCACGGTTTCAAACCATTAATCAATCTTTTCTTTGAAAAAAAAAAACAAAAAACTAACTGTTACAACCTAATTAATGTTGTGGTATATGTATTGTGCAGCACAACAAGAGCTGCGTTCTAAGCGCGAGCAAGAAGTGGCGGTGCTGAAGCGCAGCCTGGAGGAGGAGGCGGCGGCGCACGAGGCCAGCCTCACCGAGCAGCGCCACAAGCACTCGCAGGAGCTGCAGCTACTTAACGAGCAGCACGAGCAGCTCAAGAAAACTAAAGCAGGTCAGTACCAACACAGGCGACTTACGGTGTCCAACAGGTAAACGCCGAGTTATCTCCAGGTGGACGCCGATTTGTCTGTAAGTGGACGCTGAATGGTAAAAAGTGACAATTGATTATTATAATTAGATTTAAATATTAATCGTAAGTTAACAATTTGTTATGTTTGTGCATGCAGATATGCAAGTCGCCGGTGAGTCATGGTTACAATCGCGATACCTAGTTCACTGTTGCTATCATTGTTTATATTTTTATATCGTAATATATTTTATTACCAATTTTTATATTACTTGCACTTCATTTTTGCCATGCTAAAAAGCTACTCGAATATGTAATCTCTGATCTAACTGAATCAAAAAGTAGAGCTGTTTTCTTTAATTTTTGCAGCATCTTTAAACTCAATAAAAACTCATTGTTAGAAAAGTCGTTAGTGTTATAATCGCGACGCTTCCATTTTCAAATTATCTATCGACATCAATCAGGAAATGTCAAATTTTTCGAATGTCAAAACTTTTATGAAAATTTATGCGGATTTTTTTGAGTTAATATTTTAATTATAGATTTAGTGTATAATTTAAAAACATAAAATACAAAAAGATAATGGGTAGTGTAAAAGAGCGAAGACAGAAAAATGCGAAGTTCGGTCTGTCGAAGGACGACAACTTTGACTTGTCGTCGGTGGGCGCGCCACATGACGAGGGCAACGCCTTCACCTCCACGCGGGAGTACTGGCAGCACATCTGCAAGGGCGGATCCCTGCCCGAGAGGAAGGACGACCTCACTGATAAATGTAGCTGTTAGTACGGCCCTTAGGAGTAGATAGTTCACTAGAAACTCGTGTATTGCCATCAATACAGGGACTAGTTCAATCGTTACGTCACCAGTATGCTTGAAAATAATAGCTTTTGTAACAATTTTTTTACGTTTTTTAAAGCTGAAAAAACGAATTATGAGTAATTAAGTAAGTACTGCGGTACGAGTTTACGGTTTAATTGATTAAGAAGGGCATAGTATGTCTAGACAGTGTGACGCTCTCTATCGTTTCATCCGCTATGAATAGCTTAGTCTAAACGCGTTTGTTGTATGTTTTGTCAACGTGTACGTGTGTGGGCAGTGCTGGAGAAGGCGAAGCAGGCGCTGGAGGCGGAGAACGCCGACCTGGCGACCGAGCTGAAGAGCGCGGCGGCGGCACGCGCCGAGGGCGAGCGTCGTCGCAAGCAGGCGGAAGCTCAGCTCGCGGACCTCGCCGCCAAGCTGCAGGACGTCGACCGCTCCAGGTAATACTGTTGCTATCATCATCTACCTGTCATTGTCCCACTGACGTACTGTCCAGATCGATCTATCTTCTTATTGGTCATTCAAAGAGTTACTACGTCGTTACAAATTTAAGAGAGGGAGAGACAGAGAGTGAGAATAGTGAATTCTCTGCCTTTTTTTTTCTATGTACGTGTTGGGGGATGAAGATTAACGATTTTTTTTATTGATTTTTTATACTATTATACAACTACAACTATTTTGATAGCCATTGCTACTATGCCTATTGGTTTATTTTTAGTGACGAATAAGCGTACAAATAAAAATGTATTGTGTTATCAGGGCGGAGGTGCAGGAAAAATGCCAGCGGCTACAGGGTGAGGCAGAACAGGCGCTGCAGCAGCTGGAGCAGGCCGAACTGAAGGCCTCCGCCGCTCTCAAGCAGGCCGCCACTGTCGGCGCCCAGCACGCGGAGGCACAGGTCTGTATACGCACCACTGACACTCTGCAGGGGCATTATCAGCCTTAAAGGAAGGTGTAAGCCGTTATTTTGAGGAACCATAAGTCGTAGGGCCTTCGAAGTATCAGTCTTTTCAAATATTTCCGTGGCCCAAGGTCTGCATCCTGCTACATTTCTGCCGCCCTAGACAAATCACTTCCAAGACAGCTGTTCAAGAAAGGGGAAGATAGATTCCCCAGATTAAGCTGTTACTTGCAAATTGAAATATGTAAAATGTTGGTTGCCAGGCGTTGCTGGAGGAGGAGACGAAGCAGAAGCTTTCGCTTCAGACGCGACTGCGCAATGTGGAGCAACAGTTGGAACAGGCGCGCGACCAGCTAGATGAGGAGGAGGAGGCCAAGAAGAACCTCGAGAAACAAGTATGTATCCATGCATACATAATGCAAAAATAGATAATATAATAAGCTAAATTAATAAAAATGAATTTATTTCAATAAATTAATTGCTCGCTTTATTCAGGTGGCAGCGCTGACGCAGCAAGTGGTGGAAGCCAAGAAGAAGGCGGAGGAGGAGGCGGAAACATCCGCCGCACTAGAGGAGCAGCGTAAGAAGCTCAGCAAGGACATAGAGGCGCTGCATCGACAGATCGACGAGCTGCAGCAGGCCAACGACAAACTCGACAAGAGTTAGTATACTTCTGATCACAACCATATCGATTGACAGTCAGATCTCTAGTCAAAGCGATGTGCGTGCTAATGACATCATCCACCATTTCTTGCTTTTCAATAGCCTTACTTGTTTTGTTGTATTAATTTGTGTATACTACTCGTGCAGGCAAGAAGAAGGTGCAGGCGGAGCTGGAAGATACCAACATCGAGCTGGAAGCTCAGCGCGCCAAGGTGCTTGAGCTCGAGAAGAAGCAGAAGAGCTTCGACAAGGTCTGCTACAGTTTAGTTTTAGTTGTACAAAATGTTAAGTGTAACATGTTGTTACTCTAATCAATCCCTATTTATGTTATTCTAAAACATTGCTCGTTGTTATGTTTAGGTTGTTGCGGAGGAGCGCGCGGTGGCAGAACGCAATGCCGCGGAACGTGACGCTGCCGAGCGCGATGCTCGTGACAAGGAGACGCGCGTCCTCAGCCTCACGCGCGAGCTCGATGATGCAGCCGAAAAGGTATTGTACAGCACCATGTCGCCTTTAGCAGGCCATGGACAAATATAATGGGGCTAATATAATTTGAAATTGTGTTCAGATCGAGGAGCTGGAGCGTTCGAAGCGCGTGCTGCAGGCGGAGCTGGATGAGCTGGCCAACACGCAGGGCACGGCGGACAAGAACGTGCACGAGCTGGAGCGAGCCAAGCGCGCGCTCGAGTCGCAGCTGGCGGAGCTGCGGGCGCAGAACGAGGAGATCGAGGACGACCTGCAGCTGACGGAGGACGCCAAGCTGCGGCTGGAGGTGAACATGCAGGCCATGCGCGCGCAGTTCGAGCGCGAGCTGCAGGCCAAGGAGGAGCAGGGCGAGGAGAAACGGCGCGGCATCGTGAAGCAATTGCGCGACCTCGAGGCCGAGCTGGAGGAGGAGCGCAAGCAGCGCGCCGCCGCCACCGCGCACCGTAAGAAGCTCGAAGCCGACCTCAAGGACGCCGAACAGGCCCTGCACCTCGCCAACAAGGTACTTTCACCGCCCTAACTACGTACGTTACATTATTGTCTAGACAGACTTGTAACATCTGTCTGTGTGCTGCTGTGCAGGTAAAGGAGGACGCGACGAAGCAGGTGAAGAAGCTGCAACAGCAGCTGAAGGAGGCGGCGCGTGAGGCGGAAGAGGCGCGAGCTGGTCGCGAGGAGGCAGCAGGTGCGGCGCGCGAGGCTGAGCGGCGCGGCAAGGCGCTGGAAGCAGCCGCCGCGCAGCACGCCGAGGAGCTGGCCGCCGCAGAGCGCGCGCGCAGGCATGCAGAGGCCGAGCGCGACGACCTGCTCGACGAGCTGGCCGCCGCTGCCGCCAAGGTAAGACTCCAGCAGTAGACATACTAGAATAAACTATAAAAAAACGACACGGCACAAAACGAAATCGGAGTCTCGATAAAGTAGTACACATTTTTCTTGTCTTAAGATTTATCGTGGAATTATTTTTTAATAATATGATTTATTTGGATATTCCAGAACACATGTTTAGTGGACGAAAAGAAGCGGCTGGAGGCGAGGATATCAGCGCTGGAGGAGGACCTGGACGAGGAGCAGTCCAACAACGAGATACTTAACGACAGATTGCGGAAGTCGCAGGTATGTCACATGACAATTTCATAACGGAAGTTTACCCGAGGTACATATGCCTTAATTTTTTGAAGATTGCGTTGTAAAAACTAACAATAATAATTCGTTTAACGTTGCAGAACCAAATCGACCAGCTTACGATGGAGCTGGGCACGGAGAAGGCGGCCACGCAGAAGATGGAGAGCGGCAAGCTGGTGCTGGAGCGGCAGAACAAGGAGCTCAAGGCCAAGCTGGCCGAGCTCGAGACTGCCGGTCGCACCAAAACCAAGGTGATGTGACGCTCAGTTGCACACTAAAATCGCCTCTAAAATTAAAGTGTCCAATAGTCCAATGATTATGTGCATAGTCTCACCCCATTACCTGGTCATGGAGATCATTTCTACCATTAAACCAATATGACTATAGACTAGCATATAAGCCCAGTATCTTAAAAAAAATATTATAATTAAAAAAAAAACTCTTACTCAAGTAGTGTTGTTTGATGTGGATTTTGCAGGGTGTGATAACGTCGCTGGAGCTGAAGGTGTCCAACCTGGAGGAACAGCTTGAGGCGGAGTCGCGCGAGCGGCTGGCGCAGCAGAAGGCGTCGCGCAAGCTGGATAAGAAGATGAAGGAAATGCTGCTGCAGCTGGACGAGGAGCGCCGCCACGCCGACCAGTACAAGGAGCAAATCGAAAAGGTCTGTACATCAGTAGGCCTAGCCTGTTATGTCACTTTGATGTGAACATACAAAATTCCATGGAATATCCAGACTTAAGATTGGACCTGTTTTATTTATATAATGATTACTGCAGATGAACACGCGCGTGAAGACGCTGAAGCGGCAGCTGGACGAGGCGGAGGAGGAGGTGCAGCGCGAGAAGGTCGGCAAGCGCAAGGCGCAGCGCGAGCTCGAGGACATGCTCGAGACGCACGAGACCCTCGCGCGCGAGTGCTCCAACCTGCGCAACAAGCTGCGGTGAGCTGCCATACATACATACACACATACATACACCAAGTCATACAACCTGCGCAACAAGCTGCGGTGAGCTGCCGTACATACATACACACATACATACACCAAGTCATACAACCTGCGCAACAAGCTGCGGTGAGCTGCCGTACATACATACATACACCAAGTCATACAAACTGCGCAATGCTCCTATGAGCGTTCATACAATTTTACCGTCCCACAAAAACATACATATAGTGTCCCGGTGCTCCACATTACGCAAAACATATATTGTCATATAATACAAAGATGGGCTCAAGCTGCGGTACACAACATCTTGTTGTTTTTAAATAAATTATCACATTGATACTAACTTTAACGTCACTTTTCATACACATCACTTTTACTTTACGTTTATTTAAAATTGATCGCAAAAATATTAACCTATAAAACATAATTATTGTCCATACATTATGGTCGCATGTTTTTTGTATTATGTAAGACAAATATGTTAGCAGTGTTTATTGTGTAGGCCGTCGTTCTCAGACGCTAGTGACTAGAGACTAGTGGCTAGAGGGTAGTGGGTAGTGGTGCGGCGTACGACTGACAGGTAACGGGGTGCACCGGGGTGCAGCAGACCGGGGTTCATTTCCGCTAATAAATTATTATACGTCATTTTTTTTTTACTGAAAAAATTCTATTATTCGAGAAGTATACATAATTTTTCGATCATAAAAAACACGTTAATTACTAATTCTATTAACACAAATGGTTTACATGTAATTTTTTTTTATAAAATTAATTTTATTAGCTGAATTTGAACGAAGCTTAGGGGATTTTATGTTTTTTTTGTCTGTCTTGCTTCAACAGTGGACAACAGTCGAATGTTCATTATCAACAAGTTAAGATTCGCTTTCACAGCATGATCCATGCGACACATCTCTCAAATGTCATTTTACATTTTAGCTTACAGTTTTAGTGATTGAAAATAAATGTTTTCCAAAATTCCGTGAACTAAAGTTGACACTAAAATAATGTTAATAATAATAATAATAAATGCAAGCTTTTAATTAAAAATGTGTACAATAATATGCTTATAAAATATATAATTAAGCTATGAAATTTATGTTATAACTTGATTTAAGAAGTAACCCTATTTTAATAAAAAAAATTATAGACAGTAATTGAATAAAAATCTGTTTTTATTCTACGGAAAGCCTACATCACTCATCGTTGCTTAGAGTTAACATGTCAGTTTTTGTATTCAGAATTGTAGAAATTTGTAACCAATGTATTACAAATTGACACACAGGCGGCAAGGAGGAGGCATCGGTCTGTCCGGGGCGTCGTCTTCTTCACGACTGAAACGCACCTCTCTGGCGCCCGGCGCTGGCTCCGGGGACGAGTCCTTCGATGACGTCAACGATACCACCAACAGCGTCGAGTGACAGCCCACACACCGCCTCTCCCCGCCCACAGACACGCCCACAGCCCCGCCCACAACCACGCCCGCATGACTAAAGTTACAGTTTATTTGCAAGCAAGACATTTTTTTATTCCGTTGCGCATTTAATATTTAAAGGTTAGGCCCGCTTTATTTGGATTTTTAAAGTAATAATTTTATAACAATACATTTTTAACAGACCGGCATTTAGTAAACTTACGATACAAATTTCCGTTTTTAATTTAGTTGTGTGCCTATCCTTATTTCGTTTGTTTACTTACTTCATTTTTCTATAACCAGGCGCTTGGTATCGTTTTTGCTTTTGTAAAAAGTAAAAAAAAAATCATTTTTATAATATGTACTTTAATTGCTTAAAATTATTTTTCACTTAAACACAAAATTAATGCTGCAAATAAATTTAAGTTTTGTAAATATTTGGTTTACGATATTTTCTGTCTGAATTTTTCCAAAAGTGGCGTTAGAACGTTAAGTATAATATTTCTTTAGTTATTTGCAATATTTGAAATGTTGGTGTTATATACTTAACCAATTATTTAATATGTGTCGTAAGCTCTGTTTCTGTCAAACTTTGCATCTGTATTATGTTTTAACAATTGTATATATTCAATATTAACATAAATCGCTATTTTTTTATAGTTCTGGCCGAAATTTCTAGAAAATTTGTAGAAAAAAAACTTAAAATCTGTTTGTAATGTTGTCGTATTTTTTTTCTAATTGTACAATCGATTATGTTAAATATCTGTTTGTCAGTTGTCAGATGGGGGTCAATATATTAATATTTAATTTAATTTTTAATCTACATGTCACTAAAGTTAAGTTTTCGCTTTGTATTGTTATAGAAAATCGTGTCATTTTATGAATTTGGACGTGATGATGAAGTTTTTAGAATGTTTTACAATGTAACTGGACAATTGTGGGTGCTCAGGATATATGAATGCATTTAAATTATACGTGGTACCACACTTTGTGTCATCAGATTGTGTCATGTGCCAAAATAACAGACAAACCGTGCACTCTGCGGTTATCACTACTTACTAATTGTGGCAGCATTTTTATGTATTCATTATAATATTTCCAATTTTTATTTTTTAATTCAAAAGTTATATAGTTATTTTTTCTCTATTACAAGTAAAACTGTTGAAGATTTTATCTGGCTGCCTATATTTTCTTTGTTGTAATCGTCATAATTTTGTATATTTTGAGTTAATATACCATAAAGAATTGTTTTATCACCATAAACAATGCTGTCACGTGTTGCAGTAGGTAGCGTGAAGCCTGGAGACGCCGGCTCGCCTCCCACTGGAGCAGTATTAATAACGAGACATTCCTAAACAATCGAGTTTTCGAATTTTTACCTAGACTTAGTCGATCGGGTAGATGTTAAATTACTCATTGGGTGATATTGTGTTAAAATTAAAAAAATAAAGTATTATAACATTGTGACAAAATGGAATTCACTATTTGGATGCATTTTCTTCGCGACTTGAACGTAACTTATTTGGGTAACGTAAGTTGAGTTAATTTTGCTAGATACCATCTTAATATATTTTCCATTCTGTTCACCCCTAAAGGTTACGTTCGTGTTGATAAAGACTGGTGTTGCGACAATACAAAATATCCCATGTTCAGCATTTTCACATCTGATTTTTTTTTAATTAAGCATGTTCAGATGTGTTTTTTAATTTCACCCAACATATAAACATTTACGATCGCAATTCATGTGCAGAATTATGTTTGTCTGAGCATGCTCGGTTAAAACGGACCCCAACAAGAATTCATTCATGTAAATAATTTCAGTGTGAACCACTGAGCGCTTAGTTGCCATACAAATTTTATTCATAGTTAAGTAAGGACATAAGCCTTTGGTGTAACGGAATTCGTCGCGAATTTGCAACCACTGATATTGTGGTGTCAAAATCGTTCTTTTTTAAAATCCGACGAGTTCCGTATAAGATATTGTAACAATTTTTCACCTATATATTTGATTTTGTCTTGTAACCGTGAACGGATTCGTCAGTGGCCGATGTAAATACGCGCTGACGTGGTAATGTAAATTTGCTTTCATCATACTTGTATCGCCCTTGCCTGTCGCGAAGGTCGACGTCGACGCTCGGCTTGCTTCTCTAGTGATAAGTGAGACATTTAGTAATAAATCGTGGCCTTAGGTTTTTTACTACGGACAGGATAAGCGTTCCGATCGGTTTCCTAAACCATCAATTCGATGAGAAAAAGTATCTTTGCGAAGTTTTTATATAACTATATTATTATACCGAAGTCTTAATTATTGTAATGACCTCGACTTTTTTATTACATAGTTTTTTTTTCTGAATAATAATATAAAAAAATTAAATGTAAGTAAACCATTGAAGCATAAACCTATTTTACATAAATATTATATTTAATTATTAACAATATTGATAATTGTAAAATTGGCCATAGGTTGTAACAAGTTATCAGTTGGTATGCCAATTAAACAATTTTTCATGATTTTTAAGATCATTCGTTTTATTTGTTAAACCCCTGAATACTCCCAAGCACTATTGGACTTTTACTTTTCTTAAAATATTTAACACCGATGCTAAAACTAGTAAAACAACAGAAGAAAAGTTAATAACGCCTCAAAACTGTAGTGACTCACAAAGTAGATAATATCAGCGATGTAGCGCCATCTAGGATTTCACGCGAATCGCATTTGCCAGCTATTTTTTATTCTTTGGGACTTGAGTTTTGACAACGACAATTCGTATACTCTGTGATTTTCCATAACTCAATAAAGTCAAATATTATCGTATGACGCAAATCGATTAGTGTTTTGAAAATTACACCGCAAATAAAAATAGCAAAAAGTGTATTTACGTGTTGGGCGTTCAGATTTTATAACAGTAAAATGAGGAACGTAGTCAATGATTACTTCGATGTCGCCGTGGGGGTTGTGAGGAAGGCAGGGAGATTCATCACGCAATATGGATCCGGCTGCGAAGAATTTGAAGTAAAGAGCTGCGACATTGACTTCGTGACCAAGGTCGATAAGATGGTTGAAAATTTTATCATACACAGCATTTCTAAACAATATCCTTCTCATAAGTTTATCGGAGAAGAGTCCGTGGCGGGCGGGGTCAAAGTAAATCTTACTGATGACCCAACCTGGGTGATCGATCCAGTGGATGGAACCATGAATTTTGTACATGGGTTTCCTTTCAGCTGCATCTCCCTCGCTTTACTTATTTCCAAGGAGCCGGTGCTCGGAATAATTTACAACCCGTTGATGGACAAGCTGTACTCTGCGAAGGAAGGCCAAGGCGCCTGTTTGAACGGAGAACCGATACATACGTCTAAAGTAAAAGAACTTCGTCATGCGCTTGTCGCTTTTGAAACGGGCACTAGTCGCGACGAGGAAAAGGTTAAAGTAGTTTTTGAAAATTTCAAAACTATGGTGGGTCAGGCTCACGGCATTCGCGCACTGGGCTCTGCCGCCTTGAACATGGCCATGGTTGCGGAGGGAAGGGCTGACGCTAACTTTGAGTTCGGCATTCACATTTGGGACATAGCTGCTGGCTGCCTGATAGTGAAGGAGGCAGGAGGTGTCTGCATTGACCCCAGCGGTGGGCCCATCAACTTGCTTTCACGCCGCATGCTGTGCGCCGGCCGCGAAGAACTCGCTAATGAATTAAGCAAGAAACTAACTCAGTATTATCCTGATCATGATTAGGCCATGTTAAGATCACTCTAGAAAATACTGGAAGTGATTATTCCATTTTATATGTGTTTTGATGTAGTCATATGTTGTAAACATTGTGTATTACCTCTTATTAAATTTCTATAATCTCTATCTCCCTGTGTTAAGTTTACTTAAGTTATTTTATCTTAATGTGTGCAAAAATACAAATGAGAATTTTGATTTCCATCTTTGAGGCTTTGTGTTGTATGAATCTCGGGTAGAGCATTCTTAAGAGATTTTGTGTATTAAAATGAAATTTGCTTGCCTCCATGAATAAAGAAATGATGGGACCACTTGTGGAACATAAACAATGGTCAAAATAAAAACAAGCCTACTTATGACCTCTGACTAAAGTAGAAGGTCACATTTTATTTCACTTTATTTACATTGTTTGTATAAAACATATTATTTATCTTGCATTCCTTCGAAATAGTTTTAATAAATATTTTTTTTAACAAATTGTTATATTATTGAAGATAAAAATGTTTGTGATAATTTGAATCTTTAGTTTTATAATTCGAATTATCAATGTTTTTATTTTTTACTTATGTTAAAAATTTAAGAAATCTGACTTCTATCTTAAAGAAAATTATTAAGTTCAAAATTACCAAAGACCTCAAACATAAACATGTATGTTGTTCCAAAAAGAATAGTTTTTTTAATGTTTTAATGAATACTCAAATTATTGTTGAATTTATTTAATTTTATTGTAAAATAAAACAACATTTATTCTTACTTTTTATTCACAGCTTTTGTATTTGAATATTTAACGAAAATTTCATCTATTTGAACCTGATGGGTAACAAAGCTTGTGAAATTAATGTCTTACTTAATTTTCAATAACTTATTCATATAACTTATAATTCAAGTATTATGTAGTAGTTACCTTAGCGGTGTCATATTCAGTCAATGTAAACGACAATCTATTTAATAAAGTCTGTGTCAAATATTTCCGTCTTTTATTTCCCTATGTCAAAATAGCATGTATGTCAACAGTCAAATAGTCAAGTCAAATCTAATCTCAGTCAACAATCTGTTAGGTATAGTTAAATAATAAGTGTTGTTAATGTTGTCCGTCAGTCAATCGTCTGTTTTTAGGCGTTCGTCAAATTATCATTAAATTACACTATGAAACTGCTTGTGCAAAAAAGCGTGCAGCAAGGTATATAAGTTGGCGCCAAAGATAATATAATCATTATGTAAACTGTAATATCGTTTGTACCAACTATGTTAGACAATTCATGTTTACATACGGATGAGTTGAGACTATGACGCAGCTAACGCTGCCTTTATCGATTATTGAAAATTCTTTGTTGTCTCGCTCTTTCCAGTTCATACCTGTATGATTTTATCTCAAGCTCGTATGGTACAAATGTGGTAGTTATTCAGGTTAAATTCACCTTCGATTATTTAAAAATGTTATTAAACACGGATAGAAATTGTTATATTTGTCCACACCAATTAAAATAAATAAGTGTAAAATATTTGAATACATTACGAGTTTATAACTCTTGTCATGTCATGTCATCAAAATCAACTGTTGTCATGATTTGTCAAAGTTTATCAAGTTGTCATGTCATGTGATTTCAGTCCAGTCCAGTCGTCTACAGTCAAGTCAGTCATAGTTTTGTTGGAAGGATTTAATCCTAGTTCAGAACAAATTTTATCTAAATGTAACATATCAACGCGGCGTCTTTAACAGTTAATTTGATTCTATTAAAGGCATCGCGTTAAATTAAAGCAAGCACCAAATTTAATTTTTTCCCCTATAATCTTCCTCCAGGACGGCGCCGCACTGGACGCGAGAGGTTCATTGGTCTTGGTATTTCTCTTAATGCGTGAGGGTCGATCTTGAGTGAAGGCATCCGTTGCGGTAGACCTTCAGGTAAGTCGGCATTCTCTTCATAAATTGCCCACTGTGATGGACTGGAAAAAAATAATTTCATTTTTGAAAAAGGCACCAAAGTCTACATTTTGAA
This sequence comes from Papilio xuthus, assembly GCF_000836235.2. Lineage (NCBI taxonomy): Eukaryota > Metazoa > Arthropoda > Insecta > Lepidoptera > Papilionidae > Papilio > Papilio xuthus. The sequence continues at coordinate 5,568,128 of NW_013531107.1, read as the reverse complement.
AATATTGACAGCAATTTTAGGCAGATTACTTAACTTTAATTTTCCGATTTCCTAAGATAATGGAAAAAGCGACGGTGAAGTTGTGAATAATTTAAAATTCTTACCTGTTTTCACTTGGTGTTACTTGAAATGCTACTGAAGGCGTTTTCGGAGGACTTGAAGGTTTTTGTATTTTCATTTTGGATTTGTCCGCATGCATCGCTTTGGATTCCGTCGCAGCTATAGATGTAACTTTGTCTGCAGCAGATCTTTCCTCTATATCAAAGTCGGGAACTCCGGGACTGTTGTAGTTTTCCTTCACGATACCTTCGTTTGTTGCTGTGTTTCTTTTGGCTATATTTGAATCTGTGTCGGGATATTTGTGTAAAACATTTCTAACGTAATAATATTTGTTTTTGTTTCTCATGTCGATTTTTTCTTCGTCGTTACGTCTCGTCGGTCTGTTCAAGTTGTAAGGTTTTGTTGCAGTTTCATAAAGATAGAATGTTGATATTTTGTCAGTATTAGTCATGTCATCTGGACCCCTCCCGGGATCTTTATCTTTGGCTTCAAATGTTGTAAAGTCTTTGCTCACACTGTCATGTTTGTCATTAGTTTGGTCTACTGCGTCGGTTTTCTCTAGTTTAGTCGTTTTGTCAGTATTGTCACCTCTGTAAGTACCTACGTAGCTAAAAGTCGTCAATTTGTATTGGTTTTCAGTGGTAGTGTCGATTTTGTCATTTTTGTCCATAGTCGTATTAAGTTTAGTTTTATTTAAGTCTTTGTCAGTAGATCTAGCTGATGAATTGAAGTTATATGTCAGTTTTGTGTCGGAACTGTCTCGTCTGTAGGAGTCAATGTCGTCTTCAGAGTCGTGTCTGTTGTAGTAAGGTTTGTTCGGTCGTCTACTGTCATAGTAATACGGTCTGTTCGGTCGTCGGTCGTACGTGTCGTCGTAAGTCTGATATGTAACTTTTACTACGTCTCTGTCATGTGTCTTCCTCGTGGTCTGTCTCCAGGACTGTGTGGGTCTCGGTACATAGTTGATTAAGTAAGTATATTTGTCTACGTTTTCAGTCACAGTTATTACGGGTCTGCTGTTATATGGTCGTTTCTGTTGTAAATTGTTAACGAGTAGTGATTGCACGCTTTGCACGTTGTCGTCGTAGTCATTGTAGTTGTTGTAGTAGCGAGTCGGTGCGCGATGTCTTGTTATAATACTTTCGAAGTCAGTGTAACGTCTACTTTTGTTTTTAAAGTCAAGTTTGTCGTCAATGGTCTGTACTGTCGTCTTAGGTTTTGTTGTAGTACTTGCAGTTTGTTTGTCTGTATCATTCTTTGTCATGTCAGTGTCATTAAGTTTATGACTAACTTTATGTGGTCTAGTCGTTTGGTTAACAGGTCGATTCTGTGGTGTTTTATTAACAGTAGAAGTGAGTTTTTGGCTCTTTTTAGTAGTCGGTCTATTCGTGGTGGTTGGTTTTGTATTAGGTTTTAAATTAGAAGGGTCATTGTCAGATTTTTTAATGTCGTTATTAGAGTCAGAGTTTATTTCGATCCAAGGTGATAAGTCGAAGTTATTTAACAGTCCGTTTTGACAAGAAATTCTTTGATTGTCGGGGTTGTCAGGTGAAAGGAAAGCGAATGGTTGTATACTGTCGATAGTGTCGAGGGTACGACAGAGTATTTGGGCTAAGGATATTCGACGGATTTGTTGTAATTGCGCCGGCGTTAAAGAAGATTCGAAACCTCCGTTCTCATACCTGCAATACATATTATATTTTGTTATTCTGTCAACAATTCAACTTGTTACACTAAATTTATGGCTTACTTACCAAAATCGATCGCCTTTTCGCATATTTGAGAACTGTTGTGCGATAATACAAGCAAAAGTTGGCCCCACTAGGCCGCCGATTACAGGTCTTTCTGCCATACCTCCAGTGAACAGGTCTATATCATTAACATGTCTGTAAATACAAAATCACTGAATATAAAAACATCTTTGTAGGAATATATATATTACGACTAAGCAATTATACCTGTACAAGTTCTTAAGTTTCCTGACGACTCTCTTTGGCATTACCCTGGCCAAGTCTTCGAAGTCGGTGATAGTTGACAGTCCACAGGGTTCTCTCCACGAGGTGTAAGGCGGTACTCCGTGGTCCCTCCCTCTTTGTATATTTATCGCAGCCAAGTCCATGCCGAAGTCGAAGTGAGGCGTTTGGAACAGATGGTTAGTTAATTCCTCCGTGATGAACTCGTCCCGCTTCTGTATGGGCTGGTTGATCATGCCGATGAGCAAGCGGTCCACCGCGCCCATGCTCCAGATGTTTGATGGGTTAGTTATTTCATTGTGTAGAGATACATCTGGAAGGACCAAGTGAAGTGCGTGGATAAGAAGTACCGAACAAAATAGGGTTTTCTGCGAGATTTTGGTTGCCAGTTTGGTATCAGGTTTATACTTACTACTTATATTAAAAGTAGTAAAAAAACTAGAGCAATAACTAGACTAGACTGAATGTACTTACTGTTGCCCATGGGTCTGTGGAACCTGTCGAACCTGACCATAGAAGGCTGCACGAGGCTATGTCCGAAGCGGAACGCGGCGGAACCGAACGAGCTCGCCGGGTTGGGGTTGATCTTGGGGTTGTACTCTTTGAAGTAACCCTTCTTCACAAGATCCAGCTCGAAGAGACGCATCACTTCTGATCCTAGTGCATGGAACCATGCATAAGGGAATGTCTAGTATGTTTCAGAGATTACTTTAAAGCATTTCGTATTTCTATACGAAATGCATTCTTCTGTGAACGGCTTCTGCCGTTGTATTATATCTTTGTCAAAAGCTGTTTGTTTTAGGTAGTGATGGTGTTATTCATAATAGTTATTGCATCAATGGCCTCTGTTTATGTAAGTATTGTGACTTAATACTTTTTTGTCTGATATTAAATGAATCCGTTCCGCCTAATTTGGTTTACATTTTACGGCCTATTAATTTGCAATAGCTTAGTTTGTAGCTACTCTAACGTAACCGTAAAGTTACAATAGCATATTATTTAGGAGATTAATTAATAAAGAGAACATACAAATCAATCGCTGGAAACTATCAGCTCAGCACAGAGAAAGAAGGTTGTAGTTGTTTATTAGGTAGCTTCCTGGTCGACTTGTTATTGAGCAGAATAAAATGGAACTTACCTAAAACAACGGGCAGGAACTCTCGGTATGTGATGTGCTGCAGCATGGCGCCGACGATCTTGCGCGTCTCCTGGTAGATCTTCTCATCGCTCCAGTGCGGGTTCAAATGCGCCAGCTCTTGCGCCATCCTATATTATTATTTCAGTTCCATTAAAACAAATTTAGTTATTCCCTTTTAGGTCACTTATCTACAATTCCATAAGCATACTCTGATGTAGTCTGTCGTTTAGAGGTTCGAGTGAAGATCTATATCTATATTAGCAACGTTCAGTACAGACGGCAGCCTAAGTAATTACTCTAGAAATAGAAGGGTTTTATAAATATAAGTATGTTGTAAGTAAGTGACCGGTTGTGCTGTCGGAGCCAGACGATGTGTGCGGCGACGAGGCCGGGATGCTCGTTGACGCGCGCATCTCCGGAGCGGAAGCAGTCGCTGGAGAGTGCACCGCCGCGACACAGCTCGTCTCTCCGCTCCGGGGGCAGCACCGGCCGCCGCTGCTGCACGCGCCCGTACTGTAGCATGCCTGCACCGGGGGAATACATACAAATGTATTATGGATAATCCTAACAAACAGGCAAAGGCACTTGTGAACTGGGAGACTTACCGTTCCTAAACAGCCTGAGTTTATCAGACTGCCTGGCTGAACTGGCGTATAGAGGAGAGCCGTCGATGTAGGCGGAGACCTGGTTGAGCTGGTCGCGCCACCCGAGCGCGCAGTCGTCGCGCGGCGCCGGAGAGGAGCGCACGAAGTCCAGGCAGCGCACGCCGCGCGGACCGTAGAATGGGTCAGAAGACGGCACCGCGATCGGCAGACATTCCGGATGCTGCGACAATCAAACGTCCAATGACAAACTCATCTACATCCTATCTAAACAAATTATAAAGGCTACGGGATCCTAACTTTTAACTTATAAACGGATTTATCGCCTTACCATTAGTTCTTTAGGCATAAAATCCCTTCCACCATCTTTGCAGCACCTCGGCACGGATCCGTTGAATCCTCGGGATTGAGAAGAGGACGTCACATCGTGATCCAGAAACTGTCCCCATTGCATGAGGAGATGTGTGATACCGTGGTTTTCCACGTTCTGGTCTTCGTGCACCAGCGAGCTTATCTCCCGGGCAGAGGGTAGCTTGCTGCCGAAGACGGAGCGGCGCGGGGCCTGGATGCCGTCGGAATAGGAGGGTTGTAGGAAGCGCTGCACGGGCGTCATGGTGGAGCCCCAGCGTGGACGACTCAGGTTATTGCATGTACCATCGTGCGTGCGGTACCTGGAACATAATAATCGAAGCTAGCAAAGTTGTTTTAAAGTTTGTTCCCAAGATATTTTGATAAAGTGCATCCGTAAATGGACAATGGGGTTAATTTTCACTTTCTAGAAGGTTATGAATATGATCAACATCACAACTTATTAGAAGGTAGAGTTACGAAAGCCATAGTAACCCTTCATACATTCGTCGTTAACTGATCTGAATGTATAATACTAGAGTGTTGTTTTACCGTTTGGAGGCCGGCGGGCACTTGGGCACGGTGCGCAGCGGGCACTGGTCGAGCAGCGCGGACTGGCGCAGCGCGCTTGCTGCGGGGAACATCCCCGCTTCCGTCCTGCTCTCCGCCCCCGCGCTGTCCTCGCCATCGCCATCAGGATCGCCTCTGGTCAATTAACTTGTGAATTATATGTCATGTCCATGATCGTTTTAGCTATTGGATGAGAAAGGTCCGTGATGACCGAATAATAGTCAAATTATAAGTCCTACTACGAGTCAGCATGTATGACTTTATGAACAATGGGTGGTGGTCGGATAAATTAGTGGCTGGTAAAAATAAATAATAATCAAAATATGACAATAAAGTAAAAGCAAAAATAAAAGAAAGTCGCAATTATTATTAGAAGAAAAGAAAGTTTTATAAATAGTATTGTCATTACACATCTTTACATTATTCCAAGATTATTAAACTTTGTAAGACAGCTAAACAAATAAGTGTATTTTCGTTTTTATTCAATTGACAGTAGAAAGTTTTAGAAAATAGTTTTTTTTAAGCAAGCTAATAAAAAAGTACATTAAAGTCGTTCCTTGTTAACTAATATCAATTTAAAAGCTACGACTCAAAAAATGAGTTTCAAACGTTTTGAAACAAAAAAAAAACAGGAAACTATAGTCAATAATATTTAAAATTCTCGTTTAGTAATATTCCGGCTACTAACGAAGTGTGGCAGTATTTGTTCAGTCAACAACCGATTCTAAATTTAAAAACAATTGGCGTTATAATCGATGACGCGTAATTTGGCGCGAAACACAATCACCATAAATGGGCGGCCATTACAGCCAGCGATGACACCATGACATACCCGTCACGGCGCGCGGGGAAAGTACGTAAAAGTCACTTTCGCTGGGAACTGCTCTCTCTGCTTTTGATAATAAATGCATACGAAGTTCTTATATGGGAGATAACCAATTTGGATAATAATATCTTGTTTGTATCAGAAATGGCTAATATTACGGTAGATTTCCATTGTTAAGAGATTGCGTAAATATTAAAGCGCAAAACTCAGCACTAACTGAGATGTAATTATTGTTTTATTCCGGTTTAAGAACCTGTGGTAACTTATAAAAATGATTGATTATCGCAACATACCGGTTCTTGAAAAGATGAAGAGTATGCGGAATTATTATTACGTGGACAAAATCTTGTCATAATCTACTAAATTTACTATCTAGAAGTAAAATAAAAATTGAGTGAAACCTTTGTTTTAGATTTTTCTCATTCATTTTTATGTTCGGAAATAATTAGGTATGAATCCTTTTTAAAAATAACGAATCAATTCCCAGATTTTTTTTGAAATCATCAAAAAACAATATAAAAATAATTATGGTATTTAAATAATTTTGAGAAAACGTTCTTATCTATATTGTTTTATCTAACAATCTTTTCGTATATTGAGATTATTGTAATTACGTGCACGCGATAATATAATGTTTACTAAAAGCTATAAACAAAAAAATAATACTAACATGATATCCCAGCCTCCAGACTAAAAGTCAAGTCAGTCAATTCTCATTCAATCCAAGTCAAGTCAAGTCAAATCACTGTCTTAGTCACTGTCACTAGTCAGTCAGAACATAGTCATATATTGTCGGAAGTCAAAAATAGTCAATATTAGAATTTGGAACGGTCACAGTTTGAATTTGGCGCGCGTCGGCAAACGTCGGGCCGCCATAGCGACTGCGCATAACTGTAAAGAGGGGATGCGCGCGCAAAGTTTTATAGTTCCACTTCTACCCCACGACGTTTCGTAATTTCTCATGACGACAAATGCAACGGAAGACCTCTCCGGTCCAATACGAAACTAAGTTTAATTTGTAACCAATAACCAATTAATTATTCACGGTAAATAAGCGTGAATAAATAGTACCTCTTAAAGTCAAATATTACGAATAAATACTTGCCGACGATTTCTTGGCATATGTTTAGCATCCTTTTGACATCTAAATATTTTAAAGCTTTTTATTCAATTCAAACGTGTTGGATGTTTTTGATTTGGCTACAATTTAAATTTCATCATCACTGTAATGAGCAAAGGCGCATCGTTAGCGCCACTAACATTATAAGCGAGTTACAAAAGTTACGTTTCATAAATATGAATTCAATAAATTTAAATTAATCATCATTAAACTCACATATATAAATACGTACCTGTATAATATTACAAATTGTATAAATCGAAAACAGCAACATAAGCAGCCAAGATGCGTTTATTCCTTGTTAAAATCTTTATACTAAAACATAAATATTAACATTAAAAAATTCCAAATAACTCTATTCAGGACTACATTTCGTTGTTGACTCTTCCCGCGCGATTCTCTTCTCTCTTTTTCACCTATCTTTTTCTGAATCTAAAAGGCAAAGGTTCTTGTGGTCAGTATGCCACCTGTTTGGCAGAATGTTTAATCTATGACCATCAAAGAGTTAGGATACATAATTCTGCAATCAACACAAATTATATATTTTTGAAAAATAGTACTACTAATTGTGATATATTAAACATTATTTATGTTTTTTCGCAGTTTCTATAACAAGCTTTCAGCAAATTGACAGTTGTTAATGTCATTACTTTCATAGATATGGATGGTATGTTACATTGCAGTAATAGCTTGGCAGTCACTTCTTGTTGGCACATTGATTACTATAAATACATACAAAAGCCTCAATTTCCACGGATTACATACAAAAAGGAGCTTCAATTTATATGGATTGCGTTTAGTTGAGAAATGTATAAGTTTAGATACAGTAGTTGACAAAACAGCAGTAAATTACGGAATGAAGAATTGTTCACAGTTCACAGATCGATGGGCAAGTTATTTGCGAAACTGTTCGAGTTATAGTCGACGTTTTTATGAAGAATCTTTTTAAATTGCAATAGATTATTCTAATTAAATTAAAGCACAGATTTCAAGTAAAAGGTCTAAATGGTTAAGTAGCATCTCCAAAAATATAAATGATTTGGTTGATCAAGCATCCAGGCATCCATCCGTTCATCAATGTATCTATACATCCATCTCAACATTCGCTTAGATGTAATTTAAAATAAGACAAAATATATGTAAGTTTCTCCTAAGCTTTAATTAAGCAAGTATAAAGTTATAAGATACTTGAATCGCGTTTCTATAGAGAAATAACAGGTTTTTATATCCGTAACATGATAGAAGATATCCGCATTTGAAGCGTGGAAAGAGTTTGTAAAAAATACAAGCGCCGGAAACGAACTAGTGATGTTTTTCCTTTGAGTTTAAATAGTGATGGGACTGAGTTTCTCGAGGAAATAAATGTTGCCAGTTTTTATGCGACTCACTTTTTTGTATAATAGTTAAAATTTTTGTATTGTGCAAACAGTTTCTATTTATTACAAATGGTTTCTTATTATTCTTTTGTTGTAATACAAAAAATATTATTTATTTATATCAAATAAATTGATCAATTGATTTTTTGTGTACTTAATACTGGGACAGGATTTCAAAATTGATTTTTCAATCTGTTGTATGAATTAAAAACTTAGGATTTAGTTTTCAAACACATCGTATTGTTCTATTGTGTCGTTGTTAAGAATTTTCTTATTTGTTTGTAAATAAAACATTCCAAACAAACATTCTACCTAGTGAATGTAGTAAACGTTATTGGATTTTCTAAACGATGAACGTAAACACGCAGACAATAGGTCACATCGGTTTCTGATCAAAATCTCTGTATAAAACATATCGTCATCCTTATCATTATCTCTGACAAAATAGAGGCAATGTGTTTTAAACGAAGATTTTGGTCTCAGTAAGCCACGGTTACACATTCTAGATGTTGCAAGGTTACTGGACGTAATGATAGCAAGGGATAAAAAAAAAACAATTTCGACGCCTTATGGATTATATCTATTAATATGTCATTGATCAAATGTTATTTGTACCTAACGTCACATTTATTCAACTGTTCAAGCAAACACAAAATTAAAACTGTATTTTGATTCTTACAGATAATTTAAGGTTATACTAACTACATTTTTATATTTTATTAAAGTAAGAAATTTGTCATGGAAATATTTTAAACAGTTTGCTAATAAGGCAAAGGTCAAATATAATTTCATTTGTTTGATGTTTGTTTCGAGTTGGAAATACAATGATAATGTTAACAGAATATTAATGGTAGTTTAAGGTCAATTTTAAAATATTTTTATCTGTGTATTCCTTTCAATAGGTCAATGTTGGAAATAATTAACAATCAGATATGCGTATTATGTTATTAATTTTTTTACAATTTAAGTTTCAAAAACCCACGGGTAACGCCACGGTAAAATTCAAAGATATGTGTGAAGTGCAACCCGCACTTGGCCAGCGTGGTTGATTATGGCTGACCCCCAACTTAAGGGTAGGCTCCAATCCTTTCAGTGGTTATGTATAGTGAGCTGATGATGAAATCAAAGTACCTCAGGCTATTTAGTTATAGGCATATGACACACCGTGCTATAGCTCTGTATCGCTTGCGTGTCGTGCCATTTCCTTATGCGTAGAAAGCGAAACAGTCCGTTGCACTATTGGTTTCGCTTTTTATTGTAATTGAATATAACTACAATATAAGGTTGCTTACCTAGAATAGAAGAGAAATTTTGAAGTGAACACATAGTTGATTTTGAACACTTTTACCATTGAAATTTTTAAAGAATACGTTCGTAAATACAAGCGGTCTTCTGAAATCCCCTGAAATAGACATCTCCAACGAGATGACTTAAGATGTCTAACCGTCGGTTTCTGAGATCAAAATCCTCCTTGAAAATATATTACTATCTCTGTTTTGGACAAAGATAATGACAGGGATGTCGATTTGTTTTATACAGAGATTTTTGTCTTAGAAACGGACGGTAAGTTTTCTATTTAGCTTTTAAATATTCAAATCTCAGTTGTCAATTATCGGTTGCTATAAGTACAAATTACGTGATGACATCTTGTTATTGATATTGACTGTCAAATATTTAATCTAGTGAAAGTGTTTGTGGCCTACGAAACATTAAGCATAGGCAAATCTTAAAACATGTTGTGAAAGTTTTGATTATGTAAGTATTATGAATTAAATGACGTTTGACGAGACATAAAAGTTTCTAATTATATTTTGTGTTTATTTATGCTAATTGTTTCTTTAAAAATTAATTATGTATATGAAAAATTTTAGGGTTAAAATATCTCAAAGATTTGCGGTATATTTGGAAGCCAATAAAATAAGTGCAAATATGTTGTTGACTAACTGTCACCAGCGACTCTGTTCGCGCATAATTATAAAATAACTTAATTAGTAGTCTGCGTATTTTTACAGACTATGTTCTATATTTACGTCAAATTTTATTGAAATCCATGCAGCCGTTCTTCTAATAAACAAACATCCATCCATCGATCAAAACATTCGCATTTATAATATTAGTACGTAAGATTTTGAAATGTCACGAAACTTAGGTTATCGCTTAACGTCGGCTGTCATATTATAATATTATTTTATAAAAACCTAGAGTCATTGTTATATGTTTTCTATAGTTATTAGAAATACACATAAGAATATCTCTTAGAAACTTATAGTGGTATTTAAAATACTATTATTTGACGATTTGCGAGGGAAAGGCGTAGAAAGAGCTGCATCATAGCTTTGCATTTCAATCTAGAGAGAGTTCATGTAATGAAACATTTAGTGCTTATTTTCTCGGCGTTCTTATCTCGGAATCATATGAAAATGCTAATTAAATATCCAAAAATCTCGTTACGTAAAAATGTTTTCTCTTTTGTGGTGTACGTTGTAATAATATAGTGATTTCAAGTGTAAATTTTAAATATGATTTTTAAAAATTGATTCGGTTTTTTGACAAAACTACAACTATAACGTAACTCACGCCCGGAAACTAAAGGAGGAGGCAGAGACTACGGACCTATATTTTGCGCGTTCCTGAGACATTTCTCTTGCTTCTTATATTCTGACAATATTAATTCACATTTTGGTCTGTTCATGTTTCGTGCAATATATTAAGATGCCTATAACATTTTAAAGGGGTTCATACTGAGGATTGAACCCATACCTGTAGCATATATTCTAGTGCTTAACAACTACGTATACACTCTGATGTGAATACATAAGTATTAAGAACTAAATCTCTCTAGTAGTGATTCGAGACAAATCACACTTCGTAATTATATAAGAGTCGTGTGAAGATCACATATCATGCTCGTATGTAACGAATTGCAACTAACAGGTGAGTGTTATTTTTTAATTATCCAATAAACGTAACAGAATCTCACAGTGAGTGACTCGTTCTGTTCCGAGATGACGGTAGCTAAATATGGAGATGGATTTCAAAAATCCGATATGTGATGTAAGTTATTTAAATTAATTTTAGTGATTTAGCATATTATCCTATCTTAATATTAATATTAAATAGGAGAATGTTTGGATGTATGTATAGATAGATGGATGTTTATAAGAAGGTATCTCTAGAACGGCTGCACAGATCTCGCTGAAATTTGTCTTAGATGTTATACATAGTTTGAACGACACAAAGGTTATTAAGTTTTTTTAATTACGCGCGGATGGAGTCAGGGGCGATAGCTATTTAAGTGTAATTTTTATAACTTACTTATTAAATTTGGATAATATTTATTATTATTTCCGCTGTAGAAATTACGTAAGTCAGCGCAACGTGCCCATAAAGTGATACAGACGTCGCTATGGCACTTTCTATTACACCACCTACCCGATATAGACATGCTTCATTTATTTCCTACACATTATGTACACACTATATACTTACCTACACATTATATACTTTTTATGACAATATTAGACTAGGGTAACTCAAATAATATTAATGATCTGCAGATGAGATGGCTCACAAATAAAAATCACATCGTCATAACATCGAAATATTCGGCTCGAATATAATATTAAAAAAATAATTATTTAAAATGTATAAATATACTAGCGGACCCGACAGACGTTGTCCTGTCTACACGTCTTTAATTTGAATAAATTAATATGAAGTTAATATTTGATGAAAATTGTAAATCTAAACCATTCCCAGATCCCCTTGAACACACACAAAAAATTTCATCAAAATCGGTCCAGTCGTTTGAGAGAAGTTCAGTGACATACACACTCACAGAAGAATTATATATATATAAAGATAACGAGACTACTTTAGTTCGGTGAGTTTATTATAGATAATAAATTAACTTCTTTTTAAACACACGCACACAGGTTGCACAGATTATACAAAACAACAAACATAATATGTCAGCAGCAAGAAAAATCTACTATCTATATTATTTATATTACAATTCTATCACTTTCAGTGTGACAGCGTAGACTAAAGTCATCTGGACACTAGTGTGCCTACCACGAATATTTGCGACAGCCTCCATAACGTCATCGTTAATTATGTTAAAATTAGTATCCGATTTTTAGTGTACTTTAATCGCTGCAAAAATTTTGTCGATGACTATACGATAGCTCTTATCACAAATAAACGTGTTAGGCTAATTAATTAAATGTCATATATTAATGTAAAAATATTTTATTTTATTTGTCTCACATAATTCATAAATAATGTGCATAACTGAGCTATCTCTATTGTAACTTATTTTTTAATTCCCACGTTTGTAAGTTGCAATGTATTGTCAAACACGAGTATGTGCTCTCCCCATTGTGCGAATACAATGTTTTAAGACTATCTTCAATTTCTTTGTTTTCTATCTACCTATTCGATTGATATTAATCACTATTATAAGCTATTGTTGTAACGTACCCATACTTTCGCATCACAGACACAATTAGGAACACGAGAATATTTTCGCGATGTTACTCTTGTTTTGTTACTACGGATTTTAATTGAAACTGTTTTATAAAAATGTCATCCCTTTCATTTTCTTTGAAAAATCTGAAATAACAATATGTTTTGTAAGTGGAATTTCTTCAGTATTATGTATCATAGCTTTGACATGGAAACTTTTGTTTTTAATTTCCATGGTAGCCATGGACAACGAAATGACGAGTATATAAGACTTGTAACTGTGATTTGTGTCTTGTTATGAAAAAAGTTTTACCTATATGCATATTTAAACAGTCATATATAAAGGTATATAATAATAAGTTATAGTAATTATAATATAACCGTTGTATTTATTTACTTTTCTTAACATTTAGTTTCATAATTTAATATTTATGTTTCACAAGCCAATAAAAGAGTGATTTTACTTTCTTACCAGGAAAGTATAAAGCTTAGTGATGCGTGGTCTGTGTGTGAATACAATAAATTAGCTTGTCTTGGTTAAGAATAAAATCGAAAGTGCTGCGCTCTGTGGCAGTGAAAGTCGAACCTTGGTCTTGAAAGCGAAAGCCGATCGGTAAAGCCGCGCCCACCACAAGGTCAATGACACGGTACTTATACGAACGAATTAATATTATTAATTAACATTTTGTTTACCTAATTAATGAGAAAATAAGAAATAAAAGGATGATAAGAAATTCAAAGATGTGTCTGAAGTCAACCAACACGCACTGGGCCTGCATTATTGACTATGGGTCTAGCCACCTCCAATTTCGGGTAGGTGCTAGTTTCGAAAGGGGAGAAGTGGATAAAGTGAAGATAATAAATTGTATTGGAATCATATAATTATTATATTAAATTGTCTTTTTTATAACTTAAGAAAAAATTGCAAAAAGAAAACAAATAACAAACGTATTTGTTGATGGAAAGATCTGAGAACCGGTCACGTGCCACCTCTCTACAACTTTCGACAACTCACATTAAGGACCAAGTTGTTTGTATATGTAATTTAATACGAGACCGGTGTGACAGAGTAGCACCTTTTCAACAGAACTTGTAGGCACAGGTGATGTAGAAAGACAGCCATAAAAACCTTGAAAAAAAATCTTTTTTTTAAATAATAAAGTGTAAAATATTCTTTTATATCTGGACCGATGGACGCAGCAAAGGAAAATGCAACGGAGAATAACGATGTTAAAAAATATACCTTAAGAAACTAAAAAATGTATGCATTAAATAAATAATTATTGAGGTCGCTGTAAGTCGTTAAAAAATTGCAAAAAACTTTAAAATACTATTCTTGTACTACTGCATAACAATACACTGTGACAAAAGGTCAGTACCCTCGCCAGTTCTTGTTACGCTCTATTCTCTCCGTGCACAATGATCAAAACAAAACCGATTAATTAACACAATTGTGAGATAATCCGAGTCCTTGAACAACTCCGTCAATTCGCATTGTTTTAATATTCAGAACAATTGAATCGGCACAGCTCTTTAGGAATCAGATTAGAATGAATCAAAGAATTTGTCCCACCGCCAATTCTCACGATTATCTTAAAGAAACGGACAATTGTTGTTGTTAATAAAGATTTTATAATGATGTTATACGTTTGTGGTCTCGTTAAGTCGCTACTTATTGTAGTAAAGGGCTTTACTGAAAGTCTAGAACCCGTTAAAACTATTTAATTTTGTAAATTCTTGTGAGAAACATACTTTGAAAGTTAATGGCGACGTACGCAGTAGGTCTCAATTTTAAGAATCATTATTGGCATTTGTAAAATTGAATTTCTAATCAAACCATAAAGAAACATTACTATCTCTCTTTTTCTAAAACAGAATGAGAGAGATGAAAGCATTTTAAGTGTTTCGGAAATTCATCGTATCAAGTTCATGTATGGACTGAAGCCAAATTGAACTATGCCTTCCTGTTAGGTTTGCCAATGTTTGGCAAATTAGAAAGCTTATAAAATCACCTTCGTCTAGACTTGCCAAATGTTTGTACAATAAAGCGACTATGATCCAACTACGCTAAAGTAACAAGTACATATTTAAGTAAAAACTGTCGCACTCAGAGTTCTATTAGTAGCTATAAAGGAGTCACTTAAAGTATAATATTCTTATCGAAGAAATTAACGCGTTAAAAGTCAGCCCTTATAATCCAGACAGGCTTTCCTACTACTTTTACTTCCTGCAGCCAACTTCAAGACAGGAACGAAAATCTCCTACACGACCAGTTTACGTTTTCCGTTAGACAGGCAGAATTTATATAACTCGTCTAATCCAATCAATGTTTTTTTCTTATAGTATTATTTTTACAAACATATGTACATATTTAGGTAATAAATTATCAGAATAGTTTTTTTTTTATCACAAGGTGGCACGAGCGAGCGGCCACTTGAAATCGCTGAAATAGCGAAATGATCGTTGCCCATAGACATAAGCAATTGCATATGCGTTCCCTACCTTTAATAGACGGAGGAGAGGATGCACAGAAAGAAAATATTTTCCCTTTCCATGCATTCTCTCATCCGGAAAGTCCACTTCCACTTCCCATCCTTTCCTTATAAGAAAAAGGGTGGGAAGGGAAAGAGGACTAATTTTGACCTTCGGGACGCACACTCATCAGACGAAACGCGGAATTGCTTCCACTTGACGCCTGTCTTCTGTGTGGTCGTGGTATTTCACCGGGCGAGCCGGGCCAATTCGTGCGAAGATGTTAAAGCGGGCTCTACCACTGTTAAAGTATCTTCATCTCTTCTCATTTATTTATCTTTTTTGATTAATATTATGTTAATTGCAGTATCAAGATTTTACAATGTGATATTTAAATATGCTGATGATTAATTTAGGTTATATAAGAACTATATATAACAGTATTTTGACAGGACAATAAAAATTGGTACTGTTCTGCGTAGTTTCATTGTCAATTTACGCAACACGGCATTGAAGTGCGCGCGGCGATGCGGTTTGTGTGTTGACTAGATGCGTGTATCGTGTTAGCTTTAGGCTGCTTACATAGTTGGTAAAAATAATAAGTGGATATTGAAGATTATTTGTTTAATACCAAAAAGAAAACAAATTTAGACAGTTAATGGAGAAAATGATGTTATGATCAGAAACATGTAGTTTTTATCTGATTTAACAAATTTTTAGGATAATTTATCGTAATTGATTTGAATTGTTTTTATTTCTTAAATATAATAAGTTAAGACAACAGGTAATGCAGTGGTCGTTTTTTGGAGAATTTTATTCCTCTTTATTTCGAACGTGTATCTGTTTTGCAATGACAACTATTTTTATTTCATTGATTTATATTCTAATTTTGTAACGTTCCAAAAAGAATCTTAATTTGAAATAACAAAAGGTACCTCAATTCACAATGTTTCCAAATCTATCGTTAAATTGGTTAAGTGGAAAATAAAAAAAAAAACTATCACGCAATTGAAAATTATGTAACAGATCCGCACGACTTCACAAATCATGCACGATTCGATTTTGTGCGCATTCCTCAGTTCGCTTAGTTATTTATAGGTTTTTGTGAAGATAACCTCAAAATAAATTGACATATTTTGATCAATGATTACTACTTTTCACAACCCTAATACTAAAAGAACAAAAAGTTTTTTATATTCGTTTTTTTTTATTTTAAATTTTTTTTAATCGTTTATCTTACGTTGCCAGCCAGCCTTATCTTTTATGCTACAGCGAATGTGCCTGTAATGTTTGATGTAATTTGACTTTATGTGACACTTTTGACCTCATAGAGATATTGATGTGAATTTTAATTATTCTATTGTCGTTTCATTTGAGTCACTGTTTTATCTATGTGTTTCTTTTACGATGGAAGAGAGAGATAGCGTATTTTTTTGAGAATATTTTCATCGTCAAATGCTATGTAAACTTTTACGCGCTAACAAACTACACGTCATAGGTTCAAGCGACTCAGTACGCACGAAATTAAAAAAAAAACTTAATTAGCCTAGGTGTTCTTTCAGGCTATGTTCTACATCTATGGCAAATTTCAGAGTGATCAATGAAGTCTTTCTGAAGATACCTCCTAAAACATCCATCCATCTAAACTTTCGCATTTATAATATTAACAAGAAGTAAGATTGCAATATTGTTGTCTCTGTTTTTTTTTAAGAAAATGAGAGGAATGACATGTTTACATACAAATCTTTCCACAGTGGAAACCCATACATTGCGAGTCTTGCGTCGGTCAATAATCGATACCGTAATGGATTTAACGTTATTTCATTTGCAACTTTTTATATAGATAATAATAGGTAGCTTTTTATTGGAATATTTTAATTGAGTTTCTTTGTTGGATTAGAAGATACTTTATTATACGTTGGGTGGTCCGAAGAGTGGAATTAATTTAAATTGGCGTTTTTTTGACTGCTTTTAAAATGATTCATTTAATGATGGAGTCTTTTTGCTATGTTTTTTTATTGATGATAGACGGAGTGATGAGAAGCAGTTAGCCTGATGAAAAAAGTAACAATTGTCGGTCCTTAACACTAACATTTTCTTATTTTGATATAAAATAACATAAAGTGACTATTGTGAATGAACTTGAGGAGTTACATGTATTCGCTTTAAAGCGATTCCATAGCGAACTTCAAAAATGTATGAAACTGACGCGCGACAATCACGTGACTTATCGAAAGTTATTGTCAGTTATACATTTTTGAAGGTCGTTGTCGAATCGCTTCTGAGCGAATGCACTTTGTCTAACCTTCTTATTGGTAGTTAGAGTTATTAACAATCAGTTTTCTTTAAATAAAACTTTATATATAAGTTTAAGTACCTAACTACTATACTCACAGTTGTTAATAGTTTACTTTTGGTGGTTAAAGTTGAATGTACAGTTATTTTTAACAACTTAACCTTTAAACAAGATGCTTCACATCCTCCCGGGTCGTGTCCCTGCTGCATAGGTTGACATTTAACTGTAGGCAGTTTCGACATAGACCAAGCTCGATAACAGGATGTGTATACCATAAACAAATTCGTATAATACTTAGGACTGAGAAAAACATGGAGCGTCTAAATGCTAAAATACACATATACATATAGTAAATTAATTAATAATAATTGTCGCTTTCAAACTAGATCCTGATAAATATTGTGAGATTCTTGAACCGGATACTCGTTTTACTGTAACTAAACGAGTTGGCAACAAAGATAGGTAAAATAAGAGGAACTCTTGAAAATACAATTGATAAAAAATTAAAAACGGCGAGAAAAAGAAAATAGTTGAAAGAGTGAATTGAAAATAAAATAAAGAAACAAAACACTCGTTGTCTAGCATTAAATAAGTTAATTATATAAAACAATCTAAGATAGAAACGTATGTTTAGTTGCTTCTGTTTTAAATGTAATTTCATAATTATCAATTGCTTAATTAATTGCATATATAATTTCTCGAGTTATTTAGATGTTTTTGTTTAATAAATTACATTTGAATAAATATTTGTATGTTAAATCCGAGGAATTCGATCGTAAAATTCACGGAATCGTCGCCGATCATCGAACTTTTAATTATTGAAACTACTAATTTATCGCGACTTTACTTGGATTTTAATACAGAACTTGAGTTTATCAGTTACAAAATTAACAGTGTAGCGTTTTATTTACGCTGGAAAGTAATAAAATATTTTTCTTATTAGCATTTAAGCATATGCATGATAAAAATGGTTGGAATTTTTAATAACGCATATAGACAGAATTGAAACTATTTAATATAAGTAAAATTTTATATCTAAACAATTTTAGTAATCGGATATAGGATAAATATTTTAATCATCGGAATTGGATGAATGTATCTGAACTCATTTCTTGGTTTACATATTGATTTCTTGTAAGGAAAGGATTGGAATAAATTGCCTTCGTCAGTGTTTCCGTCCAAATGTGGTTGTCGTCAAGAATACGGTGAATAGGTTTACTAAGCCAGTGCATACCATCCTTCGAACATATCACCACTTACTATTAGGTGGGTTTGTGGTCAAGTACTAGTTGTTTTCGATATATAAATGTGGAGTAAAGGATGGCAACATTTTTAAATTTACTTTCTGCTACGTGGTAAAAATTCTATTGATAGCAACTTTTGTTATGAATTATATCTTTTATTTAAATATCAAATCTCCACAGGATGTTTCAGTAAAGAAAATGTGATTTACATGCAATTTTATCATCAAATTGGTGTTGAAATAACCAAGCCTATTTCTATGATTACCTTTTCACATATCTCTAGATATTAGTTTAGATAAACATCAAAATCAATTTATAACTTTATTTTAAGAGCGACGTCTTCAACACTATAATTATTATTTTATCCAGTGTAATATTAGGAATAGCTTTATAACATCGATGTTTGGCAAAACCATTCGATTTTCCATCGAGCAGACACTCTGATTACTCGATTTCACAATATAATTGTCGATGTACCGAAATCGTAAAAGTCACCAGGCGTGTCAAAAAGAAATAAAATAAATTCAATGACATAATGTGGACGTGATTAGTGATACCATAATGGTGTAAGATTGTGATGACGTAAATATTGAGAGATGAGAAGATAATGGTGTTTCAACAACTAATTGTAAGTCTAACCCAAAGTTTATATTATGCCAGTATAGTAAGACAGTAGCACTGGCCTGCCATAGACCAGCCAATTAGTGCTTACATTATGCCAGGTGTATGCCAGCTGATTTTAAGAATTATCCTACTGTACTGGAATCATGTAAACAATCCATCTGCGGCATTTCTTATAATCAAGCAGTAAAAGATGAATGTAAATCTTTTGAAAACTGACCTGTTAAGTTCCTTCAGTTTAGTGGCGGCTTGTAGAGTCGCGTAGCCGTAGCGAGAGTATCTGGTGGAGTCATCTGAAGGTGCATTGAAAGCTGCCACGTAGCGAGCTGGATTGGTGTCGTCTAACCACAAGCCTGAAGAGTAACATTCTCTTAGAAGAATTGAAAGAAGATTTTTGCCATATCAAGGAAGATATCAAACACCTAAGTTCGCTATACAATTGAATTTATATAATGAATCTTTCTAATGATATTTGTTAATTACTAGAAAAAATATGTGTGTTAGTGATAAAACTCACTCACCCATAGAATATAACTTCGGCTCTAAAACGCTGTACAATTCGTGCATCTTCTGCATTCCATATTCAGCAGCTTCCAACACATCTTTGTTTTTATTTATCGATGTATCACTGGCCACTTGTTTGTCATTAAATTCTGAATCTAAATCATATTCATCTTCAATCGTATCTTGATCTATAATTGGTAATTCTTTATTTGCATAATCTTCATCGTCTTCATCTGTTAATTTTGTTTTATCAGTTGAATTCTCATTATTTATGTTACCTTTGTTACAGTATTTAAGAACTAGAGTTGATATGTTCTTAGTTTCTGATATTGAATGGTTTTTACTATGATTCTTTTCAATTATTGTTACGCTGTGAAGTTCATTATTTATTGAATTGTTTAACTTTGGCATTAAATGTTTTAATACTTCGATAATATTATGTTGAGTGTTATTATTATTTGTATTAGGTTCAATTGTTAATATTTCTACATAATCTGGTTTACTTATAGATATGTTAGTTTTTTTAATGTTAGATTTGTTCGTTGAATTTAATATTGGATGCATATCAAATTTATCTTCGATACCGCTTTTAATTGTTGTTGTATTACCAGTTTTATTATGATTCTCGTTTGTTTTTGTATAAGAAAGATCGTCTTGAGGTACTTTTAATATAAATGCTTCATTAAGTTTACTTTCATTTTCATTTATTTCTAAAGACATGTTATTTTTTATTCTATTTATCGATGCTATTATGTCATTTATTAATTCTTCCTGTATTGATATATATGTACTATTATATGTCGTTAGATTAGTTACTGAGTTTATTATGAATTTTCTTTTATCCTCATCTTTTAATGCAAATGGATTTTCCGTATATTTCCTTTGTATTCTAAATATATCTTCAATTATTTTCTTGAAAGGGCAGCTATTGTTCGTATCCTCTGGTGGGGCATTACTTTGTTCTTTTGTCCCATTTGTCAGCAGTGGAAGTAGTAAGAAAATGTATTGGTACCTAGAAAAGATAGTATTGAGGTTATGCTTAACAATAATTTATGCTATATAGTTTTCGCCAGCGACTCCATCCACGCGGGATTAATAAAAAACTTAATCAGTAGCCTATATGCTCTTCTCGGATATCTTCTACATCTATGCCAAATATCAGCGAGATCTATTCAGCCGTTTTGGAGGTACCAACCATCTAAACATTCGCATTTATAATATAAGTAAGAAGTAAGATAAGAATAAAGGCGTATGTATTTTTTTATCTTATAACATGAGCATAAGGATAAACTGTAGGCATATACTAGATTGTAGTCCACAACAATATTTTCGAATGGTGGTATTAGATTCCTCGACCTTGTGATAAGATGCCTGCAATTTTAACTATTGGGCTATTGGTGCTTTTACTTTTGTGTCTCTTTTCACGCTTCTCGTGTTTGTTAATTATGTTAGGAAGCGACATTCACTCAACATCAAGTTAGTTTGTTTACCAGTTTCTAAATGCAGTGAAAACTTTTCGTTGCCAACCTCTTTACAATAAAACAGGTATCTCACGCATGTAGTAAATATGTAATTATAATCATGCACCGACAAACTTTCTCGGTATGTTTGCACGTAAGGAAAGCCAACTTTCCCTCTTCCGATTCAAGGGAAACCGATAAGTTAAAGCTTTGAAGAAAGCTTTTGCGAATTCTGTCCGAATTTGTATTTTGGTGGTAGCTTATTAAGCTTTCTTGTCGTAAGAGTGAGACAAAAATTATATATTTAATTACATTGATCGTTAACACCAGATCCTTAAGGTGACAAAGAATAAAAGACATATGAGATTGGAATAGACTTAGGTCTCTAAGTCTATAGGTCTAGATGAAAAAATTACTTATGAATTAAGTAAATACTTAAAAGACTGGTTTATTATTGTACTAACCTGAACATTCCCATTTTTGACATCATTACTGTTTACATAATTTTATTGCACGTAACTAATTAATTTCACCGCAAACAAAAACTTCGTTCTAACTTTAAATTTTTTATTCTTTGACAGTTTTATATTTTGAGACTTCGAAAAACCAAGATGGCGTTAGTTTGTTAGGTTTCGTAAAGTTATTGTTAGTTTTACAGTTTGTCTTTGTAATGCTTCGCGGTTCCCGTGGCGTAGTGAGGCTTTGCCGGGCGCGGCGGGACTAGCTGTTATGTAAGGCGGGAGGCTGCGCTGGACGATGTACTGTTAGGAGACCTCGCCTCGTGCGATGATCTCGACTTCGCGTGCTTGTTTTGCACTAAAATGAGCTTTTTAGGATGCATTTACACCGTACAAGATGGCATCGAGATATTTATAATATAAATTTATTAATTTTAAAAAAAAATTGTTTGTATAAATGTTCGTCGGTGTATTTTATATATGTATTGTGGTTGTAAAGATTTACTGAGTTAATAATTGTGTAAAGCTTAACATTAGGCTTTAGACTTGTGATAAAAAAATGTCATGTCTTGTACTTACTTATTACAAAGGCATAATTATAAGTTATTAAGTTATGTATAGTGTAGGTCAAAAATGTGTAAAGCATAATTTTAACCTTTTAATTTATAGTTTTCGAAAATTTGCTATCAATGTCACTCGTTCGGTGTAAATATGTTAGCATTACAGGACGGTGTAACGGACGGCCGGCGCCTCAGGTTAAATTAGACGGCGGCTTCCGATTGCCGGACGCGGACGATTTTGGGTGCGGCCAAAGACCCCGTAGCGCGAACACAGCGCCCCCCTGCGGCAACATTATTACGTAGATGTCATTCTCAATCGCCGCGGACATTTTTTGTGGGAATCAAACACATTGTTTGGTAGTCGGTCTTATCGAGGATGGGCGATGTAATGTCGACATTAGAGAATTTAAATTGTTGATGTCACCGATCAATTGTGAACTACGACAGGTTATATATATTAATTAAACAATAATTTGAAATTAACAAACTCATTCAACAGTCTATTATTTATGAATTCTTAGTAAAATTATTATAATAAAATATTATTCTTATTCAAATTGGACCTTCCCGTTTTAAAATGTCGAATGATTCAATTAGTTAACAGTAATATAATCATAAACAATTTAATTTTTTTGTGTTCCTAGTTCGATTATAGATTGTCAAAGTTCACACATGGTCGATAACATAAAGATATTATGTGTGAGATTTTAATGAGTTGTTATAAAACCCTAGTTTTAATGATCAAAATGTACTTATAATTCTTATAATTATGGATTTAGCTGATGGTTTTAAAATGACATAGATGTTATTTAAAACGGCAAGACAGGAAAGTGGTACCTGTAAAAGGTGATTGTGGGAACTTGGAAAGAAAATTATAGGCTCTTTTATAATTATAAACAAAGTTGTTCTAGTTACTTTGTAATAATTCATGTAGAATATATATTCTATAGGAATTAGTTTTATTATTGGTGATATTAATATTCTAATAGCAAATCTCTGATTTTATCATCATCAGCTCACTATACGTCCCCACTAAGGGGCTCGGAGCCTACCCTAAGTTAAGGGTGATTAGGTTATAGTCAACCACGCTGGCCAAGTGCGTTTTGGTTGACTTCACACATATCTTTGAATCACAATGTTTTCCTTCACCGTAAGAACGTCGGATAAATGTACATATGTAAATCGGATATCGAAAAACATATTGGTACATGGCGGGACTCGAACCCAGGACCTGCAGATTGCAAGCCAAGTGCTTGGCCCCTGAGCCATCTACGCTCATTTATGTACATTTAATTAATAATTATTTACAGACAATTGTTCAATCTGTAAAAGTTTGTAAGATTTTAACAATTTGTTGTGAAGTAATATTTAGTATAAATAAAAAAACATTGTGAAATCAACTAGAGACGACGGTCGTTTTCAAACTAATTGTTGTTATTCAATTTTTTTGCGGCACGATGTTTTCTTCATTTCACACAAAAATCAGACTTCAATAAAATTCTGTAACGTCAAATTAATTTTATCCGTTTTACAATGACAAGCGATTTCGACTGCATCTAAACGTTTCTTTTGTCCTGTCTTTAATTTGAACTTGGAACGCGAAAGACGGATTTTTGAGTAATGTTTTTGTTGTTTTGTTTAGTAAACATGAGTTATATAGTTGTCTTTGTTTTTTCAACGAGAAACGTAGAGATGAAACGATTGCTGGCCCGCGGAAATTCAACATGGATCTAGAACTTACTCTCTTACTCTTTGTCTGCTGTAGATTAACATACTCTTTGAACTTGCTTTAAAAATTACACTAAACGATAAAATATGAATATTTTTTTGTATTAAAGGTGAACATTATGTAAGATTGCATATCAATTGCCCGTAGATCCTTGAAAGATTACAAGGGAAAGCGCACGCGCAGGTCAACCGGCACGTAATATCAATATGGGCTACGGTCATGTTGCGACATAGAGTAATTAATTACAGAAGCGGCACACGTCGTCGTTTGCAATGGTCGCCTTGGATGTGCCATAGAACACTTAAGTACTAGTAGATTCCAATAGCTACATTAAATATCATGCTCACTAAAAAGTCGCTTAGTGTGCTATTGCTTTGTTTCTGTTTTGTTCTGACGATATATTTCATAAAGAGATTTCTGACTCGGAAATCCACGCAAAGTTAGGAAAAACTAGTCGCTGTCAAGGGCTAGTTTGTTATTTGTAAAAAAACTACGCAGATATTCTGATCGCCATCTTTATCAGAGCAATTTCAGTACGCTACGGAGGAGGGGAATAAATAAAAAGAACTTTTAGGTTATTTTATATATTTGAAAACTATCAAAATAATTATTTATTTCATAAAAATCCAACGTAATTAAACAAAAACAGTAATAAAAAAAATATTTTTTTTTTTAAATCTTTTTAGGTAACCTATACTTGATTATTTCTATTTTCATTGTACTTAAAATGTATACAAAAATTATTTTTATGAACATGTCATTCAGAAACAGTTTAATTTATTTTCTTTTTAATTAAAAACAATAACACATCATAATTTGCAAAGTATGAAATTAATAAACAGTCGAAATATTTAATAAAAATGAACGTTTTAAATTGTACTCATCTCTAACAACAATAACGAAAATATGACAAAATTGTAATTTAGTAAAAATTAACATAAAGTATTTTCTTAAGCTTAAAATATTTTGAAAGACATAGTTGGCGGCCATGTTTATTTTATAAACATTTTTATTCAGGTATCTAATACAATCAGGTAAAATTTTATGTAGTAAATAATTTTATAAAAGATAGTTAAAATAGGAGTTATATCTTTAATCTAAGTTTAATAATATAAATCTAAAAAAATATATTTTATGCACATTTATTCCTGTCTTCCGAGATCACTCCATAGCTTCCATTATATTTCCTCGTATCACATGATCCTAGTTTTCATTCTGTAAAAAAAAGTAAGCTTTGGTATCAAAAATATTATTTTAATTATATAAGTATGTCATAAGTCAAATATTATGGTGCCAAATTAAATTAATTGTAATTAATTATTGATGAAATCGAAAATCAGTAAAAAAGGTGAAATAACAAAAAAAATATTGTGTTAATTAATTAATTTAATTCTTAAAGTATTGAATTGCCATCTAGTGATGAATAACTAAACTAACTGCTTAATAAGTGCGCCATCAGTAAGTAGCTCCATCTAGGTTTTCTATTTGACACCGCTTTAATTCTAAATGTATTGTATTGCCACCTAGTGATGAAAAACTAAACCAAAAACTAAATTTTAAAATTAGTTTTTAGTAATAGCGCCATCTAGGTTCAGTCTTTGTTAACACTTTAATTTTAATGGATTGAGTTGCCATCTAGCGATGAATAGTTAAACTAAGTGCTTACTTTTAATTGCTCCATCTGTTGTTGGTATGATAAAACGTTAAGATCAACTTTAAAGAAATAATCAGACCTGTTCGCTAGATGGCGTTAGATGTTAGTGTGTCCGCCGGACTTCCCGCTCGGCCTTCTCCTGGCGCTTGAGGTCATTGATCGCCGTCACGCTGCCGAACAGCACTTTCGCCGTCACTTGCTGCAAAATGCACATAATTGCACATCAGTGACAATGTTTGTAACAGACAGGTCAATTAATACCACAGTGACAATAATGACTAAGTACATGTTTAACTAAATATTTTATGCTACAGTTTAGACATTTAATATTTAGATTTACATTTTATCGCAAGCTAAAATGAAAACATATTTGAAAAACTATGTATGTACCATGTATGTACCAAGATTTAAAGATGTTTACAAGACACTCAGGTAAATTGCCGGTGTATCGACAATATTATATTTGTGCGATAAAAAATAACATAGTGGGATTTAACTATCCTGTGGCATTTAGCTCATAAGACCAAAAGTTGTTTTAAACACCTCTATCTTAAAGTAGATATGATTTTACATTTAATGTAAACGCATTTCTGGAGGATATAAGCAGCTTCAACAGTATTGAAAGGCAATGAAGTCACGTTTTTATAAAATTGCCTCGATGTAATAAAGAACCCTAAATATTAATTGAGGATCAATTTCGTCCAGGTGGCGCTAGCGGCGTGTTAGAGTTTCAGATGCCTTTATTGCTTTAAGCTGCTACCTGACCGCCATAATTGAAACGGTCGGCCATATTGGAATTTGTTGCATGTTGTTTTTTTAATATTATATTAAAGTGTAATTATTTAATTAATCACAGAGTACGCGATTACTAAAAAGACACAAATGAAAAGCTTAATTTTCTAGTTTTTACTGGTAAATTTCTGGTTGAGATATAAAAAAAACATGACGTTGCAACGTAAAATGGCGGGAAACGTGCATGTCGTGTAGATCGGTCGTGGTTAAAAATTGCAGATAACTCGTGACGCAGCAAAATTATGCAGTTGACATGACAGGTAACAAGATAAAGACGATACATTTTTGCTCTGCATTAACAGAAAGTTTAAACACGACATGTAATTTGCATGTCCAAGTCGACACAAATGACAGATTTAAAAACAACACCAAATAAATTATTATTAACATTAACTCGAACATTTTACGCTTACTGTACGTCGCCGGCGATTCTGCTCACGCAGAGTAAAAAAAAAACTTATGTCCTATATGTTTTTTCAAGGCTGTGGCAGACCACATTGCGCTGAAATTTCATGCAGCCATTTTGGAGATACTTTCTAAAAAATATCCATCCATCTTAAACATTCGCATTTATATATTAGTAAGAGTAAGATTATATCTATGCCTTGTATTACGACTGTCTTTACAAACTTTTGAATCTAGTAAGATTTTCCTCAAATTCAATGTTCTATGTAAACGTATATCGTCTCTGATTGATCTTTCATTTTCTTTGAAGAAACGGAGATAACAATTATATTTTGTTGAGGTGTTTCGTAAATGAAAACGGACAATACTTAGCACTAATTTAATAAGTTCTCTATAATAGGACTTTTAACAACATACTTTTTTTATTTTACTTATCAAGAAAAATTACCAAGCGTTACCCGATAGCAGTTTTGACAAATTTCGTAATTTGTTCTACCGGCTATATAAGTATAGATCTGTTTTAGACCACGAAGGATTAAATATCTGGGGCATTGGACGCGAAATTCATAGTTCAAGCCATTATATTGAACGTTTAAAATATTTTCGACAAGAGTTTTATTTAAAACTGTTATTGCCAAAGGTCGAGTGTCACGGTATTATCCTCTTAAAAAAACAAAAGAAGAAAAATTTATATGGAAGCGTACATCGATAGGGGTAAGTCTACGTAGAGACATCTCTATTCAATTGTGTGGAAGGTGAAAAGGAAGAAGATGGAAGTGAAAAGGAATGTGGAAGGAAGGATTAAGAAAGGTGCGACAACTTAATTGATGAATCGTCGATATGAAGGTTGAAGGCCTGGTGTAATGTGACATCAGTACATGCAATTGAGGAAAGGGAGATGCTGAATAAAAAAATACAAAGGTAATTGCAAAATAAATACAATGCTGAATATAAACATCGAATTGATTTGCTGCGAAAAGTATTGCGAGAAATATTGCGTCCATAATTGCCGAGGTTTTAAGTATGATTAATAAATAAAGTTTGTAGCACACAGACAGAAATACAGATTCAATTTATCGTACAACTTTTATAGTTATCTATGTTAGTAGAGCCTTTACTTATTTTTAATATTATAAGATATCAATCTATAGGTTGGGGGAATCTAAAAGTGTCTGAAACATTTTAAGTCGTTAAGTGATCACTAAGGAGCAAATCTAAACTAAGATTCTGCTCAAGTTACCATTATACGAGTCTGAGCGTGGCTGCAAAGAAGAATCATTAAAGAAAATCGTAAATATAAGCCTGATTAAATCTTCTTGAAGTATCTCCACATTTAAACATACGTAGTTAATTGAAATCCTTTAAAAACAAATATAAAAACGGATCTGATTAACTTTGTACCATACGACAATTAAAAAAAATAAAAACGCGAGCAAATAAATTCCCCGAAATCCGAACGGCTCGAGTCGAATTGCACTGACTTAACTGTTACTTTATACGGCGCCGGGGGACTGAGGGGCGGGGCGCGGGGCGCGGGGCGCGGGGGAGCGCTCCACATTCTGTAATTATAACATCGCTAAAGTCCGATCAGCTTATTTGGCCCGGTGAGACAAGCGCTGCAATCGCTGTCAGTTTAATCAGAACATATGTAAAAACCTTACAGAAGCTTAGAAAATGACAATGAAGTCAGTCCGACAAGTGACTTATGGTAGTTTTTGACAATGACAAGGGACGCTCATAAGGTATTGTAATTTAGTATCAGATATAGTACCGGGTCAGATAAGTTCGACGCGTTATATATAACGGAATGCGAGTAACGAGCGCTTGCGCACAAACTTTTGTGTAAGGTTCGAATTCAGTTTTGACTTTCGCCAAATATGCTTTATTTTACTTACAAAAGACAAGGTATTCTTTTACAAAATATAGATCTACAAAGTAATACTATCTACAATCAATAGGAAAGAATGTACTGGCAACCTTTAACAAGAGAAAATTGGCTAGTACAGTCAGCTGCATAAATATGTATACATTTAATAAACTTCAGGAATTCGTATATCCCTTCGGTTTCCAACATTTGTATCAATCTTAGCTTCTGATCAATACATGTAATTGATTAATACACGTAAACGTATTATTGAAACCAAAGACCTATACAAGTTTCTTAAGTATTATAAATGTATCCATATTTATGGAGCTGACTGTACATGATAAAAGGATTGAGTTTGCGAGACATTATTAAAGAAATACTTACGTGATGCTTAATACTCGTATTGTCAAGTCAAATTATACTTATTGTCAAGATTCAGATTATATAAGGTATAAGTATATAGCAAGTGCATTTTGTTATTTCTTCAGCTTCTGGTATTAATGGTAAAATAATGTTAACGTATATTACTTTTTATCGTCGTAATTTACATGCATTAAATTCTACAAAGTGTGATCGTTATCGTAAGAAATATGATAAGTTCAGATCATTCTGTTATACCTTTAAAATAATTAAAATAAATTGAATATGTTTTTAAACGCAATTAATGTAAATTAACTATGTATATTTGCCTGCTTTATTGTGGGTTTTGTTCGTTCCAATATCAGCCTTTAACCTGAGGTCCTAGCACGAATATACGTGATAAAAAGTGGAAGTGGACTTTCCGGATGAGAGGATGCATGGAAAGGGAAAATATTTTTTTTTCTGTGCATCCTCTCCTCCGTCTATTAAAGGTAGGCAACGCATATGCAATTGCGTATGTCTATGGGCAACGGTCACTTCGCTACTTCAGCGATTTCAGGTGGCCGCTCGCTCGTTTGCCACCTTATGATAAAAAAAAAATCTATTAATCTGTATATCTATTTTTAACATAAGTTGACCATGATGTTACGAAACCGCGTGTCGCAAATATACCTAACTAGCAATCGCCTGCGACTCCGTCCGTGCGGTATTAAAATATTAATAATTAGTAACCTATCTGTTCTTCAATACTATGTTTTATATAATATATATGTCAAATGTCATCGATATTCGTTCAGCAGTTCTGGATACCTTCAAACAAACATCCATCCATCCATTGCATTTATAATATTAGTAAGATAAGAAGTAAGATTTAGTCCTATATGTTTTTGAAGCTAAGCGGAATTACTGATTGCTCTTAGTTAAGCAAAGGAAATATTAAGCTGGAATTGATGCAAATAACAGACAGGTAATATGAAGCGTAAATCAATATGTTATTTGGTACATAAAGTTATGTTCGTAACAAGTGTTCTTATGTATTATCAGAAACGTAACTCATTGCGTTCATAAATTATTTATATATAATCTAGAGACGTGGGACCATTTCGAAACATTCTGTCTGTTGATCGCAACTCGTAGGGATTTGCGCCCCGCAGGACGAATGCGCTGAATTTTGCGCAATGCGGACCTCAATCGGGTATCCTTTTTGCGCATGGGATTCATTCATTAGGAATTTAAAATGTTCCCTTTTCACAATTTATTTTTTTCAATGTAACTATTTAACTTTAGTATTATAATGAATTACTGTGTGTCATTAATTAATGGTTTTCTGAGTTGAATTGGGTTTTTTAATGTCACTTATGTTGCGACAAAAATATGGAAATGCGCCGGGCAATATTCGAACTGCGTAGGTCAGTTAGGCATAGCATATATTACCTTCTTGCACCAGCCAGAGTTATTTTATAGTACTTAATTATCTTGGTTTCTTTAGCTCAATAATGTACAAAATGTTGTATATACCTGATAGTTGTTGTTAGAGTTCTTGTTGGGCGGCGCGTACCCCCGACCGCCGTAGCCCGCGCCGGCCCCGTGGTACAGAGTGTTATTATTGGCGTCGCGCGTCGTCGCCGCTGTGTACGTCGATTTGCAGTTTTGTGACATACTGTATCTGGAATTATTATAAAAGGCGGTTTAAGGATTTAACTTTATAAGAAGCAACGTTGTTACTATGCGTTTCGACTACTACTCTGTCCTTTTTGATAAGAATAGATGTATGTTTCTATAACAGGCCAATAAAAGTTCGCAGTGTAATCTCACCTTAAAACCTAGTGTGCCGAACCCAAGTGACAGGAATATTATGGGTAGAATGGCACACTAAAATGGATTCTCTTTGTCAAAAGCAAGTAAATAGACTATCGTTTTAAACCATTGTAGATGTACGGGACTTATTTTTAAATGAGTTTTCTTGTTTAAATATGAACATTTGGTCTATACTGTTACAAGAATTAAAAAAATGCAGAAATCTGACTGGAGTAGTCAAAATAAGATGTCTGAATATATACTTTTAGTTAAGAAATCGTGCGTAAGTTTTGCGACATGTTAAAATGTATACCAAACAAATAAAACAATTAAGTGTTTTTGGTATTGCTACAGATTTAAGTATCAGCTGTATTATTGTATTACGTAATTTCGAAAGTCATAATCTCGATTTTAATTTTTAATGGCGGACCTTACAATCGTACGGGATCGCATAATATTTAATCATTTATTCTTTTTATTGTATTCATTGAACTAAATACTAAACAAAAGATACATTTAAACTTTGTTTAAAAACATTTTAATTTGTATTTTATCTTTAAGTTATCTATCAGTGGACGTCCATCACCAAATCTTCTGTACAAAAACATATCGCTATCTCTGTTCTGTTTATAGGGAAAGAGAAGGATGTTACCATGTTTTGGCAGTAGAAACCCTCAATAAGAATAGTATTAAAAGTATAAAACAAAGCATTTATATGCTCTTCCAGACTATGTTCTACATCTATGTCAAATTTAATTGAGATCCGTTCAGCCGTTCTGGAGATATCTTCTAACAAACATCCATCCATCTACCTAAATATTCGCATTTACAATGGTAATATATATTTATCACACATCCATATCTAAAATTACAGGTAATTCTTTCAAACTTTTAATTTGCATATAAAAATGTTCTTATTAATATAAGCATCGAAAATATAGAGTTGTGTTCGAGGAGTGTGTCGGCGTGCAATTAAAAAAACCGAACCTGTCCAAAAGTGTAGCAAGTTTGGTAGCCGGGTACTGTTATTAACAGTAAATGTAATACAAGATGGACAATTAAACTTTGTGACCCAAGTGACGACCGAATGGCGGATGACAAGAGATAATGTTACTTAAAAGTACATATTATATTATGTTTTTTATGAAACAACTGATGGTGTCATTGAGAAAAAAAGAGCGATATGTTACGCGAATTATGTATATGTCATAATGAGTGACATATTTTTAGAATAAAACTTCTAAGCCGAAGTATTTTCAAGGTCATAACGTTTGTAACATTTCGTTACATGACAGAGAAGGAAGATGTAACATAGAAAGGAGGAAAAGAGATGTATATATACGTAATAGTACGCCTTATGCGTATGTATAATATAACAACTGAGGTTTATTGTTTGTTGTATTCTAAATAAAAAAAAAACTAAATGTTTTTTTTTCAATTTTTTAATTACGATTTTTTTATATCTGACATCTCTTATGACTTGGTCGTAACGAGACTAGGTTTTAGAGGCCATTTTATTGCATATAGCAACACTGCGGAAATCTTTATTTTGTATTAAATATTTGCGAGCAAAAGAACTTCCTGCTCTCCTTACACAAAGCAATACTTCCCTGATAAAGGTCGCGCCACACTTGCATTTAATTAATCACACCTTTACTAATTAATAACAATTAAAGACATAATAATTTTATTAAACTGTATATTATATCTATGTTCTACAATAAGAAATATTTGAAATTCTCCCGCGACAATTCATTAAGATTAACTGACGGATATTGTCGGCTAACATGAATTACTGTGATAATTATAAACATTATGTTAATTTTTCCATTTAAAGAACGAATGAATAAGTCATTAAACGCGAAATGAGCGCATACTCGTTAAGGTTCAAACGAGACAGTTATATTGAGTCAGAACGTACACATATAGAATGAAATATTTGTGTTAAAACTTAAGTATAAATATTACTCCATTAAAACTACTTAAAAAAACTAATTTCGGCACATTCTTTTTGACCGTTTTAAAATGGAATATACAATATCACTAGCACCCTGAATCCCAAGTCTTTTTGGTAACAGTTAAGAAGAGAAGAATTCACCGACGCGATCGATTGTCAGGCTTTTCATGTTTCATGGTCCACTCACGAATCGCTAGTGGGTCTCAGTCCTATGGAAACTCCTGTTTTATGTAAGCGAATAGTTTTTAATTTACGCTTCCGCTTATGTTTAAGACCACTGTCGTAAGAGTATACATTTGTTGGCGCCCTGTCAAATTGGATTACTTATCCGTTTTCTTTTCGTGAGGCGCGTCCGTGCTTTAGTCGTTTTTACTGGATCGTTAAACATTTTGTATTACATTCAGGTTCAATACAATTAAGGGGTGTGGGAGGGGGCAATTATAGTAACAAAGCTAAATAAATCAGGCTCATAAATTGTTTCGCGTTTCATGTTTATATTTATTAAGCCTTTATTACTTTGGCTTTATAAAGAATTTACTTCATTTAATGTTAATAAGATGCGGAATGGATACCTAAACAAATTTTGCATTTTATTAAATGCTGGCGACCGCGTGCAGAATAAAAAAAAAATATAGTAGCCTATGTGTTCTTCCAGACTTTGTTTTATATTCAAGCCAAATTTCATCGAGAACTGTTCAGCCGTTCTAGAGATACCTTCTAACAAACATCCATCCATCTAAACATTCGCATTTATAATATTAGTAAGATATGTTGTGTTACCGCTGATATTATGATATAGTAATAAAGCAGTATGGAGATACATATTTGGCATTTTAGTTACGTTTTCTTACTTAAGTAGTTACATTACTTTACCTAGTTAAGTAATTTCTATACTAAATTTTCTAGAAAATTCTGTAAGTATAATTAGAAAATGATAGCAGAAAAAAAAGCTCCTCCTTTCGTAATAAATAAGTTTATATCATTAATAATGGATATAAAAGTGCAAAAAGTGCGAAATCCTATCAGAGTTAACGCATGGAAGATTTCTCAGCCAACCGACCGCACCAGTTTGTGTGGAAAGGTCTTAAATGTGTGCAATTCACACTTCGCTCTAGATTACATACCTTGTTTTTTTGTTTACGTCGCTTTTAGATTACTTGACACCATTTAGGGATTTAAAATAATCGTATTAAGTTCCCTTTTTCTTTGCACGCAAAAGACAATTAAAATCGGCAACGATGAATAATAAAAAATATCCACTTTATTTCGAATTTTATAAGGTTTATTATTAAATGAAGTTTAAGGATATAAATATAAATTTGGCAATAACAGACCTACTATTTATTAAGTCGTGAATTTTAAACTTCGTAGTACATCTAAACCAACACTATTGTTATCACTGTTTGTCACAAAGAAAATGAGAGGGATGGAAATATTTTAAGACCGAGACAATAACAGTGAAGACTAACCGTCCACAAATACCCTGACTGAAATGCTTTATTCGCTGCCTTTTTATATTGCATCAAAAATACGTCAAAGCAATAACTTCCGGAAAAACATGATAACATGTTTTGCAAAACAAAATCGAGTTTTAATCGTTTTTTTTTACTAAAAGCGCTACAATAATACAACTCAAAATCCCTTGGCAACGAAACTTTTTGCATAACTTTATTCCTATTTTTATAAATGGTATTTTTTAAATATGCGGCCTCGCAGTACCTTTCAATGTAATAAGCGATTATTAACTGCTTAAAAATAAAACTATAAATAAAAGGACGAATAGGATCTTATATGAAAATACGATTACATTTACAGTCTTTTGAAATGAATTCATCATTTAATATGCAAGTTTTTGTTTCTAGCTTCCCATGGTGGGTGTAGTTGCGGAGGCCTAATGTTAATCCTCTTTCACTTCCCACCTTTTTCTACTAAGGGGGAGTGGATTTAATGGAGGAGAAACGCAAAGAAGGGGAAATATTCTCTTTCTGTGCGTACCCTTTTCCGTCGATTAAAGGTAGGCAACGCAATGCACTTGCCTATGTTATTTTTCTATGGGTAGCGGTTGCTTCACTATTTCGGCAAATTCAGATGGTCGCTCGCTCGTTTGCAACTTAATATAAAAAGTGCTGTCTTAAAAGCGAGCTCTACTGAACTATTTTGTTAACTTTATTAATCGCTTTAATATTCCTTTTATAAAATAACTTTATAGCTGTTTGTTTTTAACCACAGTTGTGGTTAAAAAGGCCACAATGTGACATTTCCGCAAATCATTCGTAAATATTTGAACATTTAAAAATGGAGCGTTAACTCTATTTCAATTCTATATTTAAATGATTTTCTTGTTGATTATGATAGGCAATTGTTTCTAATAGATTATTTTGTGTTATAGGAATCTTGATCGAATAATTTGCGGTGTGCGGTTTAATAGTACGTAGTGTTAATTAAATTCGGGAATCCAGTATTGATTATTAGGTTTCTATTGTGGTTTATTGTGTATGTATATTATTGTGGTCAACTCTATAATTAATATAGAAAAGGCATAAAGATATAGGCATAACTCACTTTCTAGAAGTCATCATCATTATCAGCTTACTACGCCCCTACGGAGGGGCTCGGAGCATACCCTAAATCAAGGGTGACTAGGCCATAGGCAACCACGCACGTTCAGTGTGTGTTGACTTCACACAATTTTAAATACGATGTTTTCCTTCACCGTAACAATGTTGAATAAATATACATATGTTAATCGAAAAACATATCGGTACATGGCGGGTTCGAACCCATGATTGTAAATCAACTGTTAACCTCTGAGCCACCGACGTTCTAGAAGTTTCTACAAGCTATTATCGTACATTGAAATGGTAAATTATGGATTAATTATAATTTCTTATAAAACTTGGTTCAAGTAACTTGTCGTGGGTAACTAATGCGTACGGGTTGGGTGTAAGTCTTTCGTCATAAAATATGAATTTAAACAAGCTTAAAATCATATTTATACCGTTTGCTAGATCAAGGTACAGTCCTGTAATAAATGTTTGAGAAAGTGTTATGTAAATTTACAGAAATAATATTTAACATAAGTAATATTACGAACAAACCAA
Source organism: Papilio xuthus (assembly GCF_000836235.2). Lineage (NCBI taxonomy): Eukaryota > Metazoa > Arthropoda > Insecta > Lepidoptera > Papilionidae > Papilio > Papilio xuthus. The sequence goes on along the minus strand of NW_013531107.1, from coordinate 5,532,371 downwards.
AAGCGAGCTGTCAATTTGCAATATTAATATTATAAATTTCAGAAAATTGTCGTAAGTTAAAGTAACATCTCGGTGAAAACTTACTTATAAAGATTTGCTTGAGCTTAAATCGGTTAGTTTTAACCAGTGAACAAATCTTTTAGTTTTAATTTTGAATTGCCTTCAATATAATTTACGAAAGCTATATTGTCTACTCGAGTGTATCTAAATAACTTGCGTACACGAATGTACTTGTTTGTACTCAAATTAGTAATATAAGTTGTGTACGCGTCTGTATCATGAGGTAGGGCGTTAGCGTCTATTCCGGATTCGTTTGACCCATTGATACAGTTAGGGGACCGGTCCGTCGAGGTTCGATTCCCCGGCACAATTGCACGACGGTGCTTCGGTTTACTCGAGCCATCGAGTGTATTAAATTTCTCCGCCATGGAGACTGTCATTATACGAAATTATACCAAATTATACGAAATAGAAGAATTCTTAAGAAATCTATTGACGGAGATGTACAAAAATAAGGTGAAAAGTCGTTATAAAATGAAGAATTATATTATTATATTATATTTATTTACAAGAATAAAGAAGATACGTTTCAGGCTGGTTGCTACAGATTATTTTAAGAAAGCTTAGTTTATTAAAGGAAAGGAAAAAACAGAAGATTGGAAGGTCTTGTTTTATTTTTAAGTTTATAAACAGTATGTAATTTTAATAGATTTTAACTCATTTATTTTTATTATCTGTACTTCAGAAAATGAACACATTCTCTAAGAATGTCAACGTAATTAATAATATAATTGGTATTTGTTTAGTAAATCAATATTAGTATACCCGGACATCCTAATCCAGGTCCGGTCAACCGCGCCCATGTAATGGCCCCAACCAAATCGTTACAAATAAGTGGTCCAAATGATAGTCATTACGTTAGTCGTGACCTGTCGTGTGAAGTGGCCTTTAATTTTATGACACATAATATACGAAATGAGGAAGATTTTGTTTTTTAAATTTTCTCTTCAGTTTCTGTGTTATTGTTGTTAAATTTTTTAAATATGGAACACATTTTAATGATATTTTTGACTACGCAATTATTTAAATGTTTTCTTTTACGTATTTCTTCTAACCATAAAAAAAGTTCTTCTAAAAATAAAAAAAGTGACAATCGTGACAAATTAAAACCTGATTTTTAATACGTAATTCACGTGATTTTGTAATACGTAATTAGCCACATATTATCTATGTACCCGATGTAAGAAATAAAATAAAAGAGGTAATGAAAATAAATTCCCTTACCTGTAAGACTTTACGTGAAAGGAATGTCTCGGTAAGAATTTCTTTGTAATTATTTAGTAATGTACTTTCTTTATTTGCATACATAATCTTACTTATTACTACTTACTAATATTATAAATGCAAATGCTTAGATGGATGGATGTTTGTTACAAGGTATCACCACAACGGCTGCATAGATCTCGCTGAAATTTGGCACAGATGTAGAGCATAGTCTGGAAGAACACAGAGACCACTAATTGCGTTTTCCTAATTACACGTAAATATTAAAAAATAAAATTTAAATAATATGTTCAAACTTACTATGTAATTAACTCCCTAATTAATTATTATTCTGTTATAAAATTTTAACAACACTTGCACACATTGAACTCTCAATAAACATAAATAATATTAAGTTTTATATCATTGAATTATTATTATTGAATTAAAATATTGTCCGGACACAACACTAGCTCTGGTGTCTGTGGTCAACGTACAACTAAGTGTTCGTACGTTTGAAATTAAAAATAAATAACGATACAATTCGAGCGGCGTCTAGCTGTTTTTATAATATAAATTATTGACAAAATCAACTATGCCGTGAATGGGTGTAACGGGCCAGACCACATCCGGGTTCGTATAACCAGGACGTCGCACGGTGGCGGGTAAACCCGTGAGCGCCGGATCAAAAAAATACTACGCGGCCCACAACGCGGTTTCACACACAGTAGTTTAATAATTGGCTCATTATGACAGCTGTCAATGTGTTAAAAATGTCTCTAAATATTTGAGTAGATTAATTTTAGTGACATTCATCTTTAAGACTAACCGTGGACTTCAGAGACCCAAATCCCCTGTTTAAATCATATTATTATCTTTTATGGCGATATGTATACAGAGATATTGATCTCAGAAACCCATGGTAAGGGAATTAACATGGTTAATAAACGACACTGTTATTTTAGACCAACGCACATACGGCACAATTACGTTCTTTCATAAATAAGTAGACTTGTGCCGATAAGAATGCGTTCTTAAAAACAAAAGCTAGCTCTGCAACAGTTGCACACACAAAAAAGGAATTTGCTTAGAGTAAACACTTCCATAAAAATATATAGGTAAAGAATATCTCATCAAAATTCAATGTACTATTTAATACATAACATATACAGCGTGTCCCAAAAGTCAACGATATAACCGTAATGGTGTATAGCCAGATCGATAACTACACGGTAAAAAATACAAAAAAAATCCAACTCTTTTTGATTAAAAGTTACATTAACGTTGCGCCTACTTTTTTAATTTAGTTCCGTTGTACTCTGCATATATTTTTTTAACACAGTAGTATGTCAAAGTTGGTCAAAAGTTAAAATGTTCTAAAATTTCAAGAAAATAGTCAAAGTAAATTATTTTTTGTGCCTAAATTACGAATGTTTTGGTCCAATTTTTAACTGTAATTAATAGCTATATTACTTAGGTAGCAATACAAAAAAATTGCAGGAATATCTTCATATTTGTAGTCACAGTGTCTAATCCTATGGAATATCAAATTATAAGAAAAGTTACAAAAGTTAATATAACTTTTAAACGAAAAGATTTGGTTTTTTTAGTATTTTCCCCGTGTAGTTATCGATCTGGCTATACATTTTTATCTTTGAATTTTGGGACACGCTGTATACGTAGTTGTTAATATATATTCAAAAGTATCAAAATTTAAGATAGAATATTGTAACATCAAGTTCCTAGTGTTACTACGATTTACCGCAACAATTCCAGGATTTTTTAATATCCGTTTTATAATGTAGGACAGGAGAGACTTGACATTTATTGTAACATTGCCACTTCCAGTAATCGAGCGTGGTTCCGCCTGTATTTTCCATGTCACATCTAGATTTACTTTTACATAAGTTGATAATGTTAAGTACTTTATGTATAGTTTCATTGTAATGTTTCCATTTGACTTTACCTTTGAATTTTATATTGCTTAAAAAATGAGATTTACAAGAAACCAATTGTTAAATTTAAATTATACTAATTTATTGTAATTTATAAAAGAAAATATCGGAAGCAAGTTATCAATAATCTATATATATGAAAGAAAGTCGTGTTACACTATTTATAACTCAAGAACGACTTTACCGATATGGTTGAAAATTGGTGAGGAGGTAGCTTAGAGCCAGGAGACGGACATAGGGTACTATTCATTCTTTTTTTTTCGAATTTATGCCTTGAAGAGCTGCTTTTCATTTAACTTACTAAAATTATAAATGCGAACGTTTAGATGGATGCGATGTGGATGGATGGATGGGTGTTTGAAGATATCTCTACAACAGCATTAAATTTGGCATACGTATATAACATAGTCTCAAATAACACATAGGCTTCACTAATTAAGTTTTTTTATATATTCACGCGGATGGAGTCGCGGGCGACAGCTTGTTAATAATATTTATACAATTTAATGGATGTTTACATTTAATACATATGCTGCTATAAAATAAACTTTTTTTAATCTTATGAAACCTGGAAAGTATTGACTGTGGTTTTTGGTGAAAAAATTAACATAGATTTTAAATTAAACATTGCAACATTCATAGCTTGATTAAGAAAAGTCATCTTTTAATGTCATTTTCTGCTAATATTAAAAACATTTTTTCAATGTTAGGAATCAAGGTTAGGTCGATTTATTAGTCGACTTCAAAAAGGTCATCAATTCGACAGTGTTTATGTGTAGCGTAACTCCATTTGGTGATCTAATTTTGAATTATTTTTGTATGATAATAAAGACGAAATCATGTACAAAGTTGCCTAATTAAATAACCATTAACTGTAATTTCACATTGGAACACGCGGTGCGTTCACAACTCCGCAATTAATTAGTAATTCGTTATTAATTGGACTAAAACACGGTCACGTCATGACATGTTGCATGTGCTAAGTTAGGAGAGATGTTTCCTCGTTTTAACACAAGTACTGGCACCAGTACTTGTCTATTTATGTCTTGCAAGTACACTAGACGGTCCACTAAACTCGTGTGCCAATTTCTTGACGAAGTGGACGGGCCACGAAACAAGTGCGTCGATACTAAATGCTTAAATCATACATGCAAAAAAAACTCAGGTGATTGGTTGTATTTTGCTGTAAAGTACGTTTGTTGTGATATAGTTTTTAAAATCGATCCAGTAGTTTTTGAGTTTATTAATTAAAATTATATAATCTTTTTAAGTTTGGGATGACTGTTATACATAAAATTTGTAAATATAAGTAAAGATTTAAATTAAAAACATTTTTTAGTTATTATTAAAATCGTAATAATCTTACATGTTTATGAAAGTATAAGCAAAAGCGTATGCGGTGCGAAGTACTAACGCGTACTTCGTGGCCCAATAACAAATGGAGGGCGATGACCTGCAATAGTCAAACATCCGGCGTTAGCAGAAAAATGTATTTGTAGTGCTGCATCCGGTTTTGTAACTCCTTGTCTTACTATCTCGGCTCGCAATCGATACAGACTCTTCCGCTCCTGTTATTAACTATTATTAAGGTTATAAATTATTTTTAACGGCTTTTGTAAGGCCGGATATTATAATATCTATATTTATTTTACAATCATCTAACAATACATAAAGTTCACGAGTTTAATGCATGAAAAAAGGGTATCTGACAAGAAATGGAGGGGTAAATCAGTGGTACGCCTGAGAAGAGATGGATGGATGGATGGCCTGCGTAAAATGAGTGACATTTTAAATTATGACTAGCGGTCGCCTGTGACTTCGTCCGCGCGGTATTACCAATAAATATAGTAGCGTATGTGTTCTTCCAGACTATGTTCTATATGTGTGCCAAATTTCATCACGATCTGTTTAATCGTTCTGGCGATAGCTTCTAACAAACATCTATTTTTTCATCTAAACTTTCGCATTTATAATATTAGTAAGATAGCTAGATATGTATATGAAAGGGAAGAATCTATTTGCCGACTGAATTTCGGAGATGATGATTCTTTTAATATAATACAATTCCTTGTATATTTTTCTCTAGTAATTTGCCTCTATACAAAAGAAATTAACCTGTCAACGAAAAAGGCGTTACCTTCCGTCAGGCAGGAAAATGTATGGAAAATAACCACTTAGTGTAGAAATATGTTTATTTACATACTATATTAGGTATTAGCTTAATTAAAGCTGTCACCTATATACTGCATACACACAGCGGTACGAACAAACGTCCACTTTACATATATATTATTAAAATAATCGCGGAAACAAACAAGTTCACTGCAAACTAGTCTAAGTCTTGATTGATATCTTATCAATATTGAAAGAATGTATTACATACTTTATTATAAGAGCCTCGGTGGCTCAGTGGTCAAGCACTTGTCTTGCAATCTGCAGGTCCTGGGTTCGAATCCCGTCATGTACCAATGTGTTTTTCGATTTCCGATTTACATATATACATTTATCCGACGTTCTTACGGTGAAGGAAAACATCGTGATGCAACCTGCACATATCTGAGAAGATATTCAAAGATATGTTTGAAGTCATCCAACCCGCACTTGGCCAGCGTGGTTGACTATGGCCTAATCACCCTTAACTTAGGGAAGGCTCCGAGCCCCTCGGCGGGGACGTATAGTGAGCTGATGATGATGATTACATACTCAGATAAAAAAATCTTAGTACAAGCTAGCTTCTTAGTTGAAATGGATACAAGAAATATTTGTTGAATGTTTATCTTGTCGCATTAGAATTGTAAAATTTTGTTGATATTTATTCATAAAATTGTTGGAAATTAGATGTCGTATATTTAATCTTCAGTTAAAATTGTTTCCCGTAATGGATGAACACTTTTTTTTTAAATAATCTCATACTACTCGTAACTTAAGATGGCGATGTAAGTAGTTGAAAGTCATGTTAATGTGTCCTTTAGAAACTGGGCTTTAATCTATTTCTGATTCTGAGGACAAAGCACTAAACACAATTCCTAGCCTTTAAATACGTTCTAATTAATAATTATCAAACAAATGAATCTCGATAAATTGTCTCATTAAATTTGCAGTGCGGAAGAAACCCTCATTACTTTTCTGGGTGTGACTACCCGCTGCTATCGGTGCCCGATTCTCTTTTCAGATAAATCGATTCTGACCGCGTCCTAAATTAACATCGATTAACAAACCTTCCTCACAGTGCCCCCTTACGGAAGATTTATGCGACACTTTCAGAGAAGGAACTATGTGTGTTATATTAGAGTTCCTATCTCCAATTAACATCGGAATCGGATTAAATCGATTTATTTGAGTTATCTTACTCTTGCGGCGGCATTCAAAGTTTTTTATTTGATAATTTGTCTTTATATTTATTGCGAACTCTTTTTATTATTTATTATATTACAAACTTTTTTCAATACTGTTATAAATTGACTAAAATAATTTCTATAAGGCTATTAGCAACCTAAAACAATTCTGTAACTAAAAATGTGATGGAATTCGCACCGTATTGGCCTAATTGAGGTAGTCAGAGCTACGTAATTAGATTTCTGTGGGTTTTAAATAAAAAGAATCTTTACTAAAAACCGCAAAAGCTTCTGTTTCGATAAAAAAATATGCATCTAAATTGTTTAGGTATGCATTATAATGTTATTTTATTATAGTCGTGAATTAACTATAAAAATGAATCACTGCGGTTTCTCGACCTTGGCTCGGTGTCGCGACAAAGAAAGCTGTTGATAATTCTTAGTCATACCTTTAAACAAACGGCCGTATCAACATTTTATAGTGTCAATAAATCCCTTGTATAAGGCGATAGTTGAAGCGTTCGAGATTTATTTTTATTGGACGCGTTGCGAGTTAACGCAGCGGTATTGGATTGAATATGCTTCTATGAGATATGAGCTTTGACAAAGGAAAACGTAAAAGAAATAATTAAGCTTTATATATTGTGTATATTGAAATATTATAAGAGAAATAAATAAATGTTAAAAATAAAAACCAAAAGGCATACGGTAGCGACTTTTAGCCGTTAGCAACAGTAAACTTTAGCTGTACACGGACCGCAGTTCGCTGTCTTTACTAAAACACTGTAGCATTCAAACTGCTGATATCTATCCGTGTAACGTAACCTTTATTTTGAGATATATAGATAAGTTTGCATATTATTATATTAAATTCAATTACTTAGTCTGAAGTTCTATAAAAAACTGTAGAAAAACAATTTTTACTTTATACCGTTTCACGTATGTCATGTCTATTTGAAGTATTAAACTCTATGCACGTGTCAAGCAGTCAATGTTCATCATTAAAACGTCCCACGGCTAAGTACGGGGGGAAAGTGTGGGCCTTTGAACGTTGACTATAGAAAGCTAACTTTATCTTGAAATCAACTCTTAACTTATAACTTAAGTAATAACTTAGCATCCACTTTAATTTCGCAGATTTATCGCTAAATGTTTATAAATTACTTAGGTTTATGCGATTTCTAATTATTACAGCGAGTATGAATGCTAATGGCTTCTTTTAATGTGCAATCTGTAATTGTATGTTTTCTAATATAAACTATGTATTGAAATATGTATATGTCTTCAAGCGTCAGTGGCTCAGTGGTCAAGCACTTGACTTGCAATTTGCAGGCCCTGGGTTCAAACCGCCATGTACCAATGTGTTTTTCGATTTCCGATTTACATATGTACATTTATCCGACGTTCTTACGGTGAAGGAAAACATCGTGATGCAACTTGCACATTTCTGAGAAGAAATGCAAAGATATGTGTGAAGTCAACCAACCCGCACTTGGCCAGCGTGGTTGACTATGGCCTAATCACCCTTAACTCAGGGTGCGAGCCCCTCGGTGGGGACGTATAGTGAGCTGATGATATTCATATATATTTTCTCTTGATTTTTTTTTTACTGATGCCTGTAAAGAGATGTATGTTCTGCGTGCAAGGTGACATGGTAAAGAACGCAGTGATGATTGAATTCTTGAATTAAAGATCGATCTGGTAGAAAAAGTCTGATGCGCTGACCACATATAGCGTGGGATAAGTCCTGACTTATATAGGGATAGTTCCCACTTTATATGTGAGTCTTATTCCTACATAAATCTACGACCCGTTAAGTATAGGTCGTGATTTTTTAACTGAATATTGTTTTAAATTTTTATTATATTAATTTTTGAACTAAAGCTAAATAAAGTATTCATTATGTAGTATTCTTATATAATTCAAGTATTCTTTATGTAATACTTTAAGATAAATAGGTAATATTGTTAAATAATACTTAAATTATTAATGGAAGTCGTTGCGAAAGTTATTTAAATGTTGCAATTTTGTGTTCTGAATGTTCAGCTCCATTAAGACACAATCGTAAAATGATATGAGATTAATTTGACAATAAATTAAATATCATATAAATATATATTTGTGTCAACCTTCTGCACATGGGGCCATGAAATTCCAGATTAAGTAAACTTTACCAAATAAACGATAAATGAAATATTCCAACGTATTAATATTGTTTAATTAAATTGTTGAAAGTACAAAAAGCTTTATTACATGTAGTTTTGATAATGACAGTTAAGAAATTGGTTGATAATGCAATATGCAGAATGAAAAATTGCAGATGAAATGCATTGGTGGGTCAGGGGATACTTGACATGTAAACTGTAGGTCCTGGGTTCGAATCCCAATGTAGCAATATGTTTTTTGATTTACTATTTACATATGTACAAATATGCCACATTTTGACTACGAAGTAAAACATCATAATCCAACCTTTTTTTAAGAGGGGGAATGCGTTACGCATACCGGGTGCCTCGGGGAAAGCCACTCCGGTTATGTGGGACTCTCTCCACATCCCCAAAGGGACATGGAGCCTACTTACTAAACCCCCTCTGGTTCCCTCGACTCACTGTTTACCGGGGTGTGGGCACATGTTAATACTCTTCGCACATACCGGTCGGATCATAATCCAACCTGCACATATTTGCGAAGAAATTTCAAGATATGTGTGAAGTCAATCAACTCGAAGTGGGCTAGCGTGGTTGACTATGGCCTATTCACCTTTGACATAGGGTAGGCTTCGAGCCCATGATTGGGTACGTATAGTGAGCTGATGATGATGATGAAACGACTCATTTAGATGTATATTTTTCGAAGGTAATTTAAACAACGGGTTCTATAATTTTATGTTATTATATTATAACATATAATTGTCACATCCTATCAGTATTGTCAATATAAATCGTAAAGGATGTGATTGATTCCATAACTTATATTTAAAAGATTGTCTTTTGTTTTTGAAATACATCTTTCGTCCTTGACACTGCAGACGAACCTTCCTGTTATTGCGCAGGATCGGAGCAAGGTTGGAATTAATGTTTTATGCTATCACGTAGTTAAATAGTACGCATTTTAGTGGTACTTATCGTATATTAAAATAACGTGTTCAGTTGTCCGCGCCGGACGTATCGCACGCACGGCCCGCAGCGGATTTTAGTTTGCTTTGTATGATTTGTCATATCAGTCTAGTCAGCTATCTTAAGTTATAGGTTTAAAAAACTCAAAATTTTTCTAATAAATAAATATCGCAAAGGCGCCGATCGCCAAATTTGTGGCTAATGGTTTTGAAATTAAAAGTCTCATTTATTGGCATAATTTACAGCGACCCTGCCGTGATGTACGGCTTTGATAATGTGTGCGTGTTTACGATACGATGTCGATGTGTGCGTACGTCCGGGATCGAACGGGACCTATTTAATTTAAATTGGGGAGATATTGTATCGGGAAGAGAAAAGTGTCGACTATATTACTTCATTTATTTCGTAGATGTTAATTTATTTGATAATTAAACGAAAATATGAATTTTATAATCTTTGATTTTCTTGTCAAAGATCAGGTTATGAAATCATATTAAAATTAGTCATAACGAAAAATCGAACATAGTAGCGTTCGCAGTTTCAGAAATTTGAATCGAAAGCAAATAAAACATTCTATTGATTTGAAAAAATGTAAAAAAATGACTAGCACGTAAGCGTAAGTTAGGTAAAAAGTAGCTTAACTAATCTTTGTACGTGTTATTGAATTACGTGGAAGTCGCGCGTGTCTCTCGGAGATGTATCTTCTGTCAGATATGTCATCTTGTATAAATTGAATTATCAATCACTATGAAATGAAATACGAAAAAGCAAATGTTCATTTAATTTTTTTTATACAGCGGCATGTATGCCAATTATCGGAAGAACATATAGGCTACTGCTTAAGTTTTTTTTTTATCGTATATGTCTCGGACGGAGTTGCGGGCGACAGCTAGTATCTAATAAATTGTTGGCTACATTGTCTTCTTGTAACAGATTGCAGTGAATGGTTCGCTTATTTTTTATGTCTGTATCGCACAAAACTTAATAGACTATTATTAAGAAACAATTATAGAAGTTTTTATTTCGTCCAACACTCTATTGTGCAAATTGCATGTCTGAAATGATACAAAAAATTGGGCTCCTGGAATTATATAGACCTAGTTAAGATGCAGTTATAATTTGTTTTGAAAATTTAATTATTTTAATAGTTTATAAGACGTAATAATTATCAGCATTACAATTAAACAGTGATTGAGCCCGCTTTTTTTTATAACAAAAGGGAGCAAACGAGCAGCGGGAACACCGAGGTGTTCAACGACGCCCATGGACATCAGCAATAGCCGCAGATGCGTTGCCGGCCTTTGAGATGGTGATAAGCACGCTTCTTGAAGGATCCTAAGTCGTAGCGGTTTGGAAATACCGCCGAGAACAGACCATTCCACAACGCTGGATGGAACCTGGCGGTCTAAACGCACGCTTTAACATCTTCGCACGAATACCACGAACACAGAAGACATGCGTCAAGTGGATGACATTCTGCGTTTATGTCCGATGAGTGTGATGGAGACCTAATTTTAATCCTCTTTCACTTCCCACCCTATTTAGTATATGTAAAATATGCGAAGTAGAAGTGGATTTTCCAGATGAGGAGCATGGGAAGGGAAAACATTATCTATCTGTGCGTTCCTTCATCCGTCGATTAAAGGTAGGCAAAGCATCTGCAATTGCGGATGCCTATGGGAAGCGATATCAGGTGGCCGCTAGCTCGTTTGCCACTTTATGTAAAAAAAAATTAAAGTAAACTCTATACTCGACCCTGGATAAGAATACTCTATAAGCGAGAGTCATTGTCCGGTTCCGACGGTCAGTGAGCGAGAAACTCGATTTAGAGAGAAAAATTACCATTCCTGTTATTAAATCAATGATTTTTTAATCATATTATCCTTGAGCTGACATGTTCCGAGACGTTTCATACCCAATTAAGATGAGTCAGTGACATAAAATGATTATTCAGCGACGCGTGCGCTATCTTATTTGGACCAGCAAATGGCCTGTCCGCTTGAATTATACGGGTTCCGGGAAGGCTTCCACGCTTACTGATAAGACACGAAGAGTTGCCTTGTGCATAAGTATTTCCGGTGGCTCGTCATATATTAACAACAATGGAATTCCAGCATCTTGTACTTTTTTACTACGTGAAAAAAGTGGCACTATCATCAGATCGACTAACTTTAACTGGACGAATTTATAGAGGGACATTAGAATTTTAGTGTCGGTGGCTCATGGGTTAAACCCTTGACTTAAAAACAGCATGTCCTTATTTCAAATTCCGTCATGTATGTGTTTTTCGATTTTCGATTACCTATGTACATTTATACGTCGTTCTTACGGCGAAGGAAAACATCGTGATGCAGTTTGCACACATGTGCAGATATCTGCGAAGAAATTCAAAGATATGCATTTGGCCAGCGTGGATGACGATGGCCTTGTCACCCATAACTCAGGGTAATCTCCGAGCCCCTCAGTGAGGACATATAAATGACACTTCACATAGAGGTTTTAAACTGTACATATTACTTAGTGGTAACATGCCGTGGATTACAGTTCTCTATGTATTTATCGATACATGTTTGATGATTATGTTCCTATCTAAATGTTACTTCAAACTTAGCGAATACCATGTTTTGTTAGTATAAATTTACTCGCGTTCTACTTAAGTTAAATGTCATATGGTTAAGTAAGTAGTTAAGCTAAAGTATCAACGTACAGTTTCGTTAATTTTATGAGCTTTAGATGCTTTGCAAGTAACAAATACTTGTTCTCTTAGTATTGTGTACAATAATTGTCTTGTTTTAGTTATTAGTGTATAAAAATATGTACAATCAACAGTCTTCTCTGTCATTCGCCAATAGCCTAGTGGTTAAGGATACGGATTTCCGATCACGAGGTCGGGGGTTCGATTCCCGCCATTCGACTATTGTCGTAAACCATATCCTAGCACAAGCCTAGAGCTTACTTGGAATGGTACAAGAAATATTAGTAAATTAACAAAAATTTGCTAATATTTTAATTAAAAAAAAAATCTATTTGTAAATAACAGAGATAATAATATGTTTCGTACAGATGTTACATCAGTGGAAACGATGCTTATAAATAACAATTAAAAGAACTTCTCATTTCATTAAGACAGAAGGAAAGGCTCTTTTTGTTATTACTATAACAAAGAGTAGAAAAACGTTAAATCTGGAACAATTATTACATTAGAATTCTTTATGAATTTCTACATTTTATGTATGAAATATTTTTTAAAATCAAATAAATATTAATAAACATTATAAAGAGGAAAGATTTGTTACTTTGTTTGTTTGGTATTAAATAGGCTCCGAAATGTCTGAACCGATTTGAAAAATTCTGTTGGGAAGCTGCCTATCCCTCGGTGACATAGGCTAATATTAAAACCCAATTTTTTTTAAAACATGCAGACGGAATCGCGTGCGATAGCTAGTTTGTTATAAAAATGAAATTTAAAAAACTCTTGTGCTGCATTTCAATTTGAAAAAGTTTCGTGAAAACTGCGCTATAGGTCAGTTCCTCTACGTAACATTGTTAAAAGTTATGAGTTGATAGAAAGGAAAATATTACCTCGACTGAAACTTTATTTAATCTATGTTTACTACAACTTATTATTTTCTCTCGTGCATTATTTTAAAAAGATAATAAACATCGATGAAAAAAAAAATACTTCTTATGAATTTATTTAACAATGAATATGTATAAATACTTGAAATAATTTAATTTACAAATAATATGATTTATTTCAGTAAAAAAACTGTGTAGTCTAAATGGATGAGTTCAATTTCAATAAAAGTCAAACAAAAAAAAACAAATGCAACTCACCTTTTAATATCCACCGGAAGGCTTTATTAACCCTGGCAGCATTCACAAAAAACCAGCACAGACAAAAAAGTTTTAGAAAAATAAAGTTCGTGGAAATGGCGCGCAAAACTGACAGATGTCAGAGATGAAAAATTGTGTGTCGGGATGGAGAAAAATGGATGAAAAGTTATCGTATTTGTATTTTAGTTAGTGTCGTGTCTGCATCGCGGCGGTTGATGGAGGCAATGCGAAGCCCGCGTAATGAATGGTCGGTAGTGAGGTGCCTCGTTGAACGGCTTTGTCGGTAAATGTGTGCCTTAAAATATACCAAGCTTGATATATTTTGATACTTTTAATTAACTAACGGTTTTAATAACAACAACATTTATAAGACGAACTTTTTAAAAAAAATTGTTGGGATCTACTACTGGTATAAATTTTTTGGCACACTAAATAAACGAATATAGGTACGTCTTTTAATCGAACTAGTTCTTAGATAGACAGAGAATTTTCCGCGGCTAATTTCGTTGTCTTAACCACGTACGGTAATGGCCAAGTTGTGTGATCATCCCATCGCAACAATATGTTTCGAGTTAGTTTCGTGTTTATTCTAACAGCGCAAAGAACAAATTTATTCCAATTAAGTTTAAAAGACACGTGTTATTCTGATTCATCCAACACCGTATAATAAAGTATGACATTTTGACTAATTCAACAAGTTGTATAAATTGTCAGAACACAATAATGGATTAATAACAAATGTTACACTAGCTACAAGTATCAAGAGAGTTTGCGTACGCTTCATTTATAGCGGTCCGTAGGTTCGCACCGAATCAGCTTGGCATTTTGGCTGACAAATGTCTGCGCGGGCCAGAGCTCGCGGGTATGGAGTCTAGACTTATTTAATGAGCACTAAAGATTAGTTGCTTTAGTTATCTAGGAAAACGCTATTATGTACTGAAAATTACTTGCGTGTTTAGTCCTCTCCATTGAAGTTTTATCAAAATATATCCAGTGATTCAGGAACGGATTTGGTATCCCTGATTTTAATTCGTTAAAGTAATTTAGATAAAAAAATAAATGAAATAAAAATGAAGCACGAAATTAAGATAAAAAATTAAAAGCACTTTTTAAGATTATTTCCTTAAATCAACAAACTATTAAGGTCGCGTGTTTATGAAAAAAACAACATATTCTCGTCATGTAAAATTTTAAATTGAGTAAAAATGTCAATAAAAATATCCGTGACATTTAAAGCTATTTTAGTTGACGTATTATTGAATTATTTGTGACGAGATAAACCCATTAGAATAACATAAATATTACTTATTCTGATAAACACTTTAGACACAGAAATTCTTTTCAGCAAGAAAAATTTAAAAATCATTCCTAAAATGCCGCTCGAGACTCCGTCCCCTTGAAATAAAAAAAAAATAGTACCCTATGTGTTCTTCCTGACTCTATGCATGCATAATTTCATCGAGATCCGTTCCGCCGTTTTGGAGATACCATCAAACAAAAATCTATCCATCTTAACATTCGCATTTATAATATTAGTAAGATGGAAATTATAGAGACAACATGTTTCTTTACAGATCTTAACACAGTGGAAACTGTCAGTAATCGTTAAGATATATTAACGGGTTTTAATATTGATCTAGTTAACAGTATCCTTATACCTTTTGTTGTATGAAAATTAAAACGCGAACGATCTAGGTTGAAATTTGCACCCAAGATAACATAGTGTCGTAGACAGAACCTGTTTGTGTTGTCATTTTGACCATGATATGTATTACAAGTGCTCATTATGTACAATATTATTTAAATTGTATTTTAATGAGGAAAAGCAATTATTTTGTATTGAAAAAAAAATAGTATTTATGTTTGTAAAATATGTTAAATAGTATTTAAATTAATTTTTGTATATTTATGGTTAAAAGTTAAGAATTAAGAAAGGAAAAAATAAGTAGACTAGTTTTTATATTTATAAATTTTTTATTCCGTTTATGTATAGATTTTTGAAGTTTAATCTACATCGATTATTTGACGGACAATTTTAGTAAATACAACTCAAAGTGAATAAAAGAATTTTTATATAAATAAACAAAACATTCGAATCGATAAATGTTTGAAAATGCGAAAAATTTTAATACAATAGACGTAGTATTTCCCACAATAGAGCGAAACTCCGACAATACACCTGTTAAACAAATAAATTCCGAGATGTTGAAACGAGAAGAATATTTATGGAACAAAGCCGTCTCCATACAATCGATCTATCGTAGCTGCAACTATCATCTATAGGTAAACTTCCCACGTCGAAGCACCGAGCTCTGATGCAATTCCAGTGTCTAATGTCAGAGGTTCTCGTTTTTTGTACACCGTTAGCCCTGCACTGCGGCCGTGTGGTACAAGATGTGAGATAAAGCGGGGTTAGAATTCTCACACAGACCTGCGGCATTTAGCACTTTGGTGCCTAAAACAAATAATTATTATATGTAGCGTTAAAAGGACGTAAACAAAGTCAAATAAATAAATTCGTCCACAACATAACTAGTGGGGTAGAGATCACGGCCTTCATTTGGCGCAGTCCAGACGCACCTCACGTAATTTCGTACTTTTCAGATAAAATATTCAGTGAATTTGGTTTTTTAGTGATTGTATTTATTTAATTTAAACCCAATGGTAATGATTCTGTCTTAATCAATAGTTTCCAGACACAATATGATTGATGATTAACTTTTGGTTTAATATTCAATAGTGCTAATTACCATCTCATACATAGATTAACTAATCGAGTAGTTACGTTTGTTATTTAAATAGGTTATTCACGATTACAGTTTATCCAAAAGTTATCCTGTACTTTCCTTAGATTTTTTCATTTACAAGATTTTACTTTTCATACGTCTTATACACACTATTGTGCTGCCTCTACTAATTCCATCGCTGTAAAAAATAGGGTCATATAAAAAGACAATGTAGACATATTAATGATCCGCACAGACGTGCTATTAGATTTCCACCTACGTTCATCAAAATTACATACAAAATGATTCATGACAATTTTATTGTATACTAGCTGTTATTGCCAGCTTCGTCTGCGAGAAATAAAAAAAATGAGTCTATTGGTCGTGGAATTATTGAGTTAAAAACAAAAAACAATCTATCCAATAATTGATTTTTTTTCTTGAATGGAAAGTACTGTAGCATATAGCCGTTTTCATCATTGGTAAC
The DNA here is from genome assembly GCF_000836235.2 of Papilio xuthus. Taxonomy (NCBI): domain Eukaryota; kingdom Metazoa; phylum Arthropoda; class Insecta; order Lepidoptera; family Papilionidae; genus Papilio; species Papilio xuthus. The sequence continues at coordinate 5,515,652 of NW_013531107.1, read as the reverse complement.
AAACATCCATACAAACATTCGCAATAACAATGTTATCTATAAATGCAAAAGTTTACATGGATGGATGGATAATTTGCTGAAATTTGTCATAGATGTAGACTATAGTCTAGATTTTAGATGTTAACTTTAGACTTAAGAAGAACACATAGGCCATTAATCAAGTTATTTAACACCATTCGGAAGGACTCGCGGGCGACAGCTAGTGTTATGATAAAACAAACTATTCCCTCGGCTTACAATGGATTTCTGAGACTAAATTTTTTTGAGACCCATTAAAAAATTATAGTTAGGACGACGATATATTTTACACATTTTAGTCACGTTCTGGAGTTACGTGGTACAAAATATAATTCAAACATTCGGACTTATAAAAGTAATATTACATTTGATTAAAGATGATTCGCGATATAACTGTAGTATGGCAAAGCACTATTAATCTTAGGTAGACACGCTTAGTATTTAAGTGCTTATCCTCGTAACATGTTTAATGCTCTACAGCTGATGTTGGCTGGGAATTTGCGAGAGCTTCGATTTATGGTATTTAGCAGACGTACTGATTTATTGCTATCAAGTAATTGCTATGGCTATGTTATTTAGTGTTATTTAAATGTTAGTTATACTAACTTAAGTCCTTAGAAGACTTGTTAGTGGTAAAAAAAAATTAGGTTAGGAAAAATTTTTTGGCCTGACAAAATTAGTTAATGTAAGACGTGAAAAAATTTAAAAATCCACGTTCTATTTCTGCAATGTATAATAGTAACTTAAGTTAAATGAAATATATATTATTTTTTCATTTTTAGCAAATTATTTTTAAAGAAACCTTGGATATTTTTCTATGTCTAAGTGTATAATTAATAATTTAGTATATGTTCAGAGTAGAACCATATTGTGTTCGAATAGTAAATGTTACATATTATAACGTCCACTCTATGTTACGTCGCAAAATACTCGGTCCTTGATGTTATATCGAGTTTAAAGTATTATATATTTTCAACACCCGCTGCAAGTAGGGCCCCGAAAACCGCGAGCCTTAATGACCGCACACCGCGTAATAAAATGCGCATATTGTAGAGGGACCCGAATTACTTTTGGACTCTCTCCAAAATAAAAAGCACGTCAACCGCAGAACACAGATAATATGCGAAAAAATTTGCAAATTTTCTTCTGCAAATTGTAACGAAAATGTTTTTCGTAGAAATATTCGGTATGATAACAGAGCTTTGTTTTTTTTTTGTGTACAAAAATGTTATACTTACTTTTATCGGATGGCCTTGTTGAGTTATTTTTGTAAGATACGACAACACTGTTGTTTAAAAAAGCCTTTTACAATATTCATTGCAAGAATATAATTACAAAAAAAATTAACTATAATAATCGAAACGATAAAAAACAAATGACAATTCTTTCTTAAAAATAACAATTGTAACAAAACAAAGCCATTAAAATTGAAATGAAGAAAATCTTTTTGACATTCGGAATTTAAATTTCATTTTCGAACGTTCAGCTGCCGGGATGACAGCGGACAGCCGTAGAAAATGAAGGTGCAAAAAACAGATCAAGACGAAAAAAAAACTTATTTTTTTCGTCTTAGATATTTTTATATTTGTACACTTTAAAAAAACAAAAGATTTATGTAAGAAGTAATCGTTTCATATTTCCAAATCATATATGTACATACATGAATATATTATGTACTATCTGTCACCAGCAACTCCATCCGCGCGGAATTAAAAAAAAACTTAAAAAGTAGCTTATGTGTTCTACCAGACTATGTTCATCATTGCCAAATTTGATAAAGATCCGTTGTGCCGTTACGGATAACTTTCAAAAAAACGTCCATCCATCCACCTAAACTGTGTATTTATATTATTAGTAACATATAAAAAAATATACAAACGGTGAAGAGCTTGTGGCGCGGGCTAGCGAAACATGTTGGTTAATAACACTTGTAGCCGAAGTCTGAGGCTCGGGAAGATCGCGGAGATAGGCCTTTGTACCTCAGGACAAAGGTCTAGCGGAACGACGTTAGCTAGGATCGCCAGGAATGCTTCAATTACCTGGACATGTCCGTTATAGTGTTATTGATGAAATTCTAGCAGCAGACCTCTAGTTTTGTAGTCATGTGTTGTAGACCGCCACTTTTCTTCAAAGATTTGCTTGACTAAATTTTTAGCTTTTTTGTGTATATTTGCACAGAATTCACCTTATAATATTTTAAATAATTTGAGATTGTTCAACTGATAGATATAGGAGGAGATATTATTACTTTTATTAATCATACTAGCTGTCGCCCGCGACTCCGTTCGGGCGGGATTAAGAATAGATGTTTCGGAGGAGTGTGGGAACGAAAATTGTGACACGAGAATTTTATATATGAGATTAATTTTTGTAAGTTTCTTTTCTTTTTTTGATTCAAAGTGATTGTTTGTCTTTAAGTTTTGACATATACATGGGGAAAGATGATTAATTATTGTTTCTTATGTATTTTATCATGGAAATATGTTTATTTGTCCTGTGTTTGTACAAAATGTTTGGTGAATTGTGCGATAGGCGATTGTTTTGGACGTGAGACCTCGCCACGGTACGAATTTCGTTTAGTACTCGTATCGTGATAATGACGTGACGTTTTGTAAGTGCCACGCTATCTGCACGCTCCATCTTAAAGGGGTGGAGTGAAGAAAATGTCAGCGTTTTGAAAAGATTACTAGCACCAAAGGAAATTCTGTTAGACAAAAACCTTTTAGAGAGAGTTTGCAGGACTTATCAGTTGTTCGAAGCATGAAGAACGCTTAATGGAATTTCAGATTAGAAATTGTTTGTATTTTTGTCTGTATGTTTCCTTTAAGGTACTTTGTTACTTTTCGATTCTATATTTGCAGCAACTCTTTCAGTTTTATAAATGTTAACAGTGGTAGAGCCGGCTTTAACATCGCACGAATTGGCCCGGCTCGCCCGGTGAAATACCACGACCACATAGAAAACAGCCGTGAAGTGGAAGCAATTTCGCGTTTCGTCTGATGAGTGTGCGTCCCGGAGGCCTTATTTAGTCCTCTTTCCCTTCCCACACTTTATATTAAAAGGAATGGATGGGAAGTGGAAGTGGACTTTCCGGATGAGAGGATGCATGGAAAGGGAAAATATGTTCTTTCTGTGCATCCTCTCATCCGTCGATTAAAGGTAGGCAACGCATATGCAATTGCGTATGTCTATGGGCAACGGTCACTTCGCTATTTCAGCGATTTCAGGTAGCCGCTCGCTCGTTTGCCATCTTCTGATACAAAAAATTTAATGTCAACATTTTTCATCATCTCATTTATATTTAATTATTATAAACTTTCGGGATGCATTAAAACAATCTTTATTTCTTTAATTCATTTCATGTAATAACATTTAAAGCTATTTCTATATAACTATTACAATTAGATTAACTTCTATTTAATGTATCATTATTACCTTTAATATGTTTATATTATTATATGATATGTTACCAAAAATCAGTACCACTTTCAAAGGAATTAGCATAATCGTTTTGTGGAACAACATCGTCAGTTGTTTCATAGTTACTCAAATCAAATCTGTCTGCTAAGAACGTATCAGCAGCGTAAGTAGCCGCTTTCTCTGTTGAAAAGAATCCTTCAATCTTACTAGTTGTAGGTTTCACTGTAGTTGTCTCCGCTACAAATCCATTATCTATCTTTGCGTTTTCTGTAGTTACTTTATCGTCTGTTGATACAGTTTCTTGTGGTTCAGGTCTGCAGAATCCATCCCAAAAGTACCAACCATGTGGACAGATGAATACTTGTGGATGTAAAGTTCCTCGTTTGAGAAGGCAGACATAGTAATGGTTAGGACTTTTTGGTAAAGGTCCAGTTTCTCCCACTGATTTACAATCTGGTACAGGCTTATCACTGCATTGTCCGTTCAATAGTCGAATCTGAAAGTAAAGAATAGTATGAAATCATTTTATTTTATTATATATTTATTTCGTTTGTATTTTTAATTAATTGTAGCGAATATAAAAATGACTCTACTCTAAAGGTGAGTATAGACTAGAGCATTTAATTGTAAAAGAACATGATATGTTCAAGTGTATCGTCACCCTTTCACGAACATCACGTGCTTTGGAAATTGATTTTACTTATGCCATTCGTAAGAACGTTACATTACGTAGAAATGCTCGAGAAAACGCTCTAGTGTATATTTATCTTAATGGTTATTCAATTTGGCAAGTTTATATAATTTATAAAACAGATTTCTCGACATCGGCTTTTCAAATTAGCTTTTTATGTCCCCAATTCAGGCTACAGTCATAATTTATTACTTCGCTCGAGGCTATTCTTTTCTTATCTTAGAAGTGGACCCCAAAATAGAGCGTGGAGCATCCCTTTGGGATATTTTGTGTTTTCCTTAACATTCCACCTTTACGGAAACAATTTTCTCGCACCTTTATTTATGTGGAACATGGTTTGTTAAGTATTTTTTTTTTAAATTAAAAAAAATATTTTTTAGTTTTTAATTTAAAGACATTTTTAAACAATAAATATAATACGTATTCTTGTATCAATTTAAATGTAGTAAAGTTAATTAAACAATGTAAACAACAATAACTAAATAAATAAATTACTTTTCTTTTCATACAAATTTTTAAACATACGAGTACATAGCATTTTATTACCACTTACCGAACACTGTGCGTACTGGGGATTATATCCGTAGTGTCTTGGACACAATGCTGCTCTGTGGTCCGCTGGTCTACCATCAGGAAGACCCTCAGCAGGTGAGCAGAGGTGGAACTTGCGGCAGTCAAACGCGTCCGGGAAGATTCCCACCTGAATACCAGAAAAAATTACTATGCATATTTTAATTTAAAAGAAACGGTTTATTACTATATGATTTACTTACTTTAGGAGTAATTTTAACGGAATAAATTAATCCAAAAATCTTGTATGGATGGATGTTTGTTAGAAGTTTTCTCCAGGACTGCTAAATGGATCTCGATGAAATTTGGCATAGATGTACCCAGAACATGATCTGGAAGAACACATAGTTCAGTAATTTTTTTTAATTCCGCGCGGATAGACTCGGGAAATAAAAATTATAATCAATAGATATTTTTTTAATCTATGTTGTTCGTAAATACAAGATTATTTAGACCAATTTATCATATTTAAGTACTACTAATTTATCTATTTGTAATAGTTTAATTCGGTATAATCATCAATAACAGACTTACGCCTTTGGTGGATTGATTTTAACAAAAGTCAGCGCTATCCATTCAACCTCGAGGGAAGCAATCAGTGAAGCGTTGCTTCGTGTTGATAGATTGAGAAAGTTTCTTTCTTAGCCTCATAATGGACGGAATGACTATTAAAAAATATTTTATTTTCCAAAGTATCGGTGGTAAGGACTAAAGCCGATTTTTAAAATTAAAGAAAAATCGACAATGGATTTAATTTACCAAGCTCGATGCTTCTATGCATAACGTCATCCACATCGCTGGGAACCACATAGAGTGCAGAAACATCCAACGTGAAATAGTCAAGAAGATAGGTCGCAAACCTCAGGAGTAAGGAAACGATGCATACATGAAGATAGAGAGAGAAAGAGAGAGACTAGTAAACACTTTTGTGCAATCAAAATAACAAATGTGTTTTATTTTTTAAAACCAGTTAATTCGAAAAACATTCGACGGCTTTTAGCTTCCTTGTTTATGACATTTAACAGAAGTATTTACGCAAATTATATCACTTTTACATTATTTTCTGCAATAAAACTTAACCTAAATAAATGTTTACGAAGCGATATATTAAATCGCAATAGCTCTGTGCAGATTTAATCTTTCATAAAAGTTCAAGGCGAATTTTGGCACAATCAATAAGATATTTCAAAGAATAACGCTGATATTTCCGCTTTGACATTCCCTTGAACTGATTAAAAAATATACTTACAAAGAAAACAACATCCGCAAATTATTTTAATGCAAAACATTTATTTAGCTTATTTTAAAAACGTTTGTAGCGCAAATTATAAGTTCTTAGTTTTGACTAGTTTTATAATAGTACTAGCTGTCGCCCGCGACTCCACCCGCGCGGAATTAAAAAAAACTTAGTAACCTATGTGTTCTTCCAGACTATGTTTTACGTCACGCCAAATTTTAGCGAAATCCATACAGCCGTTCCGGACATTCCTTCCAAACAAACATCCATCCATCCATTCATTTGGATTTATAATATTATAATAGTAAGATTATTCCAATGAATACGTAAAACAGTTTTATTATTGTATAAGCTTTTGCCTGCGACTTCGACTGCGTAGTATATATAAAAAAAACTAAACAGTGTCTCATGTATTATTCGAGACTATGTTCTATATCTGATCCTTTTAATAAGATGTGTTGAACCGTTCCGGAGTTATCGAGTAAATATGTAAATCATAACCTTCCCACGGGAACCGTACACATTTTTGGGATATGTTCTACATCTATACCAAATTTCATCGATCCATCCATTCTGGAAATACTTTTTAACAAAATAGCAATCTATCCATACCTTACATCAACACATTCGCATTTATTTATATAAAAGAAAGTCGTGTTAGTTATACTATTTATAACTCAAGAATGGCTTTACCGATATGGCTGAAAATTGGTGAGGAGGTAGCTTAGAGCCAGGAGACAGACATAGGATACTATTTATTCATTTTTTTCGAATAAATGCCTTGAAGAGCTGCTTTTTATTTAACCTATCTATATATAATTTTTTATATATCCACGCGGACGGAGTCGCGGGCGACAGCTAGTTTATAATATTAGTAAGATATTATGTATTTAAAAGAGATATAGTAACCTGTTCACAGGAATGTTTGTGCTTCTGTGTTGCGGGTTGACACTCAGGCACCGCCTTCTCAGAACAACCTCCTTTGTGTGCATTGCATGTCTGTCCGTTTGAGCACACTTGAAGGGGAACCTAAAATATGTTATAGTCATAAATAAATTGCAAAATGAATCTATGTCAGTAAAGAAATGCCTCAGGGGATGTAAAAATCTTTCGAAGGTCACCAAGGAAGTTATTAGTGCCTCAAGTACGTATTCTATGGAAAATAACACAATTAAGGTTATGTAAGTTAGTGAATCTTATACTTAATAGTTTACTTCATATCTCTAGAAATGAATATTAGGGTATTGGTGGGTACCTTCAAGTAGCCATACGGTAGTGGGACACATGTTACTGCATGGGTGCAGTTCTGGCACGCCATGCCTGCCTCCGCGCATATGCCTTCCACATCCAGCTCGCCGTCGCCTAGCGACCGGCCCAAAGGCACGCCCGCCATGCGATTACCTGACAACACTCCACCGACATCGATGGATGTTGTTAACTAGAACATATAAACTTAATGTTTTAATTACCATTGAATTGTAAATTTATTTTTAAGCTGATTAAAAGAGGATATTTGTACAGTCCTATATAACTACATCCCGAATAATGAACTTCATCTTCTCGTCGAATTCCTCATAAGAAAATGATGGAAAGTAGACAAATGTCTCTACAAAAATACTCTTATAGTACATAATCATAGTCATTCCTACAAGTGACTACGAGGAAACAATATCACAAAACCCTTTGAAGTTCGTGTATATTTGTTTTTGAATTTACAGCCTGTTTACAATAAAATATTAAACATTATCTAGCAAATTAGTTGCGGGCATTAAACTTTGGCTCTAATTTTCGAATATTATTACTCGAACTGTTATCAAGATTTACACACAAAAGAATTCTTTACTTAAATAACAATTGTTGAAGGAATATCTCCATTGGAATCCCTTTTAAGTGGCGGAGGGAAATTGATTTAAAATCGTGTTTTTTTTATAACTTTTTTAGTAACAATAGTTTTTACGAATAAAGAGAAAACAAAACTTACTATGGAATTGCAGCAGAGAATCGACAGTAGTAGTAACTTTAACCACATTTTAATTATTCACAAAATGGTTGAATTCGAATGTTTCAAACTAAAATCAAAGTTGTGCAAAGTCACGTGTTGTATGTCTCACTTTAATTACTTTAATAAATTTGGGAGGTCGACGTTGTAACCTTTTTATCTAATTGCGATAATTCCGAGGTCTAAACGTACCGATTATTAAAAATATTTACAATCTTTATAGAACATTGTTGTTTATTACACGCGTTGTTTCTGTTATCTTTTAATGTGCACTAAGTGTTTGTTATGGTCATTTAAATTAAAATAACTATCGCGTACCATCTTATATTTTTATATTAAATTGTGTCAAGGGTCGTTCTTAGTGCACATTTAAATAGTAATAGATGCTATGGTTTACGTAACTCCACTTCTAGTGCGTATTTTGCGCGAAGCATGCAACACCTGCCAAACCAGGGCATACGTGTTATTACGTATCAGTAAAACGCTTCACAAGCTATTCCTTCATTTCCTTCTTAATTGCTGAATTTTGTCACATCGAGTTATCGCGTTGTAACTTAAGTCAGTATCCATATAAATTTTCCTTGGAAGCTTAGCGCTTTTAGCCATGATGGTCCAAAGCATCTTTCCCTGATGCTTTAAAGGAGAAAGCATTTCATGTAGTCTCAGGGGATTATATCTTATGTTAAGCCACTGAATTTTAGAATTTCCCTAAAGCTTAAATTATTTAAGCTGAAGGTTGTATAAATTTATGATTTCAGATGATAGGGACTTAAAATAAAATAAAACAAAGGCACATTATTGGCAAAACGCCTTTTGTTATTTAATAGTTTAAAAAAATTTCGTCATAAAATAGCTCATATAATTTTGCAGGCGTCATAATTTTGAATGACTTGTAAAATATGAACATTTAAAGGAGAGGTGATAGACTGTAATATTTACTTTACAATATAATTTAAAGTTGAATTTGGCTCAGAATATTTTATAATTTTTTCTTTACATTATTTGATAAAGAAAAACGTCAGTCATCATTAAGTCTGTCCCGTGTTATTTTCGATGTGTCAATAAAGTTCAAATAAATAAGAGAATGATTGTTTGTTTAATTTACATACATTCAGATACGACGCTTTGTTTGTTTTTCATTGTATCCAAAATATCAGCATTTTTATATAAAAAACAACGGCTGTAACAATGATTAATGAATTCATGACGGCAACAATAACTGGGCTAACATTCAATCTTTATGTAAATGAAAAAAATGTTTTCCGTTAGAAAGTATGATTGATAAAAAGTTATATTGATATTATTTAATTAACAAGAAACTTCATGTTATTGCGTTTGTGAAAGTACCAGGACATCAACAGTTACGAGGTGTACGAAAGGTTTGAAACGAAGAGATCTTCTGAGATGTCATTACATCGGGTTCTAAGATTCAGTGCTACTTCTTTCCATCCCCCAATTTATTGACGAATAAAAGGGGAAATATTCTCCTTCCGTGCGTCTCCTTCTCAGTCGAATGTAAAGATAAACAACAGACAGAGGTTGCGTCTCCATTTCGATGAATTTAAATGGCCGCTTGCCACCAAATAATATAAAAAAAATTAGCCCCAAGATGATACTTTTCTCACACATTATCAATTGCCAATTATAATACTTAATCGTTTACTATCTTTTCTTAATGTTATCCTCAAAATGATAGGGAAACAAGAAAGAAGCATTCATTTACTAACGCGTCTGTATACTCGTAGTAATATATTCTTCACATTATTTATACTTATTTCACGCGACTTTGATTCCAAACGAGACGTGTTGCGTATGACGGATGCGGCTTTGATGTGTTAGTCCCTTGTCTAAGGCATAGGCGGTAGAGGATAAGTAAATATAAAAAATAAATTACGTCCGTTTCGATCGGTGGCTCAGGGGTCAAGCACTTGACTTGTAATCTGCAGGTTCTTGGTTCGAATCCCGCCATATACCAATGTGTTTTTTCTATTTCTCAATTACATATGTACATTTATTAGAAGTTCTTACGGTGAAGGAAAACATCATGATGCAACCTGCACATATCTAAAAAGAAATTCAAAGATATGTGTGAAGTCAACCAACCCGCACTTGGCCTGCGTGGTTGATGGCCTAGTCACCCTTGATTAAGGGTAGGCTCCGAGCCCCTCGTTGGGGACGTATAGTGAGCTGATGATGATAAACTGTGGGGTTTCTGAGGCCAAAGTCTCCATTTAAAACATATTTATCTTTTATTCCGAAACACAAACGGCAAGAGTTGTTTGATGATTACCAAGTGAGTCTCGCAACCTGGGTCTAGTAAGAGTAATCTACATAAAAGCATAATTAAGTATCCAGTAAAAGATTGTGAGTGTGATAGAGTCGTAACTGTTTATAGTTTTGGCAAATTTTACAATACCAATTACCATTTGGCGCATTGTAACAAATTAGTCACAAATAATTTTTACTACTAATAATGCATACTAATTCTTACGAGATTATTTTAAATGAAATCTAAAAAGGCCGGCAACGCATCTGCGGTTCCTCTGGTATTGCTGATGTCCATGGGCGTCGTTGAACACCTCGGTGTTCCCGCTGCTCGTTTGCCCCCTTCTGTTATAAAAAAATAATAATTTGTAACTTTAGTAACTTAATTACCTATGTTATATATATTTTTTAATCTTTGATGTTTATTGAATATCGTCGCTTGTGCCTCAGACCAAAGAATAACAGAGAGTTTCCCATTTATTAGATCTGTCGTCACTCTTTGACTTTTTCACAGGTGTTTCTCCTGCAAATGTTATTCGTTTATATTCCACACACAAAGCTCAGTACAAATAGATTTTATCTACAATGTAATATGATGAAATATTTTTCATCTTTATGTTTGTTTAATAATCTTATATATAAAATTATCGTGTCACAATTTTCGTTCCCATACTCCTCCGAAACGGCTTGACCGATTCTCATGAAATTTTGTGAGCATATTGAGTAGGTCTGAGAATCGGCTAACATCTATTTTATAATCACGCGCGGACGGAGTCGCGGGCGACAGCTAGTTTACTATGGAATATGAAAAGAACTAGGGTTTTTGAAGAGAGTTGATCTTATTGTGGAACTTTGTGTTACAATTGCTAAGTAATTCAAAGACGTTTTAACACGTTCAGTGCCACCGACTCTTCTTTCGAGTTCACTATGTGCAAAAATTGTAGTAGCATGGGATGTGTTTAAAAACTTTATCATTTTGATGCGGCTTGATAACGCGCAGTGTCTGCTTCCACTCTATTACGCGTTTATCACTAACATTGTATACACCAATTAACATGAAGGCTTAAAAAAGTTACAGACACGTTTTAACCCTAGCACGAACTTTGCCTGACGGTGGACATGACTTGTTACTAAGATCGATTTCAGATCGAAAAAAAAATTTCAAGTCTTGTGATACATAGATGATATAGCTATCAAAATTTATCATAGTTATAGAATAAACCACAATGGAAATCATTAAATAATGGTCATGTTGTACCTGTCTATTTGTGCTTAAGACTTCAAAGCATCACAGTCTAGTGCGCGACGCATTAATTTCTCTCAGGCCGATGATTTTCCGCGCACAATTGAACTTTACGTTACTTCAACGACTATGACTAGCTCTTTACATAATATAAATACGGTTCTATTGAAGAACATAGCATGTATAACACTGTTACCAAATTCCTTATGTAAATTAGAATTTCTACTTTCGTCTAGGCCACTTCGACTTTGGCTTAGAATTGCAGATTTCCAATCAACCTCATCATTTAGACTCTTAATACGATCAATTTTTTATAAGCTAGCTAACGGAGTTTCTGTGGTAAAGAATATTTTATCAGAGTATGGACAATGTAATCGAAAGCCAAACTTTTTTTTGATTTCCTAATATTTCTTTTACCATTCCAAATAAGCTCTTGGGTTGTGTTAGGATATGGTTTGTGACAAAAGTCGAATGGCGGGATTCGAACCCCGACCTCGTGATAGGAAATTCGTACCCTTAACCATTAGGCTATTGACGCTTAAATTTTTGACGCTTTATATTATCATTGTTTTTCTTTGGTATTTGAGCTATCAGTTTCAACATAAAATGTTTTGTGTTGCAACAGAGTATGCTGTCCGCTGCAATGCTGTACATCTTAGATCGTTTTGGCAAATTCGCAACCGATTAGGCCTGTTGCCAAAGTGATTTCAATTTACAAATTGATGCGGTGGATGAAAAAAACGAACAAATAATAATCAAGACAACGATAAAAATAGTATTTAATGAAGTCAATAATTTTACTTTACCTAAATAAATATTGAATATCACTTTTTGTCTGTCTGTACTTTCTATCTATCTTTCAACTGACTTTGTTATCCATTTTATGTATCTCTCCGATCTATTTAAATAAAACTTTTTAAAATATAATTTCATCCACCAAAAGTACTTATAACGAGCTTGTTACGTAAAGAGTTTTGAATTGAAAAGCTCTTAAAGCTTTTAAAGCCAACTTTAATTACGTCAATAGGTCAGTTTCAAGTTAACGAAGGCAACTAGCAAAGGCTTTGACGGTACGAACGGAAATGGCCCCGGATTATTTTCAAGTCTATTCAACGTTTTTAACTGGTAATTTTGTCGATAAATAACCTTTTAACGCATGTTATTAATTGCCCAATAAATAACATAATTATGCGGATATAGAGTAAAATATAATTAAAAATTAACATCATGAAACACAACATAATAATTCGATGAAAGAAAAGTTTAACCGATTATTTCCATTTCCAATTTGTCTACAGATATACCTCGTTCGATTATGAACTAAGTTTACCAACGGTCATTGTCATATCTGTATCACAGATCGTTTTAAAACAAGAACAATACGACTACTATTAAAAAAAAATAAACGATTTAAGATTTTACTGAGTCTAATAAAATTATATCGTGTTTGTGCACCCTGTATATGACGGTACGAGCGAGCTCACTAATTTGCTGTAAACAAAACAAAATTAAACTTTCCTACTGTTTCATTTCATAGCGTAGTACCAAAGTGTCTGGACAAACCCTCAATGGGTTTATCGACACTTTAATGTAAACTAGCTGTCGCCCGCGACTCCGTCCGCGTGGATATATAAAAAACTTATTTAGTGTAGCCCACCCATTCATCCATCCACATCACATCCACCTAAACATTCACATTTATAATATTAGTAAGTTTCATAAAAAGCAGCTCTTCAAGGCATACATTCGTAACAAAAATGAATAAATAGTATCCTATGTCCGTCTCCTGGCTCTAAGCTCACCAATTTTCAACCATATCGGTAAAGCCGTTCTTGAGTTATAAATATTATAGTGTAACTAACACGACTTTCTTTTATATATAGATTTGTATATTTGTCCTTGTTTCTATACATGAATAGGTAATAAGTGACTGATCACAGGACTCGGCTATTCAAAAGCAATACTCCATAAAGTAATTACTAAGTACTTTCTAAACTCCTAGTCGTGTAAGCTTATGCGCAATGTTTTTTCTCTAATTCTCAAATAGAAGTATTCTGTTATTTAGCAGAGTGTTTTTACGAGCGAATAGATGATAACAGTGGGCGCTTGCATGAGGACATTCGCAATTTGTTTAGTAAAATATGATACCATTTGAAAATTGAATGTGTTACCTTTCTGCCGCAAGGGAAATCAACTCCTTAGGTCTAGGTGAAAAGGACATTTCCGAAAATATAATATGTCGTAATAAAATTATAGAAAATTTTTGTAATATGGTAAATATTACGAAAATAGTTATTAATAGAAAGAAGGAAAATAGTTTTATTTAAATGTACATATCTTCTGTCTGTAAAATACTCGGAAATACTCAACAAGATCATGTTTAGTCTTGAAGAGTTGTGGAGCAAGTAAAATTGAATTCGTTCAACTTTCAACTGAAGTTTGCCGGAACTAATAATATAATTTCGTGGTGCAGTTGAAATGACTTTATCAAGTTTATATTTGCACTTAATTTGATGAGGGTATTCGGTACACTACTTGAAGTTGAACAAATATTATTATACTCGTAGTTACAATTAACATAACTCACGACTGTAATCCAGAGGGGTATGCAGAGACTACGGATCTACATTTGGCGCGTTTTTGACACACTTCTACTCATACAAGTTTATATGTAACGGGCTAAAATTTGGAGAAATTCTTTTTTCATGTTATAAGGTGGCAAACGAGCAAGCAGACATCTGAATAAATTATGGTTGCCCTATAAAGCGAGCTGTGATAAATCTGTTAAGTCGTTAGAGAACACTTGCGTTGTTTCATTGCTAACAAACGCACGAACATGTCTTATGTATTTTGAGCATGGAGACGGATATAGGATACTATTTATTCATTTTTTTTTCGAATTTATGCCTTGACGAGTTGCTTTTTATTTATAATAACTTACTAATATTATAAATGCGAATGTTCAGATGGATGTGATGTGGATGGATGGATGGGTGGGCTACACTAATTAAGTTTTTTTATATATCCACCCGGACGGAGTCGCGGGCGACAACTAGTATCATATAAAATTTTAAATAATATCTTAAAATAAATGCATGTTTATATGTTATCGTATTTAATTCCTGAAGGTAACAATATTTCTTCATTTAAAAGTAAAGATAAGTTGGACTTTTTCTTTTAAATCTAGTTTATTTTACTTTGATTTTTACAGCGGCCGTCACTTGCGTTAATCAGCATTTCAAAAGCTCACCTTTTGACTCAATTAAAAACGACTTCAAACAGTTTTTTTTAAATTGGTTTGACTTAAAAAAATATGCTCACAAATTTATGCTGAAAACTCGGTTCGTTTTAAAATATCAACATTTTATGTTAAAAGTCGTAGCCAAATTTAAAATGTTGTTGTAAATATTCGTAAAAGGGAAAAGTGTGTGTGCGAAGTACGTTACTTTTTATATTACAATATTTGCTTTTTCAATTTTTAATAAACTTTTTTGTATCTGACTTTGTTCTTTTAAATATTGTACTTTTTTCAGTGTATGTAATGGTAGTAGTGGTGATGGCTTCGAAAACATGAAATATTCTGTGCACTAGTTGTCACCTGTGACTCCGTCCGCGCCAAATAAAAAAAATAATAGCCCGTCTGTTTTTCCAGACTATGTTCTACATCGATGTCAAATTTCAGGATGATTTATGCAGCCATTCTGGAGATACCTTCTAAGAAACACCCATTGGTACAACCATCATTCGCATTTACAATATTAGAAAAGAAAGTCGTGTTAGTTACACTATTTATAACTCAAAAACGGCTTCACCGATATAGCTGAAAATTGGTGAGACCTCCTTACCAATTTTAGAGCCAGGAGACGGACATAGCGTATTGTTTATTCATTTTTTAATTTTTTTTTTAAACTTACTAATATTATAAATGTGAAGATGGATGTGATGTGGACGGATGGATGGGTGTTTGAAGATATCTCTAGAACGGCTGAAAGGACCTCGATTAAATTTGGCATACGTATAGAACATACTCTGAAAGAACACATAGGCTACACTAATTAAGTTTTTTTTATATATCCACGCGGACGGAGTCGCGGGCGACAGCTAGTTTGCTATATATGTGTAAATTGATGAGATCCAGTAACCTGTTCAGAGGAATGCTTGTGCTTTAGCGGTGCGCACAAATGTCCATCCATTCATCCATCCAAGCATTCGCATTTATAATATTAATAAAATATAAATTCAGTAAATCATCAATAAACGTTTATAAATGTTATGACACGGAATAGATCTGGGGAAGTTAAGCTAAATAATGCGTTAAAAGTAATGCTATCCTTCACGATACGTCCCCTCTTTATTTCTGACTTAGCCTCAAATGTGTATCATTTATATTTTGAGATTTTCTTCGACTGTTATTTATGTTAGTAGTCTTATACTTACTCCGCTCTCGCATCGACCCAAAGTGGGTCTTGGCCTCCGACACAAGAGATCGCTTACTTATACCTCCCCTATTATTTCTAAAACATTACAATAATAAAATAACTCCTTTAGTAAAACATACAATCTTACTAATATTATAAATGCGAATGTTTAAATGTATAGATGGATGGATCTTTGTTAGAAGGTATCTTCAGAACGGCTGTATAGATCTCGCTGAAATTTGGCATACGTATAGAACATAGTCTGGAAGAACACATAGGCTACTTACTAACTTTTTTTTAGCACGGAGTCGCGGGTAAGCACTAATTGAAGACACATATTGACAGAGGTTTTAATAAAAAAAATACTTGTCTTAAAAAAAGATTTGAAATAAGATAACACATCGAATTCATGGAAAAGTGGCTTACAATTAAAGCTTAAATATATTTGTGCATTTGTTTTTGTAAAAAATTTAAATAAATTCAAAGTTAATTGAGGTTTTTGTTCCTTCCTTGTTGGAGACGAGAAGGAAGAAGTTTGTCGCAATAAAGAAACATCCTATATTACTTTACAAAGTACGATAAAAGTACGACAATCTTTGTGAGCACGAAACAATGTTTATAAGGGAAGCAATTAAAATATTTTAAACCAGAAGTTTTAATTAAATTATTAATATGATATTAAATTTTTTTTGGATACTTTTGTACATCTCAGTGTCTCTATCCATTATTGTATTTATTGTTTCTT
The DNA here is from genome assembly GCF_000836235.2 of Papilio xuthus. Lineage (NCBI taxonomy): Eukaryota > Metazoa > Arthropoda > Insecta > Lepidoptera > Papilionidae > Papilio > Papilio xuthus. Next base: position 5,499,046 of record NW_013531107.1, on the reverse strand, counting down.
GTATGTAAATATTAATAACGCTATGTAGTAGTACATAAATACCAGCATAGTTCTTGACATTGTCCAAATAAATAATATCCTTACTAGAGTTTTGGAAAGTCTCATGTAAAAAAAGATAATTGAAAAAACAAAAACACGTTCCATTTTTAAACAAACAATTTTTTTTTTCAAAAATAGAATCTGTTAATTTTTATCGAGTTAAGTAACAAAGTTTGGCAATCAGCGCTTGTTTTTACGGTAACTTCACTCGGCCGTGCTCTAGGGGACAAACTACAACGAAAACAGTTAATTACCAAACGTGTTTACACAACTTTAACTAAGTTGGTCAAAGTTTTTAGCTGCATTAAGCTGGGAAAGTATACCGCAGGCTTAAGTGGCGAAAACTTTCATTCTTTCCTTGTAGGTTTTAGCCATCGAAACTAATTGTAGGTACATTAACGTGATAGGTTTTTGGTAAGGACCCATCATAAGGGTTCATATCGGTTCGGCAATTCGTTCGGCAATTATATAATAAGATCGTTAAAATGTTTGATTATAATTATTTAACTGTAAAAAGTATCTTATTATTTATTTTGCAATTTAATAATTATTATTATTCTGAAAAGGCTGTATTTTATTACTTTCCTTCATGTAAAATAAAGGTCGGGTCCAGAGTATTCGGTTTTACGATCGCATCTTGAACCCACCTTTTTATATCCTTTGTCATAATATAATTCCAGCTAGGTCTACTTTTATATGTTCTTCCTGTTTTTATTTTCAACGAAAAAAAAAAATCGCCGCACGCACGAAAATAGAGAAGATTAAAATAAGTTGTGATGGCATTTTCTTTATTATGAATAAACTATCTTATATTGGAACTAATGTTAATTGGCGATGTGACCAGCTGTAGCCCGTGAGTATGTCCGCGCGGAATTAAAATAAAAACTTAGTTAGTAGCCTATTTGTTCTTCCAGACTATGTTCCACAAATGCCGAATTTCAGTGAGATTTGTTCAGCCGTTCTTTAGATATCTATCAATTCGTCCATCGAAAGATTCGCATTTATAATATCAGTAGCATAGTGTAATAAAAGGAAATTTGTAACGTTTTTTGAAAATTGCAAATAACATTCTGCTTTTCTTCAGCAAACATGTAGCGCATAATATTTTTCCAGGAAAATTTTTAGATATTTCCTATTTATTTTTCCATTTTCTATCGAGGGAAGTAATATATTACCGCAGATAAATTTATTGGTTTCTTGGTAACCGCTCAATAGAAAGGAGACGGTGTTTATAGTAGCGGAGCAATATACAACTATTGGAAGGAAATATCTTTAAGATGTATGTACATATAACTAGATGTCCGTGACTCTACCCGCGCGGGATTAAAAAAATAATTAGTTGCCTACGACTACTTCCAGGCTATGTTTTACATCTATGCATAATTTCAGCTAGATCCATGCAGCTGTTCTGGAGATACTTTCTAACAAACATACATTTTTTATATTTAATAATCTAACGCTTAATCAAGATCCCACCTGATGTTAAGTGATGAAGTGGTTGAAAGATGGTACGCGCTAGTTTAATAAATGTTTATTCAATTTATTCTTGAAAGTTCCCACGTCATACTTGGACGAAAAAACTGACGTCAACTTGTTCAGCTCAATCCAATCCATTCAAACATTCGCATTTATAACATAAGTAAGATAAACATGTTTACTTAAACACGGCTAAACACTCACGTATATTCGTCCGGTGGCGGCACCGACTAGTGACCGAATATACGTGAGTGTTTAGCAGTGTTTATATATCAGTTTAGTATAATGTCTCACGAAAGTTTGAATAATTTAATGTTTACTTAAGCTTGGAATGCAACGAAATGTATGAAGAAATACATGAATAGTTTGATAATAATTTCGTCTGTAACCTATTTTATTTTTGTGTTATGGACATTGTTCAATCGAGACGTTTCTATTACATTTACGACACTCAACGTCTCGTCAACAAATAGAATGGCTTCAAGCCAACCGATCGCTTTGTATCGGATATAGTTAGCACTTTGCTTACAAATTGTCAATAAGATATTGTCCTCATTGGTAATATCGCTATTGCGCAAAATGTTTCTTCCAAAAGTATTTTAAGTGTCCTGAAGCACTATTACAGATAAACAATTTGTCGTTTTATCTTGAAGGAATTTGCTTTCATTTGTTTTTTTTAATCCCATTTCACTTCGCTATTAAAATTGAATAGTACGCTTAACTGTTTACTAGAAAGTACAAGGGGCAATGTATCTAGATCTTGTCCTAAGAGAATTGTCAAATAACTTTCTATAATAGTTTAAGACATTATTAGTTAGATTGCTCTGACACTAAGATGACCAAGTCATATGTCAGATTGATATTGACATGATTTTTATAAGGCCAGTGTTGCGCCGATACACCGACACAGTGTCGAATTTTCTTTCCAATACTAGTAACATTGTATTATATGAAAATCAAAAAATTACAAAGAATCCGTTTATTCCTTGAATAATTGATACAATAATTGATCGTTATAACTTTAACAATTATAAAACTTTCGATGAACAGCAAAAAGGATTACGTGAGCTTTAACAACCTAAACAGGGATTAAAGAAAAAGGATAACAATGGACGACATGATATATGAACACGCCTAAACACTCACGTATATTCGTCCGGTGGCGGCACCGACTAGTTTCGAGACCATCGGGGGCCCTTCATCAGGATGAGTCTTACTGGTATTATTGCGCGGACGCGACCCTCAGCTCACTCAGTGAGAAAGAAGAATATAAGTGAGTGTTTATTTGTGTTTATATATCAGTTAGGTATAATGTCTCACGAAAGTTTGAATAATTTAATGGACGACATGTATCAAATTTTTAAACAATATGTGAAACTAAAAAGTTTTTATATGTATTTTCATAAATAACTTGTACTTAACAATTAATTTTAACATTTGAATATGATTCCGTTTGTAGCTAACTTAATTTGCTTTACTTAGTGCATACATAACCATGGATATTTTATTATATTTGGGTACTTAGTAACAATTTATTTAAAAAAAAAACAAATATATCTTATAATCATAATCACATCATCATTGTCATCATATCATCATCATATCATCATCATCATATCATATCATCATTATCATATCTGTCATCGCTATTATTTCAAAGACGTCTATATCCATCGTTAAAAAGTGTAGAAAATATATTTTCATTAATTTTATTTGCGTCATTATTTTTTGCAATAAATTTTCCGATAAACAAAAAGTCAATTTAAGTAGCGAACAGTTTTGTGCAGCGGCAACAATCGCATCCCCGGCGCATTCAGTTCATTTGATCCTCAAGTTAGATTAAAAAATACTTTTTACCATTTTTTGCTAGATAGTCTTTGTTAAGAGATATTTCTTATTGATTTTATTGTGAAATTATTTATTAATACTATTTCAGTTTTGGAACAATATTTAGTAACTGTACACAACCTCTTAACAAAAACATTTGTAATTCGAAAAAAATTCTTCAAATAATCTTATCTTACATTATAAATGCGTATGTTTAGATATACGGATGGATGGATGTTAGGCACAGATGGAGGACGCAGTCCGGAAGAACACTAAGGATATTTACTAAGCTTTTTTTCATTTGCGAGGACGGATTCGCGGACAAATGCTAGTGTTTAAATAAAGGTATATCAGCCGTTGAAAATGTAAAAGAATAGAAATAAGGTAATAGAAATTCATTGAAATTATTATAAATGTAACTTCTTGCATTGCCGAGATACTCCGGACAACTTTAATAACAAGATAATATGCGCTGAATAGTTTGCACAACAACGTCAGGCTTTCCAATACATTGTTGCAAAGGTACTTTAGGGTGACCATACTTTTTGTGGGAGTGTATTTTTTTTATAAGTGATACGACTCTGGGACTTACCATAATATTGAAGTTAGTAATTTCTATTTGTTAGGTAAAAAGGTAAGATTTTTCTGAATTAATTTATGACTATGGCGGATTTAATAATAAACATAATTAGTTACCTACGTGTTCTTTCAAATTATGTTCGATATGGATGCCAAGTTTCATTGAGATCCGTTCAGCAGTTCTAGAGATACCTTTAAACAAACATCCGTCCGAGTATTCACATTTATAATATAATGTTTTTTATGAAATTGAATGAATTGTTTTGATTTAGATAACGATTGTAAGTAATACAAGTTTTCCGTGCGCCAGTGCTGGCGCTGGCGGGCTGGCGCGCTGCCAGACCAATCCGTGCCAATTCCGCGACTGTTTCCGACATCCCAAGAACTTAATGCAATGAGAGGTAGCTCTCGTGGTTTTGTTAAACTCTATTATTTAATCATCTTATCACACTCATTGCACCAAGAGTTTAATGATAATTTAAAGAGTTACTTAGCGTTGTTTGTAGGACAAATCTACACTAAACTGCGGTTTAAGTAAGTATTAACTTGACGTGCAACAGTGCATAAAGTGGCTACTTACTCATTTACCAATTTATATTATAAAAAGATTGTACCTAAATTAGATATTTAATTTGCGTTTAAAATTATTTATCATCTTACGTGTGTGTATATCTTAAACCATGAGGATTACTTCTCTTAATATAACTAAACCATCCATTTACCAAACCCTTCTAAGCCCGAATGAGCCAATTCATCAGAAAAGCTTATCGTGATCCTAAGCTCGCGCTAAGTGAAGCAAGAATTAAGACAAGCGTGTGCTTAATACGAACATACTAATCTACGAACATTCCTTACTTAGGGACACATGAGTAAAGTACTTAAAGCGTAGTCACGTTTCTAAATGTTGTTTACTCTGTGGTATAACGATGCATTTCTTTATAAGTTTCCTTTAATATGGCTTTGTGTTACAAAAAGGTTTAAGTAACGTTTACGGCATCGGTAGTTCAGGGGTTAAGCATTTAGCTTGTAATATGTAGGTCCTTGGTTCGAATCACGACATATGCCAATATGTTTAACGATACATATGTACATTTATCCGACGTTCTTACGGTGAAGGAAAACATCGCGATGCAATATGCACATATCTTAAAAGAAATTCAAAGATACTCGTATGTGTGAAGTCAACCAACCCGCACTGGGCTACTGTGGTTGCCCATGGTCTAGTCACCTCTAGCCCTAACTTAGGGTAGGCTTTGAGACCCTCTGTGGGGATGTATAGTGAGCTGATGATGTATGTGTTTTTATATATTTAGAAAACTTCGGAATTTCAATGGTTACTGTTTGTTTTTACTACCAAAAATATATAACCTTCCCAAACAGGCAAAAAAGTAAAAAAATATGTTTTCTTTTTTGCAAGGTAAATTCGGTAGTGGAAGCTTATCTTTAGCAATTCCAATGAATAGGATGATAATTGATGTTATTTTTCATATGGCTTGTACAAACTAAATTTGTCACTTTAATGAACTAATGTCAGTTCGGTTGCGGGTTTCAATTTGCGTTCAATACCGTGTTTACAATCAGCTGTGAAATTAATTGAATACTAGCGGACTATTGATCATTGCTGTGTTGATATTTGTACACTGTGTTTAGTGAATGTTGTATTTATTTACATAAATCTATAGCTATGTAATTATTTTGAAAGTAAATAAGTTTAAACTGATATAAAAACGGCTTAACACTCACGTATATTCGTAAGGTGGCGGCACTCACTAGTTTCGAGCCCATCGGAGGCCCTTCATCAGGATGAGTGGTACTGGTATTATTTCGCGGACGGGCCCGTCGCTCACTGCGCGCCTGCGCTCTTAGGGCGCGTCTTGAGGTTTTCGCCGGCGTCGTCGACGATGTTGATACCAAAGCGTCGGTGGTGTTGTTGTTCAAGTTTCAAGTAAATAAGTTATACATAAAAGTTACAGATAACATAATTTTTTAAAGAATTTTCTTCACAGCTTTATTCTTTACTAATGTTTGCTATACGCTAAATATAGGTGCGTCATATCTGATCGCAGTTTAATAAAATAAAATAAATTATAATAACTCATATAATTATATGCATTTTATAAAGCACAATACATTATCTTGGGTACTGCGTGATTAGTAATAAATAACAAAGTCTAAGCTATTAGTTCTCATTAATTTCAAAGTTTAAAACTACCCGCTACCGTGTTGAAGTGAGGAATTTGCAGAAAGTTAGCGTACATGCATCCCTTGCATATCGTTTGCATAAAGTTACGCGCAGTGTTCAGTCATATCTTACATATTAAAATCGAATTAACATTGTTACTGGTGTTTAATAATACTGTTTATAAAATAAAATATTATGTAGGAAAATATTAAAATTGAATATGTTTAAATCTTTTTAGCAATTTTATTGCCAGGATACTAATTGTTGTATGCAGAATTAATCATTCTGCCAACGACGTGGCATACTGGCCAGTAAGAACTCAATCCTAAGGAACTTTTGTCTTTTTAATAGAAAACAATGATAAGTAAAATATGAAGAGAATCGCGCGGGAAGAGATAACTACAAAATGTAGTCCCGAATTGTCCTGAATTAATTATTATATTAATATTTATATAAATATATAGTTTTTAAATGCATTTTGGCTGATGTGCTTCTGTTTTCTATTTATACACTAAAAGTAGAAAATATTAAGCGATGTTCTGGGATCATATTGTTTTTAACAATTAATTTTTAGCTTTATTTGGATTAAAATTGATTACTGAAGAAGTATAGTTAAATAGTTTTAGTGTGCAGATATAGCATTAATAGAGCTAAGGGAAAGCAAACTACGTTTACTAAGGCTTATGGTAAATTTATGATAGAGCACACGTAACAAAGAAAGAACTGTAAAAATCGTACGTTTAGATGGATGGATGTTTGTTTGAAAGTGTCTCCAGAAATTTAGCATACATATAGAACATAATCTGAGAAAACACATAGGATACTAATTATAATTATTATTAAATTTCGCGCGGCAGGAGTTGCGGGCGACAGCTAGTTATTATATAATAACAGTATATATGTACTACCTATAACGTTCTTGATTGTTGCTTACGGCATCTTAATAAAATCTAAAATAAGTGGAAATAAATATATGTTTTTGGAATAAATGAAGACGAATAAAACGCAATGTGTTCGCAGGAGCGACGTAAAACGAGAAAATATTTACGGGCGGGCCTTCATTACTGTTGCTCAAACGTAAATAATGTAAATGAAAACTTCCAGAAATACATAACAAACATCGGTCCCAATTTGTTTTTCTACGAAATTTTCACTTACGTTGTATAATATTTTTCTCTTTTTTCATCGTAATAGGAATGAAAGTAGTCGTATTGAGATTTTTTAATAAAACACATTAGTCATAAAGCTTGGAGTTTCTTTTAAAAATAATGGTATTTGTTAAAAGCTATTCTATGAAAGACTAACTGTCGTACTCAGAGTCATTTTGTGTCCTTTATTATAGATGTAGTATGACAAATCTTCACTGAAGTATCTCCCTAAGTGACCAATTAACAACTCGTGTGAGTCGAGGCAATGAGTTACTAAAAAAAAACGAGAAGGAGCATGTTTTAGTAGCTATAATATGACTAGCTGTCGCCCGCAACTCCGTCCGCGTAGATTAATGAAAACACTTGATTAGTTGCCTATGTGTTCTTTTAGACTATGTTCTACGTATATACCAAATTTCAGCGAGATCCATGTAGCCGCTCTGGAGATGCTTTCTAACAAACATCCATCCATCCAAATATGCGCACTTTTAATATTAGTAAGATGTAAAATCGATTTAAATATGTGGTTAAAAAAAATTTAGTGCCTATTCAGAATATCGTACTATAGAATTGTATTCCACGTCGACCACAGACATAAATCGAATACTAGAGCGAGCGAAATATTAATATAATATAGGTATATCTATGCGGTTTCATATCGCTAATTTACCTATTTTATTACGGAGTATTTCATATTTGGTAACCACTATCTGAATATTAAATTATGCGTACATACTCTTGCTAATATTATAAATGAGAATGTTTAGATGGATTGCTGGATGAATGTATGTTAGAAGGTACCGCCAGAACGGCTTACCAGCATTCGATAATTAATACAATATTAAGCGTAGCATTTAGTCTCAAATAATATTAAAATTAAGCTTTTCTCTTGTTCGACTTCAATGGAATTTTACGACGTCCGAATTTGTAAAATATTTATTAACTTGACCAGTTTTTGTTTTAACTGAGAGTTAAACAATCAAAGCTCTCACCGGATCCACTCGCCGCTTTCAACGAACAGAATAAAACAAAAACATTTAATTATCAAGAAATGTTTACAAAGCCCTAAATTAAGTTGGAACAATTGTAGCGAAACACTGAACTTTGTTTACGGGATTTGTTAATGTTTTAGTTCTTTAGTTTTGAATTGTTACATTTTTTATTATTTATTTTTATTATAAAGACAGTGTTAAATATATTTATGTCTTGATAGTAATTTAACGGATTGATTGTGTGAAAGAGGATGTGCTTATGAAAGGGGCAGATTCAGATATGTCAGATGATAGAGATGTATGGAGTACACACTGTGCCGACCATCCGTAAAGATAAGGCCAGGATGATGATGATGATGAGTTATCATACGGATTAGATTTTCTTGTATGTGTATGCCGTCAGATAATAAAGTTTATATTTAAAAAAAGATGATATGGCTGTCTCTATGGTTTTTAATAAGTTTTGCGACTTTGTAGACTATCTTGAAACTTACGACAGTTCATTTTATTCTAGTGTAATAAAAAAGTTCATCAATAAGTTACATTTTAATGAAAAACCTTAAATTAAATTACCAAAGCCATTTCTAAGATTTAATACCACCACATTCTACACAATTTATTCACTAGTTGTCACCTGCAACTTTGCCCCAACCGAATTAAAAATACATAATTAGTTGTCTATGTGTTCTTACAGACTGTGTTTTATATGTATGCCAAATTTCATCGAGATCCGTTCAGCCGTTCTGGAGATACCTTTAAACATGCATCAATCCATCTAAACATTCGCATTTATTATATTAGTAAGATTATTAACATTTCATCCAGTATGACCAAATATTTAACGTCTACTCTGACGTAATCTAACCATTCATCATCATCATCATCATCATTAGCCCACTATACGTCTCCACCGAAGGGCTCGGAGCCTAGCCTAAGTTAAGGGTGATTAGGCCATAGTCAACCACGCTGGCCAAGTGCGGGTTGGTTGACTTCACACATATCTTTGAATTTCTTCTCAGATATGTGCAGGTTGCATCACGATATTTTCCTTCACCGTAAGAACGTCGGATAAATATACATATGTAAATCGGAAATCGAAAAACACATTGGTCCATGGCGGGATTCGAACCCAAGACCTGCAGATTACAAGTCAAGTGCTTGATCCCTGAGCCACCGACGCTCAACCATTAAATAGTTCTAACCGTAAAATTTAACCATCATTACATTGAAACGTATTGTCTTTATCTTATCAACGAGAATGAGAGTTCCAATATTATACGATTCCTTCGACACATAGTAACAAGGAGTCACACAGTCAAGCCTTCATTAAAGCAAGTTTCAAATACTGAAGGCTGCATTATTAAGGCAAAGCGCTTTAGTGCGTGCCGTTAGAGACCGCTATTAGAGGCCGCAAGACAAAAGCAGCTCCATATTGCCAGCGTTTACTGTGCAGCGTTTAATTAAGTGCATTGTACGAAGTCTCCAAAGGCTTAGGCTGTATGAATATTATATCGTTCACTTCCTGAATAAAGCTTTGAGTGCTTATAATTGTATCTTAGTTTATAATGTTGATGTTATTGTTGAGGTATTTTCGTAATTCAAAATGAGTGCATTCAGTAGAACTGTTATTTATACTTGAAAGCCATATACTCATCTTACTAATATTATAAATGCTAATGTTTGGATGGATGAATGTTAGTTTGAAATTATCTTCAGAACTGCTGCATACATCTCTCTGAAATTCGGCACAGATTATAACATATTTTAGAATAATACATAGGCTACTAAGTTTTTTTTAATTTCGCGCGGTCGGAGTCGCGGACGATAGCTAGTCTTGTCGTAATTTTATTAAAAGTAGAAGTTTATCGCAAAAGTATGTCAACCAATATACATCGAGGCAAGTAAAATTTATCTACAAATTAACAAATTGCAGTAATTTTGGCTTTATGTGGTAGAGGGAGCTGTTGGTCGACAGCCGAGAACGAGCGTCGGGTTTTGATGAGGGCACGGACTTAGGGTAATTATCACATGTTAAATACTTCCTAATCTCTTTGGATAATATTTTAAAATTGTTGGAAATGAGAGAACATTAATATTAACAAGATAAAATTGATCAACATCTAACAAAGATTGATGAACTGTTGCAGTAGTGTGCAAAACAAAAGTGGACTAAAAGCGCCAATAATCTATTAGTTAAGGGTACGGATTCCCGATCACGAGGTTGGGGCTTCGAATCCCGCCATTCGACTATTGTCGTAAACCATATCCTAGCACAAGCTTAGAGTTTAGTTGGAATGGTATAAGAAATATTAGTGAATTAAAAAAAATGCTAATATTTTGTATACAAAAAATGCGATTAGTTATTGTTATTATCAAACTTTAGTAATATAAGACAAAGGTACTATTTATAATTAAAAGCCATAACTTGTTACCTATCATATCGCTAATACTAAACAAATAAACGATGAGTATCAACTATTTTGTATACAAATATGAATATTAAAAAGAAAGTCTGCCTTTAGAGGTCCAGCCTCCGGACACGGGCGATAACATTGGCACCGCGCCAGTAACAACCGACTACAATAATATACGGATTTTTACACAGCCACTGTTGTTACAGACTGTACTTTCAAGTTAAATAATAATAATTAAACAATAATTAAGATAAGATTAGTTTACCTTACAATATGAAAGGTTTCCATAACAACTGAATTTTGTATGGGGCCCTTATTCTAACTGTTTAGCGAGAGCTTCTTAAGATATTCGAAGCTCTTCGCTATTAGTCCATTTTTAAACAAATATTAACATGAACTTCTTCTTCTTCTTCTTCTTCTTCTTGAGGTGCCTCTACGACTAGCGAAGGTTGGCGATCAGTTCTCTATATGACATGAACTTACTATACGTTAAAACGTCCGCACAAACTCTAAAACGAACACAAAAATCTTTAAATGTAAAATTAATAAAGGTTTTCCATGAAATAAAATAACAAAAATATATATCACTAATAAATATATTTTCAATAAAGTATCAATTTTCAATGTAAAGTGAAACGTGTTTCAACATGTAAGACCTGTTTTCCACTGGCGCGACTAGCTCCTGTTGTAACCGCATCAGTGTTTATGGAAGCAGTACAGCATACGTTGTTTATAGAAATAGTAGTCATGTGCAACCTGAATCGTACAAGTAGTCATGCTAGGGAAAAAGGGGTTTAACGCCACTGGGGAAATCATAGCAAAGTTTCGAAGGCTGGACGTTTAAGGAACAATATCAGTAAACTGAACGTTTATTGCCCTCTAACACAATTCACCGTTACCTTTCCACTTTTATGGATACGTTTCTACTAAACGTGGTATTTGAAATAGAGACATATTATTTTTTTATAATATTATCTTTATTTATTTGACTTTCGCTTATTATTAGCGGCCTGTTTTTTTCTAAGAATTATTAATCAGCTTTTTCCAATTCGTGTAAGCAAACTTTGATAAAAATATAAATTGAGTTTGATAATTTGATTTAAAACTTTTGAAAAATGTAATGACTACTAGGTAAAGCAAAATCGATCAATTTAGAAGTATTATAGAAATTGTTCTAGAAAATGTCTTCAATAATAACGTAAAACAAATAAATTATAGTCGTTAGCATCGTATTGTAGTGTAGCAGGCTAACGTGAGATATAACGTTGGGCCATGAGTTATGCGCCAGACTCTGCCAAAACTTATGGCACTGTCCGCGCAAACTGAGCCAAATGCGCCTCGCAACATTCGCATATGCCAAGATTTGCCAAATATAAAGCTTATATGTGTATAACATTGCTTTCTTTCATATAACTACATATAAAATCTATTCATTTAATGTGTAAGGGAACATTAAATTAAAATTAAAAACTTAATTTAATTAAAATTGACATTTAATTTAAATTAGAACACAAGTTAAGTCTGTTCATTAAAATCATTATTGCATATACGTTGACTTCACATCTACTAAGGAATCAGTTAAGTGTATGGAAACTTAGAATTAGTTAAGAGTTTAAGTTCTAATATTCAAGTATCATAAGTATAATAAAACATAAAACCTTTTTATTATTATCTTGAACCAATAATCAATTGTGAATAATATAGGTCGAATGACTATCACGGCTCAGTCATATGTTTAGGTTATAAAACATGAAAAAATGGCATATAAAAACGACCTTCCTTCTAAATCTTGCAATGAACTTCAAATAAGTGTGTGTGTTTTAAATCCAACACTACGTTAAATCGGAAGTGGAAGCGAAAATCAAGAGCATCCGCTGAGGCGATATAAATTAACACGGTCCCTAATCAAAAGGCTATTGTTTGCGGGCGCAGCGTGTTGTCGCATATATATTACGTCCAGTGCCGCATTATGACAGATTTGCATTTAAACAATACGTGCAGTGTATATTCAGTAAATTAATATTTGCATAAACAATCTGAAGCTCGACCTTAACTGTGTGAATCCGTAATTATGTTAATACTAACAGTGGTAGAGCCCGCTTTAACATCTTCGCACGAATTGGCCCGGCTCGCCCGGTGAAATACCACGACCACACAGAAGACAGGCGTGAAGTGGAAGCAATTCCGCGTGCAGTCTGATGAGTGTGCGTCCCGGAGGCCTAATTTAGTCCTCTTTCCCTTCCCACCCTTATTGTTATAAGGAAAGGATTCCCATCCTTTGAATGGGAAGTGGAAGTGGACTTTCCGGCTGAGAGGATGCATGGAAGGGGAAAATGTTTTCTTTCTGTGCATCCTCTCCTCCGTCGATTAAAGGTAGGCAACGCATATGTAATTGCGTATGTCTATGGGCAACGGTCACTTCGCTATTTCAGCGATTTCAGGTGGCCGCTCGCTCGTTTGCCACTTTCTGATATAAAAAAAAATCCCCACAAAATAGTGATATTTTGTTTAGAATTACATGTAACAATGTTAAAATTATTAGGTGATTTCATTGAGTTACAATTTAAACGGGCAAAGTAGCATTTAAATCGCAAAAAGACTGACATATATTGCCATGTATTTATTGATTAATACTATAATCAACTTATTTTTAATAATTTATAAAATCTACAAGATTTATTTGCTGCGACACTTTTGTTTTCACTGCAAAAGTTGTTGTGAATTCCATACATTGCGGAGTTTTAAACTTTATATGGTAATAAATTATGATAAATTAGCTTGAGGTTTACCCTCTGTTGGTCGACGTGAGTTTTACTAAAAACAGGTTTTATAATTTATGACGCAAATGTATGTAACAGTAAAGGTCTGCCTAGCTTAGCACAGATTGTTCTTAATGATAAACTAAAGTTATCACAAGTTCCTAATCTTATTTCTTACTAATATTATAAACGCGAATCTTTGGCACATGTAGCGATGGATGTTTGTTAGAAGTTATCTCCAGTATAGTTGTATGGATCTCCATTAAATTTGGAATACGTATAAAACATAGTCTAGAAGAACATATAGGCTACTTATTAAGTTATTTTGTTAATTCCGCGTCCCATGAGTCGTGGGGGTTAGCTTTTTATTTATAAAAGTAATTTATTAAAACTAATGTATTTTATTTCCGTTCGAAGTTTAAAAGTTTTCCAAGCTAATTCTCATTCATTTTACTTAAAGTTTTCATTTTTAGAGCCTTCACAACTTTTACTAACTACTTGTTAAATCGTTACCACTTCTTTTATGCTAACATCCAATATTTTAAAGCGAACATTCGTTTAACTGGAGCCATTTTAAAACCGCTGAAAACTAGCAAAGTAAAATTTTCACAATAAAGGAAGTTTCAAGGAAGTTAACTAAGATTTTTCAACTTTGAGATGCGCAAAGTTTCAGGAAGTTTTCTGTTGTAGAACAAACGACTTAGATTCAACAAATTTTTCATACACTTGATATAATAGTGATGTTAAAAGTTTAATATTTAGAAAGTAATATAATGGTAAATTAAAAATTAAGTAATTTTTTTCTTATTGTGATTAGGTACTTACAGCGTGGTAACTAATTTTAGTCAGTTGTTTCTCGAAAAAGATACAATTTGTAGCTATAAATTTCAAAGTAAAATTATAAAATCTCTTTTTAATTTATTGAAATTAAAGTTTTTTTTCATCAAATAGTCATTCAAATTTTAAAATAACGTAAAACTTTAATGGTTTTGTTTGCTATTCCCGTTAATTGTGCAACCTTGGCACCATTTACACCGTGCCGTAAGGGACACTCCGCTGGCCGCGCGCCGCACATAACTCACGGCCTCGTGTCACACCGCACATTTAATTTATGGTTACGCTTGATAATGCACGTTCTTCGTTATAAGGCGAACTTAAATCCCATTGCATTTGAATGATTATGTAGCAATTACAATTGTTTGCTTTCCTGTTATTTTGTAAAATTAGTTCTAGCTTAGACTACGTCCGCGCGGATCTTTGTACCAAAAATCATCCATATGAATTTTGCTATTTTGGAGTTTATTTATTTATTAGAAAGATAAACTATCACTGAGCAATATAGTTGGCTATATTTATTATCTGTTTTTAACTCGTTGTACATGAAAAGCCTTATGAACATTTTAATACAAAGATTAAACTGATATTACGACGAACAGCAATCATTATGTAAACATGTAAGTTCAGTTTGTTTTATATTATGTGAATTCAATTTAATCTGATGTATGTAAACTTTATTTATTCGTGTACGTGTGATCGCATACAGTATGGATATTCCCGTAGGAAGCACCGAGAGACCCAAGGATGGATACGTGCTGTTGCATAAATTATACTCATAATTTGTAGCTTAACAAGTATACCAAAGTTAAACAATTATTTTAATTAATATAAAGTTCAAAACAATTTAAGATGCGATTTTATACGGCTGTAGATGACTGCTTTAGTGTGCAATGTTTACCTTGACGGTGGAGTAGAAGCTCAGTACCAGAATATTTGCTTCATTAAACCCAGCTTCCTTTCCTATCCTTTCTTTATAATAAAAGGTTGTGGAACGACCTGTCCTCGGCGGTATTTCCAAACCAATACGACTTAGGGACCTTCAAGATGCGAGCATACCATTTCCTTAAAGGCCGGCAACGCATCTGCAGTTCCTCTGGGGTTGCAGATGTCCATGGGTGTCGTTGATCACCTCGGTGTTCCCGCCGCTCGTTTGCCCCCTTCTGTTATAAAAAAAGGTGAAAATGACTAAAGTTAGGCCTCTAGCACATACACTCATAAGACGAAATTGTGTATGACTACTTCATGGTGCTTGTCTTCTGTGTAGTCGTTGTATTGGAAAGGTCAAGCTGGACTATTTGGGCAACATATGTTACTGTTACCGGATTGATACTATATATCACAGTTAAATTAGTACTACTTTCAAAGGCTTTCTGAACACTATTGGTCTTCAAACGTGTTCTTTAAGATATTATGATAGTCATCTCCAACCATCAAAACATGTCAAAAACTTTAAAATACTCCAAGAGCACCTACGTTTAGTGCACATTGCACTTAGGTGAGGTGATTTTGAACGAGGGCCGGGTCTGGCAATACGCCAGGCCCCTCGGGCAACTTATATTACTTTCAATCACTTTGTGGACCCAAACAACACTTATTAAAATACATCCAGTAAAATAGAGCACTCTTTTTCATCCACATTTTTTTAAAAGAGTGCACTAAATTTTGAAGATAAAGCTACATGAATTGATATTTTATGCTGTGGGGAAATTGAATCTTACTAATGTTTGTTTGAAGGTATCTCCGGAATGGATACATAGATCTCGCTGAAATTTGACATAGATGTAGAACATAGTCTGGATGAACACATCGGCTAATTATTAAGTTTGTTTTTAATTCCGGACGGAGTCGCGGGCGACAGCTAGTATTTTATGAAATTAATCAGTTTTATTTGAGTTAATAAACGCTTTATTAAAATAATTTATACATTTATAAATTGATTTATTCATCTGAGTATATAAAGGTATAAAATCGGCTTATTAGATTTAGTCAGCGAAGTGAATAAATTTATACTCAAAGTAAGTTTATAAGACATTTTCCGTTCTGTAACAAGTCAATTGTAATAATTTGCTTGTCTTGTTTTATATTCTTTGATCACAGTTTCATTGTTATATTAGTCTTTGGTTTCATCATTATCTATTGTTGAATTTTAATATTAAAGTGCTGTAATACAGTGAATTAGAGCTAATGTTTAATAAATTCCAGCTTTGATAACTTCACGCGTTTTTGAGAAAAAGGGTCTTGACAGACGGATGGACGGACAATAAAGTGATCCTGTAAGGGTTCCGTGTTTTTCCTATTAGGTACGGAACCCTAAAAATTGAATCAAATTTTGTTAAAAATTCTATCATTTAATTTTTTGTCAAGATTTTATTTAAATTAAAAAAATAAACTAAATTATAAAATTAATTTTCGTGCTATCATCAATCTTTGATTAGTCTTTGAAAATTTCGTTTAGCTTCACAGTTTAATAACCAAACACACACACACAAGTTAATAACCATTCAATCTTTGAATCCAACAAAATCAAAATTAGTATTTAACATAAAGCAAGTTATTAGAAGCAATTTATTGAAATGGTAGCGTTTGTGTTTGGCTTCTCTATATCTCGTCACAGCTCGGATCTCGTTACGGTTTCGACTTGTTTAATCTCATGTAATCCTATTTGCGACTCGCTGCCGGCGTCCCAGCGTTATCCCAACTTATGAAGATTATTATCCTCGTCTCCAACACTGCGCAACAATTTCCGATGCTTAACTACCAATTCGACGGTTAGCTCGTTGAATGTTAGCACATGTTTAAATATTCACGAATATACATTACTAAGTTCTTAATCCAATAAGATTACTTTATATCTTTTAGGTGTTTGGCAACGGTTTAATTTGACCTTGTAAGTTTTTCTTCTTCTTGAGGTGCCTTTACGTCTAGCGAAGGACGGCGGTCAGTTCTTCATATTTTTGTTTAGTTTTCGCATGTTTCTATGTTGTATTATAAAACTCAGTTTAATATCTTTTTAAATATTGTTTAAGAAGTTATTTGTGTTCATGTCTTTAAATATTATTCAAACTTTTATCGATTTTTCCGACATTTGAGACAGATGTGTGTAGTTTCTGCATTTCTTTCTTTTTTTAATTTTTATTAAGTAAAGCTATCATGTTCAAAGTTTTTATATTGAATACAAAGTGGTGTTGGATTGCCAAACTTTTGGAGTGGGCTGCGCAGGCTGGGGATAGAAGCTGTCGTGCCGACGAGCACTTGATCATGTCTCAAGCGCCCTCGCGTCTTTGTTCGCATTTTGTCTGCTTCCATTGCCACTCTACAAGTCCCCTTATTTGATGATAGTTGCTTTTTTGGCATTGTTAAATCATGTTGATTTGCAAGATTTGTTATATCTATCTATTATATTGTTGGATAAGATGCACAAAAAATTTTTTTCAATAGCTTTAGTCAGTAAATGATAGTCATAATATTTAGAAGCAAATCTTCGATCTTGTCACGAAATAATGCAATGATAATTTAAAAAAGGATTATGCTAATCAATTGATTGTGAATATCAATGTCTGTATTTGTCGTGATCAAAGTAGAACTGTAATTGAATCATTTGACTCAAAACAACATGGACAGTTTAATGAGGACGATTTTTTTCATTATTTTATTCCGTGTACTGGTGACATATTTTGATTATAATAGAATAATTTGGTACATCTTAAATATCCTTTATATGTTGTAATCTAATTATTACTCCCATTTTATAAGCAAATATTATATACCAACTTGTAAATTGTTAGAATATTCCATTCGCGTTAATAAATTCTACTTTTACCTTTTTTTGCGAACCGTACCGCTATTGGTATGATGCTTTAAGGCTTTCGCTTGAAAAATATGATTTGTAGCTTAGTGTCTCTGAAAGAGGACGGCTTAAAATGAAGATATTAGATTTTTCTTTATTACTTTCGTTATTACCAATCTGTCTAGGCTTAAATGATGTTATGGTTGAATTATCTATTGAATATTTGTCACAGAGACATGTTAAATTTTTATGTTTCCTTACGTGTGATAAATATTTTGGTAATTTTTTTATTTTTGTTATTTTATTATAAATAAATAGCAAAATAAAAGTTTTTTTAAAGTAATGAAATTGAATGTGGAAAGGGAGATGAAGACAAAATAAAGTATGTATGGATTGTGTGAAAGAGGATATGCGTAAGAAGGTGGTAGATGCAGATATGACTGCTGATAGAGATGTATGGAGTAAATACTATACCGACCTTCCGCAGAGATAAGGTTGATAATGAAATTGTATTTATAAAAACAAATTACTATTATAGCCCGACGGCAATTTGCAAAAGTCGCCAACGATCATTCAATTGCAGTTGGAATAGAGGACATCGGCAGTTACATATTGAATTATGGGAAGATAAAACGATGTATTGAACAGAAATATTCAAATATTGGTATTGTTATTGACGCTTATTGTAATAATACGACGAATATCCTGACTTATGTGAGTAGATTAAATGTATGCTAGCTCTTAAACTAAATAACAGTAGGTTAGAGGTTTGATTTCTTTAGTTGTTGCTCGAATTTTGTTGAGTCAATTACTTACAGGACGTGCGTGCTTATATCTTTCTTCTTTCTTCATATTTAGCCTTAAATTTAAAAAATATAGTTCCAAATAATTTTGAAACTAAGTCAAGTAGTTTGTTAGTTTTAGTCAATAAAGTTGTTATTCTCTGATTTATATGTTCGTAGCATGTTTGGAATAAAACTTTCTTTGAGTTTTGAAAAACTTTCTTACAGGCTTCTCAAGAAATGTTATTTAATTCTCCAAGGAAATGGCTCGTAACTGTTCAGAAGGATACGACGTATTTTAATGAATCGATGAAGAATAAATCAAACGATGTTATGGACAATTTTAACGTTATAGATGAATCTATATATGGTCTGCTTAATAAGTTGAATATGAGTGTTGATGCAGATGTTATAATAGCAGTTCAAGATGGTTGGTATATTTATTTGTTTTTATAATGTATATTAGGTTTCAGTAAACGTGTAAATACTTGCACGAATTTTAAATAGAGAATATAATATAAAATACTAATTACACAAAAGCGGAAAAGTTAAATTTTACACGAAGCTAGTTTAGTTGTTTGTCGAATTGTATTATTAAAAATACCATACCTGATTTATGGATTAACTAGCTGTCGCCCGCGACTCCATCCGTGGGGATTTAAAAACAAAATTAATGAGTAGCCTATGTGTTCTTCCAGTCTATTCTCTACATCTATGCCAAATGTCAGCGAGATCCATGCAGCTGTCTATCCATCTATACATCCATCTAAAGATTTCCTTATATAAATACGGCTAAACACTCACGTATATCACGTCGCTCAGTGAGCGAAATCAGTTCCACTCACCCTGATGAAGGGCCCCCGATGGGCTCGAAACTAGTCGGTGCCGCCACCGGACATATAAGTTTATTATAATGTCTTACGAAAGTTTGAATAATGTAAAGATTCACATTTATAATAATAGTAAGAAGTAAGATATTAAGGCAATTGTTTTAAGGTATTATGTCAACAAAAATTTATTTCTTAATTTATATTGTCTATGTTTAGACTTACGGACAGTTAATTTGTACGAAATATTTAATTATGGTAAGGTACAAGGTGGGAAATTAAAATTGATCAATATTGGTACATGGAATCCACGAAACGGTGAGTGCATTGTTAATTTTTTAATTAAATTATTTAAAACAGGACGAACATACAACAATTACAACATTTTCAGATTTACAAGGCAATTTTCTTACAATGTATAAATACTATAGGCGATGGGATTTTGAAGGACTGAAGTTACGTATGGTTATTGTGGTAGGTAATTTAAAATTGAATAAAAATAATTTTAGAAAAAAAAACATAATTTAGACCATAAATTATTTATTATCTTTTATTCTTCTATTAGCTGTTGTCCGCGACTCCGTGGCCGCGCGGAAATAAAAAAAAATTGTAGACTATCTTCTACATCTATGCCAAATTTCAACGAGACCTATTCAGCTGTTCTAGATATACCTTCAAACAAAAATCTATCTATCCAAACATTCATATTTATAATATTACTAGCTGTGGCCCGCTACTCCGTCCGCGCGGGATTAAAAATAGATGTTGGCCGATTCTCAGACCTACTCAATATGCTCACAAAAGTTCATGAGAATCGGTCAAGCCGTTTCGGCGGAGTATGGGAACGAAAACTGTGACACGAGAATTTTATATATAAGATTGATTTTCATAATGTTTATTATAGATGTCGCCACGTGTAAAGAATATCGGACCAGATGTTGTGACAAACAGACAACCGGTGGTTGGCGTTACAGCAGTTACCAGGACGACTTCTATGGTCCTACACGCTGTGTCAGAAATACACAACATTAGGTATCAGTTTTTATTATTTTGGTGGTTCAAAGGTCAGCTACAAAAGGCGACACTAAAATAGTGGGCCTAGCATGAAAATTTGTGACATTAGCCTTCGTACTCGTCAATAATGTCAAAATTAGTGCGAGATTTTAATACTTATACAAATTTTAATACTTTGTCAAAGATGGCGATCGTTACTAATATTCGTCGCTAGGCCCACTGTGCAGTGACTCGTGCGATGTTCATGGCGCTAAAATGTTGGCCTTTTGTTTTTGTGTGATAATCTGCATGCACAAGAACATTATTATCAAAGGAACTGCGCTGGCCTGTTATGCTGAACAATGCCTAAACACTAACTATAAATATTTGCCAGACATAGTAGCTTGGTTTATTAAGCGATAATTACAATGTTCGATGCGCGTATGTATCGGTGGTCGGTCGAGATGTCAAATTGACGTTTGTATCCCCGCTCCCAAGTGGCCAATATCTTGGCGCGCACTTACTATTAAAGACGTAAGTCAGGTAACTATGGGAGGTTAGTGGACTGGTGTATATTATAAAGGTTATATATTGTTACAGATACGATTATATTGTAGTTGATAGATGGATAGGAAATTATGATCGTAATGCATCTGCTGTAAGTATTATATAGGTTTATTTTACACATTTACATTAATGCGATATAATAATGAGATTGTGTACCTTAATACGTCATAAACGTTAACACCGAAAACAATGTCATCATCATCATCAGCTCACTATACGTCCCCACCGAGGGGCTCGGAGCCTACCCTAAATTAAGGGTGATAAGGTCATAGTCAACCACGCTGGCCAAGTGCGGGTCGGTTGACTTCACACTTATCTTTGAATTTCTTCTCAGATACGTGCAGGTTGCATCACGATGTTTTCCTTCACCGTAAGAACGTCGGATAAATGTACATATGTAAATCGGAAATTGAAAAACACATTGGTACATGGAGGGAATCGAACCCAGGACCTGCAGATTGCAAGTCAAGTGCTTGACCCCTGAGCCACCGACGCTCGGAAAAATAGTAATACATATAATCGAAAATAGTATAGTGATCAATATTTGTGGTGAAACTTTGACGTCCATAATATCCTTCACCGGCGTTCAAAGGGTTAAGACACGTGTCTAACTATATTTTTTGGGGTAACACAGATAATGTTTAACTTTCTACAGGCTGTTACAAACTCATTATACTTCAGAGAGGCTGACATTTCACCTGTGATTCGTATGATTAATTATACACTTGGCTACATAGATTTACTTTATCCACCCTTGACTTCAATAGAGTAAGTATAGTAGTCGTTTTTGCTTGACAGTTTTTTTTAGTAATGTACATTTACATATCGAAGTTGACAAGTAGAATATTCATATTAAAATTAATATTAGTACAGTCAGCTCCATAAATATATGTACATTTATAAAACTTCAGAAACTTGTTTTAAAAACATGTGTGCACGTATCGGTTCATATGATTCAGATCATGAGTACATGCTCTTGAAGAATACGTTTGTAAATATTTTTGAAACCAACGACCTATACATGTTTCTAAAGTTTTGTGTACATATTTATGCAGCTGACTGTACTGTTTCAGAACAAGATATTACTACAGAATTCCGACCTATGGTCCTGGTAAATTCGAGAATCAGTTCCTTAGGCCGCTAGCTCCTGGCGCCTGGTTATGTGTTCTTGCAGTGTGTTCGTTATGTATTCTTCTACTAGTGATGTCATCGAACATAGAAGGACGGCCATCTTCAACGCAGTTCGCAGTCCTTTCTGTATTTGCATCTTTTTGTCAACAATGTAAGCGTACTTTTCGGATTTGATTTTAAGTAAAAAAGTTTAAGACATTATATCGCTTAGGCATAAATTGAAATTTAAATATCCATTTTCTATAGTTGTTTAATATGTATATAAATATATTAATTATTGTCTTTTTTTACTAGTTTTCGAAGACAACAGTGAAATGGTAACAAGGAGAATAACGACAGGTAATTTGGCTTGATATCGAGTTTTGAAAAGAAACATGACATCTAATTTAATTAAAGTTGTACGTCCAAAGTTAACCAGAAGACTTGACACACCTTGTTTTAAACTTTAGCAGGTAAGATGACAATCCTGGTGACAGGATTGTCATGCGTCCTGATCTACAATTACTACACCAGCAGTGTGGTGAGCTGGTTGCTGAGCGGTCCCCCACCATCTATCAACTCTTTGAAAGAACTGCTTGAGAGTCCTTTGGAACTTATTTACGAAGATATTGGCTATACTCGGTCATGGCTGCAGGTACCAAATTTGTATTCATGTATACGTTCAGTGGCACTATATTTTTTCGTACTGAAATCAACTTGCGGGGTGAGTTAATGGTACAGAGGACATGTAGTAAAATATCCCTATGTCCTCTGCTAAATGTATGTATGTGCTTGAGGACGACGAGGAATAGGACAGAAGTGGATTTATAGGAACAACAGATACCTTTTCTGGCTTTCTTATCTGGCCTTTAAAGGTAGGCATCCCATTTTCAACCTTCTGCTTATAGCAAAGTGAACTTTACAAGTTTGCTTTATAATGTACCAAAACAATAAAAAACTTTAGAAAGGAAAAGTTAATCCAGAATCTGAAGCAATTTTTCATTAAAATCACAAATTGTAGATGCCGGACTATTATTATAACAAGAGAAATGCGAAAATAGAAGACGAACTAAGACAAAGGAAAGTTTTAAATAAAAAGAAAGGAGAACCGTTATTAGTGACTTTGGAACGGGGAATCGAAATGGTTAAGGCGGGAGGTATCTTCATTTTTAATGTGCCATCTTTAGTAGTACACTTGCTTAAAGGAAAGTTTAAGTCATTGTCAGTACCCAAATTGGGGCTCGAGTCCACCCTAAGTTCAACTGATGTGGGGGGGCTTCAAGAGTAGAGTGAATAGACATTTGCTTGCGTACCATCTTTCGGCCACATCATCTAAACATCAGGTGGGATCGTGGTCAAGCGCTAGCTTATTCAATATTCAAAAAAAAACTATCACAAACCTTTTGTTCGCCTTTTTTTGCACCCCAGTGTATAGGTTTACACCATTTTCACACCGTTGAATAGTTAATAGTATTTATCTGATCATCATCAACAGCTCACTATACTTTCCCACCGAGGGGTTCGGAGTCTACCCTAAGTTAAGGGTGATTAGGCCATAGTCAACCACGCTGGCCAAGTGCGGGTTGGTTGACTTCACACATATCTTTGAATTACTGCTCAGATATGTGCAGCATTACGATGTTTTCCTTCACCTGATCATATTTTTTATTATTATTTTTAGGTTATGCATATCACACCGAAGTGGACAATGCTAACACTCTGATATCGCGTACATTCACTCAGAACGAGCTCTGTGAACTTGGTTCATTGCAATCAATGGAGCCGACTCTTTTGTACGCTTCCTTGCAAAAGGATAGCCCTTATAAAGAGTTCTTTGTTTGGAGGTACATACCTTCTTGATTTGTTAATAATACTGTCAAATAAAAAAAATCTGCACATAATTTTGACCGCGAAGTGTAATAATTTTGACTGTAATTTTTTTTATTACACGAGCAAACCGTTCGTCTATATTTAAGGAATTTTTCAAATTTATAAACATAGATTTAACTAAGTTGTTTTTGCCTACTTTATAAGAAATTATATTTCAAATGAAATTTTTTCTTCTTTGCATCAATCATCATCATCAAACTATTGCAATAGAAATCGAAACGTTAATATTCTCACGAGTATTTTTATTCAATAAATAGGTCAGTTCAAGCTAATCAAGAACTGTTATGCAATTTAAAAATATATATTTACTGCTCTTATTAATCAGTTCATTATAAATGAACTCTTGACTACAGTTGAGCTTGGAATTTTGTTTTTTTATACATTTTCTTTTTTTTCTACTTCAAATACTGGCAGATAAAAAGAAGAAAAATAACATACAAGACAGATTTATAATGGAATTTTGAATTCGCTCGAGGTTCTATCATGTCAAATCCTTTATCTTATATTATATATCAAACGGCTTGACCGATTCTCATGAAATTTTGTGAGCATATTGAGTAGGTCTGAGAATCGGCCAACATCTATTTTTAATCTCGCGCGGACGGAGTCGCGGGCGATAGCTAGTATTATATTTTTTTTACATTATTTTGACTATAACATGAAATTGACTTTCATTGCACACATGTCGTGTTTAGCTAGCATTTTTTAATAAATGATCTCAGTTTGCTCCGCCTACGCGAACGTGGGATAATTTCCTGCATCCAGGATCGTACGCGAGCTCCCGATGTGTTGTGCGAAGGCAGTTCACCGAGAGCGCTGGCACTAGGCGGCGCGGCGCCGGCGTTCATACTGCTGGCTGCTGGATATGTTTCAGGCTTTTGTATTATGATTATAGAACGGTAAGTTAAAGTTTAATAATTTATTGTGCCAACATACTAAGTAGTGATTTCTTTTTAACACTTTTTTTTACAGTAGAAAAGTCTGAAACCTTTTTTTTCACGAATGAACCGACTCGACTTGTGAAATACCAAGGAAGGCAAGGAAGACAAGCGTTAAGTGGAAGCAATTTCTCTTTTTGTTTAAAAAATTTGCGTGCTTGTTGCCTAATTTTAATCCTCTTACTGTTCCCACCCTTTTCATAGAACCTAAGGATAGGAAGGAAAAGTGGATTCGGCGGAAGGAGCGTAGGAAAGGCGAATTCTTGTTCTTTGTCCCCGCCTCTATCGATTAACGGTAGACATCTGCAAATGCGGATGTCGACAGGTGCTTTTTGTTTGGCAACTTAAACCATAAATAACATGTTTGTCTTTGATTTTTTCAGCATTCACTATAAATTGCAAAATCGCGCTTGGCCACAATAAATTATTAAAATAGATTCAAAAATTACATAATATTTGGAGAGAAACAGCAAATGGTAACACCGTCACAAAACAGGACGATAGATCAGGTTTTTAAAAGAAAAGATTCGAAAGCACGCTATCTTAAATCCACAGAAATATTTGTTTTTGAAATTCGTAGTTATCTTGAACGTTAAAAAGATGAATAGATAAAATCACGCATTGAACTCGAATAAGACATAGAATGGGATAAATAAAAATATCGAAAAAGATGCAAAAAATTAGCGAATCGAGAGATGAAAATTAATTATTTTAAATGAATTTAGTTGTGACCGAAAAATGGATGTGAAATATAATTATTTAGCAAAACTCAGTGTCTCGTGAAATTGACCCAGCGGCGGCGGCGGCGTGTAACTTTGTATTATGCACACGATTGTATCTGCTTTTATTATAAATTGTTTCCTTTCTATAATAATTGTTTTATTGTTTCAAAATACCATAAAACCCAATTTAATTCATCTTTGTTTTATATTGATTCATAAGATAATAGCTTTTGCCCGCGACTCCGTCTGCGCGGGATTATAAAATAGATGTTGGCCGATTCTCAGACCTACTCAATATGCTCACAAAATTTCATGAGAATCGGTCAAGCCGTTTCGGAGGAGTATGGGAATTAAAATTGTGACACGTGAATTTTATATATAAGATTTATTCGGCAGTAGAGTCAAGGAGATTCGCGTAGATACCTTGTCTTAATTTGTAAACATTTTTTGATGGCGTTAGTAATAAAATAAAATAATCTTTTTTTTTAAATATTAAATAAGATTTTTTACCATAGATACCTATAGACCTAGTCTCAAAGAGTAACAGTTTCTTATTAAAGAGTACAACAAACACGTAAACATTGTGTGATAGTATAGAACTTTCGTCGCTCGTCCTGAATAAATAAATAGGCATATTGTGCATACTATATAAAACAAAAAACGTATCTACGGAATGTTGTGTAATTCTAGTAATAAGGTCGTTTCTGCTTTTTTTGTAAGCTGAAAGGAGCGGTCACTTATTATCGCTAAAATGTCGAAGTAACCATCTGCAGTTGGTACAGATAACATATAATATAGTCTTATAAAGTGTTATTTAAATTGTTTATACAGCAAAAATGTGTCGCAATGAAGTAACCACCTGCATTGCTGTCGCTTGATACAGAACAAATTAAGTTAGTGGAACTGTCGTTGTCGGACAGCTGCCAAACTATATGATTCAAAAATACACAAACATAAAGTTTGTTATAGTCAATTTAATATAGTGAACAAAATACTGTACTATGTTTATTATTATATACATCTTGAACAATGATAAAAAACATGTTACTAACATATTGAGAGTTGCTTGATGGATACTATCGAATATTCTTTATCAAGAAAAACCTATATTATTTTGTAGCTTGAAAAAGTTAAAGAACTCTAAGCCTGGGCTTAGCAGACTAGACAAGTTTAAGAATTTTGTAGGTCTGTTTGTTAATTTTGGATATTTTCGAAACGGCTGATTTTGTCAGGTCTTTTACAGAAACGTAGCTGATGAATGGGGAAATAATTAGGGTCTTTATTTAATTAGAGTTGATGTTGCAGGTAGCGGTTGTCTAGTAATAAACATTACGATAAACTTAGTTGAAAACTAAATGTTTCATAGCGGAACAATCTGTACGTAAAATAAAATATCATCTCACATATTCTCTTTAAAAAAACCAGTGATAGCTATATGTTTTTGACCAGATATTTCGGCAGTGGAAACGCCTGATAATACATATTGTATGATTACAATCAATGCGTGTATTTTTGGTGTCAATGCAGTAAAATGAATTTGCATTTCAATATTTTTGTAAAATACTACGAGGAGTGACTCGTATTTGAATTTTGGCACGGTCAGTTCTGCGGCGGACACCCGTTGCAACAATTATCCGGCTCGGTGAGCTGGCTCCGTTGAGACAACTGGAAACTTGTTTTGTCCACTGTTTGGTTTATATTGAACTAAAACTAACTTCAGGCATTTTGTAGATCAAATTTTTATGTTTTCGTAACAATATTTTGACAGAAAAGATTTGTTTTGTGTCAATATTGATTTTTTTCAATCGACAGTCATTTTAAAAGTACACAACGTATGAAACAGTGGTAGAGCCCGCTTTAACATCTTCGCACGAATTGGCCCAGCTCGCCCGGTGAAATACCACGACCACACAGAAGACAGGCGTGAAATGGAAGCAATTCCGCGTTTCGTCTGATGAGTGTGCGTCCCGGAGGCCTAATTTAGTCCTCTTTCCCTTCCCATCCTTTTCTTTATAAGGAAAGGATGGGAAGTGGAAGTGGACTTTACGGATGAGGGGATGCATGGAAGGGGAAGATATTTTCTTTCTGTGCATCCTCTCCTCCGTCGATTAAAGGTAGGCAGCGCATATGCAATTGCGTATGTCTATGGGCAGCAGTCACTTTGCTATTTCAGCGATTTCAGGTGGCTGCTCGCTCGTTTACCACCTTTTGATAAAAAAAAAGAAAAATAAGACTAGAATGTAGATTTAGTTACCATTTTAATTTCTATTCAATATGAAATAGGTTCAAGGTATATAATTAACAATTTCGATGGCAGTACAAGCATTAACTCTTTATTTTTAAATCTAGCAATAATGACATCATTAGTAGTAAAATCAGAGGTATTTGTTCTTTTAAAGGTAAATACGTACTTGAACATATTGTATAAAAGGGCATGAAACTAGTGCAGTACAAAAACGGGCGACATAGTGCGCGACACTACACACTAATGACACTGACGTCATCGACAGGTTAATGAACTTGAAATGTACAGACAGCAAAATTATATGGCTATTAGTTTTTACGCGTCAAAACAATTTTTGGAATTTTATTAAGATTTTATAACTAGACTAATCTACGTTAAAACGTCAATTTAATATAGTAGTTACAAAACAATGATTATAAAAGGATTTTTTTAATTCATAGAGTTACAAATATTCATTTGAACATTAGATGATTAATTACTTGTGTCTAACACACAAAATAACATCATTTGCACGTACATCTGCATATCTTAAAGAATAAAAAGTTTTAACATTAGCAAAAATAAAATAAAATTATTAGTGCAACTTATTTGCTGACTCTCCCTGCCTCAGAGTTCAATAGAGCCTCGCGTCGCACGCTCATTTCGTCTCCATGTAGCTTATGTGCGGCTTTCCTTACTTTTCATCGCCATTGCGTAAAATGTGGTACAGTTTATACGCTGTTGCGACTTATAGTAATACTAGATTGTGCCCGCGAGTTCGTCAGCGCGGAAATAAATAAAACTTAATTAGTAGCCTGTGTTCTTCCAGAATGTGTTTTAGATCCATGAGACATAACAGCGAGATCTGTTGAGCCGTTCAGTAAGGTATCTAACAAACATCCTTCCATCTAAATATTCGCATTTATAATATTAGTGAGAATTAATACTAGGAAGGTCTTTATGAAAGATGTCAATAAGTTTCATCATGTTTTATCATTTTATGGAAAACGTGTCGAGTGGAACGAACCCTTTTATTACGTAAGTTGCAAGTAAAGTCGGCAGGTTTTGATTTACATTGCCTTGTGTGTGGCTCTTACGCGATATCTTTTAACTTGACACACAGTATAAAGACTGCAGTGTGCGAATGGTCGCTGTCAAGACTAAACCTAGGATTTGTCCTCAGTAAGCTACCTTGCGATATGCTCGAATTTCCATCGGGGAAATGGAAAATATTATTTCACATATTTAATGATCAATTCCAACAGGTCTATACATATTGTAAAGGTAAAACAAAGAACTATCCATTTTTTATTTTTTAGATTTGATTTTGAAAAAAATCTAAAAATATAGAACAGTTATAATATTGCTTTATTTTTAAATGATGTATAATCTTTTTCGTGGTTTTTAATATAATGTTGGTGCGAAACGAGATATTGCGATTCAATACAATTTACTAATTGATAGTGAAAGATTGCAGGAGTTTAATCTTACTTTTTACTAATATTATAAATGCGAATGTTTGTTTGAAAGTATCTTCGGAACAGCTAAAGGGATCTCGACGAAATTTGACATAGATATAGAACATAGTCTGGAAGAAAACTACACGCTACTTTTTTATATCTTGCGGACAGAGTTGCGGACGACAGCTAGTATATACAATTTTATAATGGTTTAGTCATAAAGTTAGTCATCTAGTGTTATCTAGACGTAATCTTTCAAGTGTTTATTAGTTCAGTATATCTATTGTTTGTTGAGTACGCACTTGTCCTTGCGAGCGTACAAGTGTCGTATGTCGCAAAATATCAAATGCATTTGCAACTCGCAATTTTCCATAACCACAAGCTTGTATTGAATAATCTATTTTGAAATTCTTATTGTGTTTTAGTTGGAAATATACTTCTGTACACCTTTCACACTCCAAACACAACAATATAAGAATCAAAACCTACATTTTTATAGTAGAAGCATACAAGCAATTCGTTTGTGACTAAAACTTTTTTATTTTTATTTAAAGGTGCAACAAGCAAGCGGCCAAAGTAGCCAAGCGATCGCTACCCATAGACTTTTATAATTGTCGATGCTTGGCCTACCTTAAATCGACATATGAGGGGACGCACAGAAAGGGAATGTTCTCGCTTCCTTTACGTTGCCTTCTCCGTCAAATCCACTTTGCTTTCCTTTACATATAAGAAAAGGATGGAAAAGGAAAGGAGACTTAAACTAAGATAACGGCACGTAAGTGTCAGTAATATACAAATATGTATTATACTATCCATTCAATTTATTAAAAGCATAATTTTATAAAACATATTAAAGTTTATTAGAAAATATGTCTTTTCCAGTAACAGCAACTACCAATAGAATCAAAACCGGCGATAGTCCAATTGTTATTCCAGAATTCGGATCGCAAGCTTTCTTAGAATGATCTGGAATTGTCCAAGCGACGTTCTTTAAGTCTTCGTTTCCATTAATAATGGATTGCACAAATTTTTCCTCATTTTTACTTATTGTTGAATTTCTGCTTAGAACCCAAGCCCATACTGGAAATGTAAAATAAATTAAACAACGGTTTTTTGTCTTATTCAAACAAGTCAAAGGCAATTTTAAACTGATATATAAACACGGCTAACACTCAGTGAGTGACGGGCCGCGTCCGCGAAATAATACCAGTACCACTCATCCTGATGAAGGGCCCCCGATGGGCTCGAAACTAGTCGGTGCCGACACCGGACGTATATACGTGAGTGTTTAGCCGTGTTTATATATCAGTTTAGTAAAATGTCTCACGAAAGTTTGAATAATTTAAAGGCAATTTTGTTTGTGATAACTTTCAGCTAGGTGTTATGAGTTGTAGGGATCATATTTAATATTTAATTTAAATTGTATAATCATAGATGTATACTAATAATATAAAGAGGAAAGGTTTGAATGTTTGTTAACAATAAATAGGCGCCGACCCTACTTCTTTCACTGTTGAGAAGTTACACTATCCGTGGTTGACGTAGGCTATAATTAGATTTTTATAAATCAGCAATGCCGAAGTCAAGGACGACTATTAGTAAAATTACCTATTATAAATAATTACTTAAGGTAGAATATAAAAACGTACCATTTTTTGACGAATTATTAATATTTTTGCAACTGTAGACCACAGCGTAGTTGGTGTAATTCGTTGCCAATACAATTGAATTGTAGATTATATCTGAAAGATAATTTATTTTTATTTTATACACAAATTTAAATTTGTAAAATGTTTAGTAATAAATTATCAAATCTTACCTTCGTAAGTTATAGTAAATTGACCTTGGACAGTATTTTTAACTCCATACGGTACAACAATAGTTCCGTTTCTATATTTGATTTTTTTCTCATTTATTTCCTTGTTAGATATTGTTATATTGGAGAAGGAATCTTGCGTTGCGTATATCTTAGTAGTTGAACAAGTACCACATTCTTGTGCGTTTGGTATACGTTTGATTTGATACCAATCGCCTGATAACTGCAAAATAATTCAACATTTGTTTTACAAACTTTTTAACTCTTAATTAAATATTTTAATTCACAAAGATTATACGTAATTTTATGTAAAGGCCATCATTAAACTCATTTTTCGGTACATAAAAAAAGCTGATCATGTTTTTTTAGTGTCCAAATAAAAATTCTTTGTAAAACATTCAATATTGTTTTAAAAAGATGTTTTATTTGTTGATTTATGATGTCACGTCATTCATTTTGTAAATACATATTTTATTTATTATTCTAGAGATACTGCAGCTTGGATGGATTGTGTGAAAGAAAATATGGCTAAGAAGGGGATGGATTCAGATATGATGATAGAGATTTATACAGGAGTAGTGCCGAAACTCGGTTCACAATCCGGTAACTATAACGAAGTAACCGTCCGAGCCGAGACTCCTGAGGGAGCCCTCGAGTCTTGTTACTCTTAAACGAGGTTCAGGCTAAGCGCCATCTGCGCTCGGCCACCTCGAGCCCGGTGAAGCTGTAAAGGCCTCCTCGAGGCAAACAGTGACTACTCAGTCACAAATAAAAAGAAACTCTGTAGGGATAAGGGCAGGTTGATGACGATTCTAAAGTTTCTGGAGATTAGTAACTAAATCTATTATGTGGTACACATATTAAATAATGATTAATAGCATAGATATCATGATGAGTAATTAAACGAACATCTAAAAACAAATACGCAATAATTTCCTATACAAAGTAAATATTAACATTGTTATCACAATGGCTTTCTGAGGCATAAAATATTTGTATAAAACATATCGTCATCCCTGTCATTATCATTGAAAAATTAGAGATAACAGTATGTTTTAAACGGTTTTGGTCTCGAAAACCCACGGTTAATCTTATCAGAGTTGTTATAAGTCTTAAATACATACCTGAGTCACATTCAAATCTCTCACGGCTAGTATATTTCCAAAGTTACATGTTCCATTGCGCGCTATTTGTCCCGATGCAAAGGTAATTAAAAACAACGACACTATTAAAGGCAGCATTGTAAAATTTAATTTAAATAAAATATATAAAATAAAAGTCTGTACACTGAAACTCTCTGTTAAGAATTAAAAAATATTTTTGATGAACTTATCTTAAATAGACTTTTAATTTTTATGTCATTAAAATTTATTGAGAATCATTAAAATGTAATTAATTCGTTTGATGATTGTTCAAGTTGTTATGCGGTGATTTGTAATAGAGATACGCTAAAGAGAAATCATTCAAGTAAATTTATATACATTTTTATACTACTAGCTATCGCCCGCAACTCTTTCCGCGCGGAATTAAAAAAAATGCTATGTATTTTTGCAGACTACGTTTTATAAGTGTGACAAATTTCATCGAAATCCGTTCAGTCATTCTGGAGATATCTTCAAAGAAACATTGATCCATCTAAACATTGGCAGTTATAATATTATAATAGTAAGATTTATAAACTTCATATCAAACATACAACACATCAATGGGAAAAGCGAAAGGAAATGAAAGATTGTTCAGTTTAAAGTATTCTTAATCAGAACATTAACAATTTAATTAAAGTTAATTAAATTCTTTCCAGCTATAAACAGAACAAGGAATGTAAGAACAGGTGATATTCTGATGTTGAAGCCAGAGTTTATGTTACAAGCTTCTTTAGTGTGTTTTGTTTCAATCCATGTAGCGTTCTGTAGATCTTCATTTGATTTTATTAAAGCATCAACCGTTGTTTTATCAGCTTGTTCCAAAGATGTACTTTTGCTGTACACCCAAGCTGCAACTGTTAAAAAAAAGTTATAATTTCCATACCATTTTCGTATGGAAATGCGTAATTTTTAGTGCAAGTTTTGATATTGATATTTTAATATTGGTTCTTTACTGTATGCGAGCATCGGTGGCTCAGGGGTTAAGCACTTGACTTGCAATCCGCAGGTCCTAAGTTCGAATCCCGCCATGTACCAATGTGTTTTTCGATTCCCGATTTACATATGTACATTTATCCGACGTTCTTACGGTGATGGAAAACCAAAGATCTGTGTGAAGTCTACCAACCCGCACTGGACCAGCGTGGTTGACTATGGCCTAATCACCCTTAACTTAGGGTACGTATAGTAAGCTGATAATGATGATATAACATACCAGCTGAACGTGTTGCGTTGATGCTCGCACATGAGTATAGCAATACATATTTTGTGGGATTAACGCCCAATAAGACTGTATCGAAGGTATAATCTGTAAAAAAAAAACTCCGACTGAGGGCTAATGAGACAGAGATACTAGAGACCTAAGTCTTCTAGTCTTTTTTTCCATTTCAACCTTTAATATGGGAATAGATTAGAAGAGGAAGTAGATTCGTTGAGGAAATGTAAGGATAAGAAATGAAAACATCCTATTCTTTCGATTTTTATCTACTATGACGATTAAAAGTATCCAACGCCTCTATCTAACAAGTACAAGACTATCTTACTTAGCCATAAGATTAGATGGATGGATGGATGTTTGTAAAAAGGTACTGCCGGAACGGCTTAACGGATCCTGATAAAATTTGGCACAGATATAGAACACAATCTGGAAGAAGAAATAGGCTACTTATTTTTTTTAAGACTTGTAAAATTGATTCATTCAAAATTCAAACAATTAATTTCTACTTACTTTGATAATTCATATTGAACAAGCCCAATGTTGCATTTATTATAATAATACGACCTTTTGTGTTATGCACGTGGTCGCCATGAACCTCTCTATGTGCGAGAGACACGTACGATGTAGTATTTTCATTTTCAATAGCTACAGTCAATGTGGAACATTCTCCAGTGTCCAATGGATTCTCTATATGTTGTATTTGATGCCATTCTCCTAGCAACTGAAAATGTTTATAGATAAAGAAAAAAATCTACGCTACTATTAGAACGCTAATTTAACAGTGGTAGAGCCCGCTTTAACATCTTCGCACGAATCGGCCCGGCTCGCCCGGTGAAATACCACGACCACACAGAAGACAGGCGCAAGTGGAAGCAATTCCGCGTTTCGTCTAATGAGTGTGCGTCCCGGAGGCCTAATTTAGTCCACTTTCCCTTCCCACCCTTTTTCTCATAAGGAAAGGATGGGAAGTGGAAATGGACTTTCCGGATGAGAGGATGCATGGAAGGGGAAAATGTTTTCATTCTGTGCATCCTCCCCTCCGACGTTTAAAGGTTGGCAACGCATATGCAATTGTGTACATATATCTATGTGCAACGATCACTTCGCTATTTCAGCGATTTCAGGTGGCCGCTCGCTCGTTTGCCACCTTTTGATATAAAAAAAAAACATACCTCTGTAATGTTCAATGTTTTCACAGACGCAATATTTTCCCAATCACAAGGGCCATTGCGGATAACTGTTCCTAAAGCAAACGAAATAATACAAAAGAAAAATATATAACGAAACATGTTGATGTTGTAATTTAGACTGGTTACAGTGATAGTTTACAGTTGACTGACTGAAATATAAATAAAGACTGGAGTTATCTTAAGTGTACTTAAGCGATTATAAAGCTTAATGCATAACGGCACCGCTTAATCTGACAATGTTTCATGAAAGTGAATATGATATGTATATCCTTATACTATTGCGATATGGAGATGAATTGTTATGTTCTTTAAACCAATTTCTAGTTTTTATCTTCATTATTTAAAGATTTATTTTATCACGTGACTAAAATAACTAAAAAAGTACTAGATTTCGACCTAACTTTGCTCGGGACGATTGAATACAAAATATAAAATCTCTCAAAGTACTTGCTTATAGCTTTCTATTGGTGCAAAATTTTAAAAAATCATGTAATATTCCGTACTGCAACACGGGCGTGAGAACAGCGCGGAGGTACCTTTCAGACCTCACCCGTCGCTCTCTCCTCGCGTCTCTCTGATTACTTATATTGTTTCGTGTGTAGACTAGCCTTTATTTATTTATATTAAAACAGTAATTGACCTACTAGCTTCCTGGGTGTATATGTATACCACTATTGATTATTAGGTAACTACTTGATAACTAATTGGGAAATACCTGTTGTGAAATAATCAACAGTATGTAAATATTTATTTTATTCTACTTAATTAAATTATAAGGCGTAAAACTGTAAACTTAGTTAATTTAATAAATAAATCAACTAAGTTTGCCGAGTTCCGTCATCGGACGACGCGACAGACCGCCAGGTTCCATCCACACCAACTGGATGGCTGGCATTCCACACTGGTGCGATTCTAGCGCAATTTTTTGCCTCGCACAGCCGCGTTGTGGAACGATCTGTCCTCGGCGGAATTTCAAAACCAATACGACTTAGGGACCTTCAAGAAGCGCGGATACCATTTCCTTAAAGGCCGGCAACGCATCTGCAGTTCCTCTGGTTTTGCAGATGTCCATGGGTGTCGTTGTTCCTCCCACCTCGGTGTTCCCGCGGCTCGTTTGCCCCTTCTCTTATAAAAAAA
This sequence comes from Papilio xuthus, assembly GCF_000836235.2. NCBI lineage: Eukaryota > Metazoa > Arthropoda > Insecta > Lepidoptera > Papilionidae > Papilio > Papilio xuthus. The sequence goes on along the minus strand of NW_013531107.1, from coordinate 5,462,989 downwards.
TCATAAACTTCATCCGGTGTCGGCACCGCCAAACACATCGCAGGCTCTTCAAATTCTCTTGCAGTGAGAGATAGCCCGCGTTCGCGAAATAATGCCAGTCCCTCTCACCCTATAGAAGAGCCCACGATGGGGTCGAAAGTAATCGGTGCCGACACCAGATTAAGTGGACGTGTTGAAGGCGTTTTTATTTTGATCAATAAAATATATATTAATTAAAATAATTCTAGCAGATTGTCCCGTAACATTCTGGGTAAAGGGTCATTTGTTTTGCTTGTACAGTCCTGACACGAATTCCGTGATCTTTGCCTAATCTAAAGTAGAAGTGTTAAACATACCGTGCGGGGATTACCACGAACATTCATTTAAAAGGACGTCAGACTTGATATTAGAAATATATATTACTTATGAATGAGTGTTCTATGTAAATTTGTTATCAGCGAAATATCAATTAAAGTACAAGACTCAAGTACTTGTTTATCATAAATCCGTCACTTTAGTCACACTGATGAATAATGTAAATATTTATTTTATTACTTATGATGTGTATATTTTCTAATTATCTATGTCTATACTTTTAAAAACGATTTACAAGAAAGGTAAGCTGTATAAGCAAAGGATGAAAATTATTATTCAGCGCCTTCAAAGATAAAATAGCAATTCGTTGTAATTGTCATTTCTCTCGTTTTTTTTTCTAAGTAAAAAATATTTCGTTGTCTTAAACGTATATTAAAAACGTATATTTTAAAGCCTTGTTTAAATTTATAAGGTACTTGTCTGTCGGTACTAAATTTAATTAAACGATATAAATTCCGTTCCGTAGAGGAACTTGTTAATTGCCCTCAGTAGTGATTGAGAGGCCGAATTCACTCGTTTTTTCCAAAGTACCCAACTTTCGCAATTTACCTTTAAAATCAAATTAATTATGACGCCGTTTGAATTTTATTTTTCAATACAGGTCTTTTTTATTATTTAATTACGTAATAACATAGAAGAGTTAAGTAACAACAGACAGTTTCTCGTAGACGTTGTAGCGAATTGTAGAATGTTCTACGATTCGCTTGTAGACGGGTTCCAATACCATGTCACTTGTAATTTATGATGGGTTTCACTTGCAATTTATAATTGCAAAATATCCTCAAAATATAAACAATTAATTTAAATTTGTGTTTTAAAATAAAAAAGATACGAAAACTTACATAAAAACGGCCAAAACACGACGTATATTCGTGCGGTTCCTTCATGTGAGTGTTTTAGCCGTTTCTAAAAGTTTACGATAATGTCTCATGAATAATTTAAGTTATGAAAAATAACATTTTATTCATAAAATAATACTAAGAAAGTGTTTTAAATACTTCAATGCTCCAGTAAAATAAATGGTTGCGGCAAGAGCGGATGCTTCATAATCCATGGTGGACATTGTTGCAGTGCGATCTCTCGCTATCTTTGCTAATTACAAAAAGATTACGTAAAACTATCTTTTGTCCTTAAACAAAGAGAAAGAGACAAGAAAACGTAGTAGATTCCTTTGTACTAGCGCAATTTTTTCTTGATAAGAATTCTATTGAAAACATCCGTATAAGTTTCGCTTAAATAGAAACTAAGGCAGCAAAGAATCTCTTTTATTATCTATCTATAATAAATTATTTCTAATATAACGAATGTTTAAAATACACAAGCTTTTAGCGCGTTTTAATTAAAGAGTAAAAAATATCGTACCTTTTTTAGATTAATAGCTGCTTTTAATTAAGAAAAAAAAACTTTTGTCTCGATTAGAATCACGATTTATGTGCAGTGATTTAAAAGAGAAAAAACCCTTTGATTACATTTTTACGTAAATTCCTTTTTAAATAATTTTTTTTATAACCGTGGATTTCCACTGACAAGACAATTTTATTATACTATTTGTCACCCTCTTTGTTTTAAAACAAATAATAGTGGAATTTTGCAATAATATAATTTAAACATTTCCTATATTTTTAAATTTAAATGTTCTATTGGATTACATTTTCTACAAAAAAAAAAGATGTTGTCCTGAAATTATTAACATTGTACTTTTAGTACACGTGAAAAGTTCCAAGCAAAAAATCAGAGTGCAAGAGCCACTTACTTAATACCCTCCATTCTGTAGCGCCGTCGCGCCGCTCTCAGTTCAATGACCCCGTCTACTTCGCGGATTCGCTGTCTCCATCCACATACTACACTTACTGTAGGTTTCGACTACAATTCACTACTATTAACACATATTGTCCTCTCTCACATTTCCTTTGTAAAAATAGAGACAACTAGAGTAGAAATATATACTTACCTATATGTCGCATCTATTCCAAGTATACATATGTGTTATTTTATTAAACCAATAGTAGACCGTAAAAAAGTAATATAATTAATGTTCTTGAAGATAATGCAAAACATAGTTAAGGTTAACGCCTATTCGTCCACTTCTCGACCACCAGGTATCATCCCGCCTTGCGATCTTCGCAGAGTTCACGCATCGCCGCGTCGACGTCACTGTTTAAGCGGGATAGATATAAATTTATTAATAAAACGATACGTCATTCTCGCTTTGCACGGGTTGACGGCGTCTGGTTGGCGAGGTATCACCGTTAAGGCGTCACGCGGTCGGGTTAATGAATGAAAGTAAGAAATTTATTATCTTTTAGTTAATTCTTCGAAGTACAATATCTAATGTATATTTTACTGCAGGAATTCGAATATCCTACCCTTGTATCAAAAGGAGGCTTTACGCTCGCTCTGATGTTACCCCTTTAAAACAAAGGAATGTAAGAATTTTTCCAGCGACAAATTACACGATAGAGTGCTCACGGAAAATTGAAATTAAGGAATTTTCCAAGAATTTTCTTGTTAAAATAATACAAGAGAAATTCTCGGAAGGGATATATTAACAATTTAAAATTAAATGTGACGTAAAGTGATACAAAAAAAAATAACATTAGTCGATTCCCTGTTTTAAAAATTGTAAATACATTTTAATTAACGTTATCAATGATTTATATAAATTTATAAGACCTATAATTTTTTCAATTGTGTAATTATTAAAAAAACATATAAATTAATAGACATATCTATATTGTTCTCTTTTCAGTCTTTACTAAACGGTTAACTCTTCGCTAAATATATGAAATTTAATGTAAAATTAATCTCAGGAAATAATAACACGAAGAAATTTAAAAGCAAGTCATGAAGGAATTATTCTTAATCATGTCTATAAGACATAAATATAGACGATGTCTCATGTTAAGCCTAAGCTTTACCAACAAAAGATATATGTAAATGATGATTTGATTTGAAAGGAAAATTAAAGTTTGTTAGTTAGTTAGAATTTCTCATCTGTTCATTTATAATGCAATTTATTTTATTCATTCTCCCATTCATTTGTTTTACTTAAGTAATTTTATTTACGGAAACAATTTATCAAAACCATAGGAACATACCTCGCGTAATTAACATTATCACGTCGACCACACGTCTAAAGCTGATATTCACAACAATGAGTAAACACCCTAACCGCAGCTCGTGGGCAATGTATCGGCCTAATTAACATGGATCGCGGTTTATCAAGCACGTATAGTCTCGTTTACATTAGACCTGTGACACACTACAGTCGTCAGAGTACACATTGTTCTATAGTCTTGTAGGTGTAGGTTAACTAAGTGGAATGATTGTAATTTTTTTAAATCATAATTTGGCAAACGAGAAGTGGCCACCTAAATTTCCAGAAGTGTCCACTAGCTTAGGCAACCGCAATTATAAATGGGTTGCCTACCTTGAATCGACGGAACTTAAAAAACAGGTGGTTGGTTTTGATAGTGGTATAAAATTGGATTTTCTTTTTCTAGATGAAAGGAAAATATGTCACTAAACAAACAAATTAAGGCCCCTTTTGTTAGTAGAATAAATTATTAAAAGTTGTAAAATTGAATAAAACCCAAAGTAAACTTTAAACACAAGCAGAAAGTTTTTGGATCCGAATGAAAAACTCTGTTGCAAAGTAATCCATTAAAATTTCATCAAGTTTTTTTCTTTAACCATTTAATTTCCTCGTAACTTTTTATATAGTTTTCCTTATCGACATTTCAACTTATCAATTTTACAGAAGTTAAGAACTTTTAATTAGAAAATTATTATTCGAAGATTTATGAAAACTATGGTTTAATTTGGTGAAAAAAAAATTATTAGAAACCCATAAATTAAATTTTAAAATAAACTAAAATATTATGAATTTTACATTACTTCTTATAATACTATTATACTAAGACAGAATACTTCTGTGAACAGTGGACAGACTTGCCTAGTTTGGGCATCACTAGATTACACAAAATAACCATAAATGGTAACTTAAGGATAATTTAATTTCTCAGTTATGTGCAATTTTTATGTTAGTTAATGTTTTTGGTTTAATCTTTATAAAAAACTTTTTCTTTCTTTTTTTCACACGTCCCCACTAAGGGCAAGGAGCATACCATATGTTAGGGGTGTCATCTTGTTTCATATGTTCATTATATTCCATTTTCAATCCACTCTTACACCTAATTTTCTTTACGGCATCTCTTTTACTTGTTGCAAGAATGTCAGACGTATGATCGGCAAAACTATGAAATTACTGTTTTTATAATTGCTACATTCATTCATGAAATAAGATGCTTCAATGTCACCGCCATGCATCGAAACAAGACCTAAGCAAGCCTACTAAATATTTGTACTTGTACATTTGTACATGTATCTTGAACAGAATTTCCTACAATTATAGTAGAGTTTGCCGCTGGCGAGTAGAGTATTTACATCACTTCCGCGTTTCTGATTGAACTCTACCGTATGTTAATTGATTCGTTTGCTTTGGGAAACCATCTTAAAGTGTGTACCTCAGTGTTGTATGTGAATTGATTAAATAAAACACATATTTAAATGTTTTTTAATTTATTTCAGTGATTACTGATTACATATTTAATAATAACATACAATATCTTAGCCTAGTGATTCTAAAAAAATCATTTCCAATACCACCTTACCTAGTTATTTATGTGGATTAATCCTTTAAAAAATTACTGTTAAATTTAGTTGTTAGCTTAAATAATGAAGATCCATTAAATTGTTGACATTAAATTAAAAATATTATATTTTTAATCGTTCAAATGTTGACAATTCGGTTTTAAAGCAAATAAAAAATATCTTTGGTTTAATTTAACTTAATATAAAATAAAACTCTAAAAACTTAATACACGTAATAGATTGATTTAAAAATAACGAGAGACATCAAAACATTATATCAGTTAGAGAAAAAACTTCGCCTCCTTAATTCCGATTGTAGTCCTTAATTTACGATAAAGGTCATTTTAAATAAACAGTTAAGTTTCAATTTTTAATTAAATCTACGGCTAATTCTCTGAATTGCATGATTTATTATATAATTTAACAAACAACTTTGACATTTGTTTATTATTAATAACTAAATCTACATTTACATACTAAATTCCTATTTCAATACTATTCATGACTAAGAAGGGATAGAATATGATTGATCGAATGTTTAGATGAAAGAGACAGAAATAAAAAAAAACATGATAAAGGGAGATAATAAATAACGATTTGATCATGTACGTATCAGGAATTGACATATGTTTCTTGAATTGTATTTATTTTGAAAGGTATCCATGGATGATATATTTATTGTCCATGTTGTTTTTCCATTAAAATAAGATGACGGATTCTAATGAGATGACATCTAACAATCCGTAGGTACTCACAGCCTGAATGATTTTCATTAGTTCATGTATTTATAAGTATGATAAGGAGAAAGTTTTATTAAGTTAAGGATTAATTTTTAGGTTATTTTCTTTAATTTTAATCTATGTTAACCTACAGTGCGTAAGTTTATTTTTATTTTTCTATTTTAATCAAATTTAGGATCATAAGGAAACCCCCTTTTAAATGGAATGTTAGTTTAATACTAAAAGTGTAAAGGAAAATATTTCTCAAATGTAAAAGAATCTTAATATTAATTTACTTTAGAAATATTTTCGCTTAAACACTGTTAACACTTAGATATAATTTAGAAGTTGTTTATTTTGGAAACTACGATACATCATTTTTATTGAGTAATTTTGTGACTAATGTAAATTTTAATTCAATTTAAAATTTTCGAATTATATACTAAGCTAATCAAGGTGCTAGATTTTAAATTTGATATTGATAATTCATCTTAGTTATTAAATGGCTAACTGTGGGTTTCTGAAATCAAAATATTCGTTTAAATCATATTGTTATCTCTGTTTTTTCGAAGATAATGACAGGGATGACGATATGTTTTATACAGAGATTTTGATGTCAGAAACCTACGGTCAATGGAACAAATGGAAGAGAAGAACTGTATGAGAGAATAGATAAATAAAAAAGGTATTTTATCATTAAAAGAATAATAAATAAATGTTGTATGTTTCAATATGATAGACTAAAGTGGAGCATAGAAGATAGCTAAGTTAATTATTCAATAGAAGCATTTCTAGATAATGGCACCGCAGAATGTACCTGTGTATTTATAAAAAAACGTATCCTATTTCATCTTAATATTATTTAGCGTTCAAATGACGCATTTTAATAATTTTTAATTTATTACATCTGGTCTACATTTAACGATATCTTTCGTATTATTCTTCTACGTTTCCTTATATTAAAGATTCCTTTATTGCCAATATTTTAATTCCTTAGTGACATAACTCTGTGATTCGACGTATAATTGTTAAGTTGTGATCTGCGATTAACCCTATATATTTAAAATGTTAATATTATATTTTTAAATACAAAGTATCATGAGCTCAATGAAACTTCATATTTAATTTTTCTTTTAATTCTAATTCGGTGGCGAAGCTTTTACTCGAAATATTAAAAATAATAAAAACACATTTATTTTAAACTAAACGAAATATTAGCTTCATTGCTTCTTATTTCGTTTTGTTTATTTGATAATCCAATGCAAGTCCATACATTTATCGAAGAGGAAGTTGCATTTATGTATGAGACCGAAATGGATTCATCAATATTTTAATAAAATAATAAGAAAACAAAGTGATTCTCCCGTTATTATCAAATTAATCTTTTAAATTATATTAAAAAATAAACTCTTTATGATTAACTGATATAAAATTAAGTCGGTTGTGACAATGTCAGTGGGTAACATTTAATTTTTCAACACGGCTTCCGCCTCCGAGTGCTACTGTAGACTCATGACCAAACATTCTAATACTAGAAATACAAAATTTAACGTATTTACAACCATTTTTTTTAAATATTTCAACAGAACACCCATAAGTACATTCTTGCGTCACGCACAGTCAAAATGTACATTCTTTACAATAGACAGAAATAAAAGGACTAGATAATGTTGAACATAAATTAAATGTAATTAAACGATATATATTAAATCAACTTTTGGCATTTCTACGTCAACTTTTCGATCGATGGACATGTTAACTACGTGTTTACCTTTATATTGTCTGGCAGTTTCTTGATATATTTTGTTAGATAATTATCATATTTATTTCCAATTTTATGTCCAACTTACATCTTCATTGAGCATCAATCGATGGTATGAAGTTCAGACCAGACTCTTTCTTCGTTCGCCAAATTTTGTCTTTTAAAATTTTCGGTGATATTTTTTTTTATATTTACTTAATTGTTAAATGATTACATAATGATGCATTTTCCTTTTTCAGCCCAAGGGTTGTTTTTCTTATCAGGGGCATGTATGAGAGGGTCGTTCTTTTCATTCTCCTCAACATACTCCCGCATTCTGAAAGAGAAACAAGAAATTATAAATAAAAATAACTAGTTGTCACCTGCGACACCGCCTGAGCGGAATTAAAAAAAAAATTAGTAGCCTAAGTGTTCTTCAAGCAAGATCTATGCAGCCGTTCTGGAGATACTTTTTTAAAAAACATCCATCCATCCATACATTCAGATTTATAATATTAGTAAGATTTTTCTTCTAAAAATGTGAAGACAGGAAACGGAAACGATGCGATATTTATCTCTTAAATCTTTTGGATAAATAGTTTATTATTGCTAAATTTTACATATACTTTGTATTTAAGTCCAATGTATTTTTTTCGGCACTTTCATAATACGAAGAGTTTCTTACTTTTGATTTAATGAATACAGACCAAACATTCAATATTTATGATACGTATTAATATTGATAATATATGAGTTTATTTTGGCATGCGATGAATCGACCCGCAAAATAACTGACCAATATCTAAAGAATATATTTACTTTACGCCTACGTCAGTTATAGGCTTAAAAAGAAATTTGTTTGAGCTAAATAATGAAATACCTTAAAATTTATTTTACTTTGTATTTAAGTTCTTATAAATTTAGGAGAGTAGAGGTCGCACGCCCCTTCTTTCAATTTAATTAAAAAAAAACATAATTAGTAGCCTATGTGTTCTTCCAGACTATGTTCTATATATATACCGAATTTAATCGAGATCCGTTCGGCCGTCTGGAGATCAAACAAACATCCATCTAAACATTCGCATTTATAATATTAGTTAGATTATTTAGAATAATAGAATGATGAATTCCCAGACTAAGATGATTAATAGAAACTTCAGTTTTTATTAGACCAAAGGACATATACAGACTCTTGGTCCGTACTTTTTGCAAAATTTCCTTATGTCCTAAATTACAAGTGTTCCTATTAACTTTAACATTTAAAGATATCATTAACTTTTGAATATCATGAAACATGAATTCGATTCGAATTCAAAATGTAATTCATAACGCGAATAACAACGATATTGTTTCCAAAATGTAATCAATCGCCGAATTCGTAGCAAAATGGAGCCGTACATAGCAATGTGCTCGTATCTGCTGATTGGTAAAATCCAATAAAACAATCTGCTAACGGACGAGGATGCGGCATGTCAGTAATTTTACTCCCAGTTATTATTAAATGCAAGCATCAATATTTATAGGAAACTAGCTGCCGACCACGACTTCGTCTACGCGGGATGAAAAAGATAATTAGTAACCTAGGTTTTCTTCCAGACTACGTTCTGCATGTATGTCAAATTTCTTCGAGATCTGTTCAACCGTTACGTAGATACCAAATCCATCCATCCATCTAAACATTCACTTTTATAATAATTATAATAAGTAAGATGTAATCGTTATTAGTTTGGAAAAACTACAGTCAATATTTCCTAAACGCGCGTTTTAAAATGTGACGTAATGAAAGATCCGGATCCTTCTCTAGAAGAAGTCACTTACAAAGATAAGAGATAGGGATCTTTATTTGCAAAGGAAATAGAGGTTCGAATTACTCAAAGTGATTTCGTTTTCGGACGGAGCTAAGTGGTTAATGGATCTTTATAATGCTAACAGAGAATTGCTACATAACTATTAACGTAAGAGTTGTTGTAGACTTCACTATCTTATTTTACTTTTAAAAAAATAGTGTAATTTTATCATAATTATGGATTCTTCGTTTTACCAGCTAAGTTGTTCATAAAATAGCAATATTTGTCTTTTAAAATATTGCTATAAAATCTTATTTATTTCCAATCGTATTTCGAACATCATATAAACAAATACATTCGCCTAAAGTAAATAATAAATAATATCATACTCAAATTGTATCAAATGAAAACAAAAAGATTGCTTTTTAACTTTATATAGAATAACAGTGATTTCCGTCCGTCTTTATAAATAATTCATTTCTGAAAACCGCACCACGAAAACATCCGTAGATAGTAAGAAAATCAATTCTAGACTTTATTACTATGCTGATAAGGATTAAATTTATAAGCGATGTTTACAAAGGAAAGTAGGACGGGTAATGTAACAGCGAAGTTATAGAAATCCACAGGACAATTCGGATTCGCTGTTGTGTGTAAACACATGATGTATTTTCGTACTTTACGGCGAATTAAATCCACATTTACATTTTTGCTTCGTTTAAACGTTTTGTGGGTAACAAGCGAGAGACATACTTAAAGTAAACGCTATTAAAAAACCTAACCTAACCTTAAAAAACAGACAGCATTTCAATAATTTTTTATTAAATAATATCATAAACATACTCGCTGAAACAGCGAAGTGACCGTTGCCCATAGACATACGCAATTACATATGCGTTGTCTACCTTTAATCGACGGAGGAGAGGATGCACAGAAAGAAAAAATATTTTCGCTTTCAGGTGGCCGCTCGCTCGTTTGCCAACTTATGATATAAAAAAAAACTGTTCCTAAGCAAGATATGGAAAATTTCATATAACATTATTAATCACAGATGAAGGGAAAAAATGTTGCAGTGACCCTTCAAGAAGCGCCTATCTTCTACTCAAAGGCTGGCAACGCATCTCTAGTTACTCTAGTAATGTGGATGTCTACGGACGTTGATGATCACTTCGCTGTTCTCGCTGATTGTTTGCCCCCTCTCCCTTCTCTTATAAAAAAAGTAATCCGCAGAAGCCTTACATATAGCTAATAAAGCTAAAAGAAGCCAACAAAGGTTAGAGAGACCTTCCCATAGTAATAGTTATGATCTACTAGTTATTCCCGCGACTCCGTCTGCGCGGAATTAAAAAATAGTAGCTTATATGTCCTTCCAGAGTTTGCTGAATAAGTCGAGGGCGACCGCTACTCACTTTATTATAGGTCGCGCTATTGATTACGCTACGAAAATAGCAACGAATCGATGTCGGCTGAACAGAGAAATAGTAACGCACTTAAGGTGTTTTAGACGTTATGAGACTAAATTGTCTTGCCTACATAACGAGACTAGTTTTTAATATTAAAGACTAGCTATCGCGATTTCCTCCGCGCGGAATTAAAAACAAACTTAATAATGTGTTCATGTGTTTTTCCAGACTATTTTCTAAGTCTATACCAAATTTTAGCGACATCCGTTTAGCCGTTCCTGAGATATCTTCCAACAAATATCCATCCATCTAAACATTCGCATTTATAATATTAATAAGATAATTATTAAACCGAACGTCTATACAAGTTTCTAAAGATTAGTGAATGAACACATATTTATGTACATAATGATTATTCTGTTCTTCTTAATTTTAAAAACAAGTGATAAATATATTTTCTATTACAAACGATATTCATAATATATTTGACAGCTATATTAGAATAGTAAGCGCGCCCTTATTCCGTCCCCAATAGCGGGGGGTTCTTGAACGGTAGGAAACACCCCGCTGCACAGGGAGGGACTATTTTTTTGGGTCAGTTATTTTGGATAAGTTGTCGTGATGCGTTGCGCCAGGGGTGTACTTACGTGTATTGCTTTAAGAGCATTGAGTCGCAGAGAAAATAGCTACTTCGGGATGAAAGCGCTTTGTCTTAATATCTGCCTAGGAGATTCGCCTCCACGGTTTAAGTTAATGTAGATTATTTTAACGAATAACTGGCACATTACGAATTATTTAAGCAGCCGCTTATTACGAAATCTAGTCGAAAAGTGAACTAAGATCCAATAGTATTAGTAACGTAGTCGTATTGAGTTGTCGTGTATAATCACCTTCAAAAGTTTTAGAATAATTAAAAAAATAATATTAATTTTTAGTAAAAAACTAAGGCAATAGGGTACAAAGGAAACAATTAAAATTATTGATACTTTGTACCACGTTCTTAAGTCAAACATTTCGACAGACATTGTAACAAAACGTTCTGTTTTTAAACAAATATTTTCTCAAAAAAATAAAGTCGATTTGACAAGAATTAAACTAAAAAAAGTATTAGAAGTGGACCTTTATTTTAAATGATTAAAATCATTATAAAACCTTAAAACTGTGGTAAATATAATTAAGAATAAAAATTACTATTTGAGATAACGTAAGACGAAATTTAGCTTAATTTCGAAAACAGTCTACACTTTATTTTACAATATTTCAATACGCGCTTAAAGCAACAATAATATATTAAGAAAACTAAAGTCATGTTTAGAACAAAATTAACTGTAAAATAATTATAATATTTGTACTTAAAACGCAACAAAACCATAGTCTATTTAGACTCCTACGACATTCACAATTAACATAAACTACAGATCCAAGTAAAAAAGTAATTTAATGAACAATCATTATTCTGCTTAGGAACAAAGTTGAAGAAGAAAGGACGTGCTTCAAATGGAGTAAGGTCTGTAAGTAATTACACTGCGTTAGTTTGTCGACCTCTGGGATTGTATTAAACAAAGTTGTCCCTAATGGATATAACATTGGCTTTGACAAATTACCCATAAACTACAATACAAAAACATGAAACAGCGAAAAGTAAAATGCAATTTCGCGTAATATGATTGTCATCAAAGGAGCGTCGGTGGCTCAGTGGTCAAGCACTTGAAATGCAATCTGCAGGTCCTGGGTTTGTATCCCGCCATGTACAAATGTGTTTTTCGATTTCCGATTTACATATGTACATTTATCCAACGTTCTTACGTCGAAGGAAAACATCGTGATGCAACCTGCACATATCTGAGAAGAAGTTCAAAGATATGTGTGAAGTCAACTAACCCGCACTTGGCCAGCGTGGTTGACTATGGCCTAATCACCCTTAACTTAGGGTAGGCTCCGAGCCCCTCGGTGGGGACGTATAGTGACCTAAGGATGATGATTGTCATGAGTACACTACACTACACATTATGGAAGGCTAGGATTTAGTCAACTAATCCTAGAGCGGATTCTTGAACTTCATGATCGATTTAAATTTCTTTGAAACTAAGTGCAGATTGCATTACGATGTTGTCCATCACATTATGAACATAGGAAAATTGAAAACACATTGTTAAGTAGCGAGAATTGAATCCGGATCTGAATTTCACAAATCTGATCATAAACCATTGCGCTACCGACCGTGATATAATTGCAGGCTTATAAATATTTTGAGCGTAATTTTAAGCAGACGTATATTATCTTAACGTATATATGTTTAGCTCGTATATGTTTATTCTCGCAGACATAATATATATTTATATCCCAACATATAAACTAAGCGTTGCGGTGTTAATGCAGCTTAACGGGGAAGCTGTTAAATCGTGCGTGCCCAGGCTTACGTTAAGCATTATAACGTACAATTTACTGTTAATTATTACACAAGAAATATACCTAAGCTCATGTATATTAACTAACCCTTTATTAAGTATAAGCAGTTGCCCGCAACTTCGTCTACGAGAAATTAAATAAATCTAGTAATAAAACTAACCAACGTCTCGAGGAGACAGTGTAGCTTTTCAACAGTGAAATATTTTTTCAAATCGATTCAGCAGTTTCTTTAAAAAATTTACATCCCTTAGCAAAGCAAAAAATGCTACAAATATACCTGCTATTTATACCAATAGTTAATTTAGGTATCTTATCAATATTATAAGATCTTATCTTATATCATCCTAAGTTAGGATAGGCTCCGAGCCCCTCGGTGGGGACGTATAGTGAGCTGATGATGATGATGATGATCAATATTATAAATGAATGAAAGATCAATATTATAAATTAAGATGAATGGATGTATGGATGTTTGTTTGAAGTTATCTCCGGAACAGCTCCATGGATCTCAATGAAATTTCGTATTGTTAACAGTCTGGAAGAACACATAGTCATCATCATCATTAGCTCACTATACGTCCGCACCAAGGGGCTCGGAGCCTACCCTAAGTTAAGGGTGATAAGGCCATAGTCAACCATGCTGGCCAAGTGCGTATTGGTTGACTTCACACATATCTTTGAATTTCTTCACACATAGGCTGCTTATTAAGTTTTTAATTCCGCACGGATGGAGTCGCGGGAGAGAACTAGTTGTAATAACATTAGTAAAGTCCATTAGGTAGCTTTGTTACGTCTGGGAATGAGTTCTCAGTAACAATTGATGATAGTCATAAACCTTATGTACAGCAAACAATTGTTGGGCGGAATTTCAATTTGTCATCCGGCTGGTTATTGGTTTGCTAACTTAGCGTTGTAGTTTATTTTGCTAAATTGCTTTTCGACACGAAATATGTCTTTGAGTCGCGACACTATTTGTTTTACGTACTGAAAATAATCTGATTCAAAGTTAAAATTATGTACACTATTATAAAAGTCTGAATTTTATTTACTAAACAGTAATAAAAGTTAGTTAAGTTTTTGATATTCTAACTCGATAAAAAGATAAAGGAAATTTACTATACAAGGAATTGGGGTAATTTACATAGATATGCTATCAATATAATATATTTGTCTTAAAAATAAACAAAAGAATTACTTAAAAGAATTACTTTAAACAATAAATACTTTATTAAAACACATCTTGGTTTTTATTAGCTGACAAGTAAAAGTATTCGGTCTCATGAGACTGTATATTTAATAATACAGGATGTTTTCTCATTTAGGATCGGGGTTAATAAAATTTGATGCCCCCAGTTACAGTAGTCTCGACCTTCAGGAGTTCATTTTGGGTAATTTAGGGCGGGATCGGATCTCATAAATTCAATAATTTCCTACCTTGTCCTTTGATCTTTTCCGACCAGTGGGAAATGTTAATTTTATTAGAGATATTTTATGTACTTTGTTAACTTAATAACTTTAATGTAAAATCATCACTTTGGTAATTAGCTTTTATATTAGATTGATGAGATGTGAATTTATTTTAACTTGAATGGTCGAGCCTCAATTTATTTTTAATACTAGCTTTCGCCCGCGACCCCTCTCGCGCGGAATTAAAAAAATAACTGAATAAGTAGCCTATGTGTTCTTTCACACTATGTTCTATATTTGAGCCAAATTTCATTGGGATACGTTGAGTCGTTCAGGAGATGTCTAACAAAAATACATCCATCTAAACATTCGTATTTATAATATTAGTAAGATAACAAGAAATAAGTCCTGAATACTGTCAAGTAATATACTAAGAACAGTATCAAAACTGATATACTCCAAATTGGAGCGACGGGCCGCGTCCGCGAAATAATACCAGTCCTACTCACCCTGATGAAGGGCCCCCGATGGGCTCGAAACTAGTCGGTGCCGCCACTGGACCTATATACGTGAGTGTTTAGCCGTTTTTTAAAAAAAAGTTTGTTATAATGTCTCAGGAAAGTTTGAATAATGTAATAACAACACTATCATCATATACGATACTTTGTACACAATATATGTACATAAGTAGAAATTTACATAACCTTTTCCAGAATAAGACCTCTGAGGATTGCGATAATTGAACCTCTATTTACTTTATGAAAATATATTTTTTAACAATTATTTGAAACTTATTAATATTTAAATCACTAAAATATTAACGTTATATCAAGACGTATTACATAATAGTATAATAAAAAATAGGTTATATGAAAAAGGAACGTAACATAGTATGATAGTAGCATACATTGATTCAACATAGAATCCAGAGTTTGCTTTGTGGCCCGCAACGGGAATTGGGTCAAACATCGTTGGCATATCGTACAAACGTTTGGGCCAACACAGGCGATGCCGATACGTGCCTTTAAACGGAATCTTTCATCTTCAACAAGCAATCGAATAGCCAATTAAAATTCTCTTCGATCTACACTTGTGTTACCGAGAGTCATCTTATCCTGAGTTTCCACTGTTATGAAACCTGTACAAAATGTTTTATCTCTATTTTTTCAGGGATAATAAATTTATCGTCTGTGGTAATTCACAGTTAAATATGTCAAAAATAAAATCCAATCTAATAGTTTAACATATTAATATTATCAAGGAAAGATTTGATTGTTTGTTTGTTGGCCTAAAATTCTTTAATGTTAGATAGCTACACTATCCCCGGGTGTCATAGGCTGTATTTGTGACTATATTTTTTCAATACCGCACAGACAAAGTCACGCAACATCTAGTTTAAAATACAGTATGTAAAACTGTTAAAAACCTACTTAACCTGTAGCAAGAATACTTAAATTATTCAAACTTACGTGAGACATTATAATAAACTTATATAAAAACGGCTAAACACGTATATTAGTCCGATGGCGGCACCGACTAGTTTCGTGAGCGATGGGCCGCGTCCGCGAAATAATACCAGTCCCACTCACCCAGATAAAGGGCCCCCGATGGGCTCGAATCTAGTCGGTGCCGTCACCAGACGAATATACGTGAGTGTTTAGCCGTTTTTATATAAGTTTCAAAATACCTAAATTTTAGATGAATTCTACTGTAACAAAAAAAAAACATTGTGTAAACATGTAAACATTATGCTCATAAAAACATACATTTGTATACTTAAAGTAATTCGCGAATTTGAATTCGCAAAATAAAAACGAACAAACTCCACAGAACGTGACGAGAATATAATTTTAAAATATAGCCTAGGATTTGTGGAGAATGGCAAGGAAACAAAATATCCGTAGCGACAAGAACAATACCGCTTGATTTTATATCCGTAGTCTGAACGCAGTTTTATTTTTAACGAATACTTTTCAATGGATATGCCATTATCGAATGCTGGAGACGGGGATCGGAGACAAATTGCGACAGCGTAAAGCTCAAGGATAGTTAAAAGCATCCGCAATGGATTTCTTACACTAAAATGCTGTGCAAAAAAAAACTAAGTAGCTATCACGTCGACTCAGTCCGCGCAGTACTAAAATGAAACTTTATACATATGTGTACTTCCAGGCTACATTCCTCATCTATGCTTAATTTCATCGAGATCCATGTAGCCGTTCTGTCGATATCTTCTAACAAACATCCATCTAAACATTCGCATTTATAATATTAGTAAGATACATGATATAAGTTAACCCAATTTTCATTTGATGTAATAAAGTCAGGAAACTCTAATTTGTTTTCTTTTAAGTCTGTTAAGTTCTATTAAAAAAAAAACTTCGTTAAGATGTGATAAAAATTACCATCAAGTTATTGCTTGTACAAAATAAAACAATAGACTATCGCCGTGGAATGTTCTCCATTGATTACCCGTTTCTCAGTTTACACAATTTGTGTAATAAATCAAAATGAGCAATGGTTTGTGTTGCGAAGTGTTAATACAATTATTCATCCATTCGTTCGTTACAATGTTCATTATGTAATAAACGCTTGTTACATCGCGTTCCAAGCTCTTGAATTTATTTTGGAACATGCTTTATACAGACATTTAGACGAAATAGACTGTTAATATTAAAAACTAAAAAAACAAAAGAAAGTATAAACAGAAGAGTATTTTTGTCTTTAAAGTAGAAATTCATTATTTTTATATATTGGGATGTTCTGTGTGCGCTAGAGCTTAGTGCCGTTAAATACCTATTAAAGTGTAATAACGTAGTTAAATCATTTTTTTATTTAAATAAGTAAGTGTTAACTTATTTTGCGTAACTGTCATTGTTCATATGAACACAAAGCAGATATTTACCTAAAACTTTATATGACAAGAGTTAAAAAAGAAAAAAGGAAGTAAAAGAGAAATTGCAAAGATGAAAAATATTAGAAATATGAGAATCTAGCCTAGATTTCCAATATTCGGGAATAGAAAGTTATTTGAAAGTGCAAAGAATGCTTCGATTGATTTCAAAAGAATACGGCCACTGTCTTGGTTAGATATTATCGAAAAAAAATCGAAATTTTTTATTTGAAAAAATTGGAAAAAAATCTTAAATAGTGCAGATACAGCCATATTAATAATCTTTTTTAGAACTCTTATAAATACTAATAAAACTTTTAAACTAAATTAATTTTGAATAAACACTAGTTGTCGCCTGAAACTCCGTCCGCGTGGGATTACAAACAGATAACAGTCGATTCTCAGACCTACTCAATATGCATATAAAATTTCATAAAAATCGGTCAAGCAGTTTCAGAGGAGTATGGTAACTATTCTGACACGATTTTTTTTAATAAAATAAAATAACTTGTAATTAATTAGGTTAGAAAATATAAATGTATCATTTACATAAGTACTGTTTATAATTATTTATAAATGTATTACATTAATTTAGTTTGTTTATCGAATTTTATCCTGTTATGGAATAATACTTAGTCATTTTCCGGGTAAAGTATTAAAAATAAATAATTTTAAGGTTAAATAGGCATATTTCGTAGCAACGAAACTTCGTTTGTAGTTATCATCAGCTCACTATACGTCCCCAATGAGGGGCTCGGGCTAAACGGACCTGGGGCACCCTTTAGTAGAAACAAGAGGATGCTAGTGAGCTATCATAATTAAGTTTGACTTATGCCCACCGGGTTAGACATCCATGTCAGTCTTTACTTCACATTACTTAAGTTAATAAGTTGTTGTGGACAATGGTCGTAAAGATTAAGTCAGTCTATTTTTACTATACTAAAATCCTGGTACATTTTAGGCACGTCACATGTTTTTTTCCATATGTGGCATTTTACATGAGTTTTGTGTTTAATTTCCATGAATAAAATAATTTTGATATTTTTCTTCAAGCGAGTATTTCTCTGTTTGATCGAGAATGTATAAAATTATCATCAAAAATATATCGAATCACTAGTCGTACTAGGATCTTATTTTTTTACGTATCAAAGTCTTTTGGCCAATTTCAAACGAATCGAAAACCTTAGAAGTCTCAGAAATTGTTATTCGAAGCAAAAAGAACAATTTCTTAATGATAGTAAAGTGGCCTCAAGGACGAGAAAATGCTAAAAGCTGGTCGCTAATTGAAGGGAAAGTAATTTAAAATAAACATTAAGTTTTTCTGTCCTAAAAACTGTACAATGCTGTAAAGAATTTTTGTAACGGTCTATTTTAACGTGTAGCTAGAAATTTTAACTAATAGTTGTAAGTACTGAGTACTGCTTTAGTTATGCACACTGTAGACAAGGAAATATAAAAAAACATAATAAAAAACATAGTTGCTGATAGGAAAGATATTACTACTAATTTTATAATTTCCAAAATTGTTAACTGTCACCAATATTTATTTTTGCTTGTAACTCAATGATATAACGATACAAATCATACAGGAAAAAAACTAATCACGGCGACATTAGACAAAGAAAAAAAATAAACAGGGCGTAAGATTTAGTTGCCATTTTTAAACATTTTCTTCATCATTACAAACCTCTTTAGTATGTATTAAACAAAGGAAAAACATTACTGTAGTTTGTAGAAAGAACCTTAAGTATGGGATCGATAAAACG
This sequence comes from Papilio xuthus, assembly GCF_000836235.2. NCBI lineage: Eukaryota > Metazoa > Arthropoda > Insecta > Lepidoptera > Papilionidae > Papilio > Papilio xuthus. The sequence goes on along the minus strand of NW_013531107.1, from coordinate 5,443,857 downwards.
ACCCAAGGGACTGAAGAGCAGCCCTTTACTATTAAGTAAATTGAGGTTATACCCTTCTTCTGAAACCATGAAAGCATTGTATAGCCCCGACCGTACAATAATGATATAAGTTTGACTATTACAATGAAAACTGTATATGGATGGATATAATTTCATGTTCTTTGGTTTCAAATAGAATTCAATTTGTTGAATTAATTCAAAGCCAGGAAAATCGATTAGAAAAGAACAGAAATTTAGTACTTCTTATTGAATTTGTGAGTCCTATGATTTTACAATTTTCAGTCGAAATATTTTCGTTTTTACTGTTTTTGAAAGGTGTTTAGTTATTATCTGTACATTTGTAGATTTGTATTTGGTATTTAAATATATTAAAATGCAGCATTTCGTATTATTTTAAACGGAAAAGCGTGAAAAGATAAATTAAACGTAAAAGATTAATTTCACGGATTATTTAAAAGCCAATTTGAAACGCTCTTAACATCCATTTTTTCAACGTTTAAAGAACCATTTTGGACAATTTCATATATTTTACTTAGGAAATAATTTATATCCAAAAAAACGGAATTTATTATCAATTTTTTATACGTTAAAAGGACATTAAACGTATAAAACTGGACGACAGACTTACAAAAGCTATAACGTTTTTTAAATTACCCAGAACATAAATTCAACAGTAAAATATACGATCGGTAAAAATACAACATACGAGCTCACATAAAAAGCCTCATTAAAAGCTCTCCCTTGTAACCACTATGAAAAAATAGACGCGAGATAGTCTAATGTCACTTAACGTGAATCAGCCGATTTTATACCTAAATACATAACAATAAAGCACCAATATCGAATGCACAATGCACAAACCACTCCCGTAAACGGCCCAATTTGACACTTCACGTATGACGTCACTACGTTATTTTTTAAATTAAGAATGTAAATTTTACTCACGCAGCAATGCTTTTAGATAGCGGCCAGCGTTCCATAGAAGCTTGGTACTTCATGTTCTCGATCTGCTTTTTCAGTGCCTCTTTGTCCATGGCTGCTAGAATACTGGCGTCCATCGCGCAGAATCTGTGGTATAAAACACGCACACATAGGTAAGTTTTATACACGTATTTGGGTATTAGTGTGCCCTTTGTACAGATCGGTGGACAAATGGTTTTGCTACGATTTGATTTTTAAATAAAGGATAAAGTTTGTTTTTATTTTATAACAATTATTGTTATTTAATATGAGCTAGTATTATTATTTAAATTGAATAGAAATGAATGCAATTTTAGTTTTTGTTTAAATTAAATGAATAGTTCTATGAGTCATAACTATAATTTTAAATGCGATGTTATTAGTATAAAAAAAAGATTGTGTTAACATTAAGAAATATTAATATTAGTGAATTTAATAAATCAACATAGTGACTAATGTTCTTAGTACTAACATGTTTTACGAGTATTTCTGAACAGGAAGAGTTAAAATTCTGGCTGTTTAGTAAAATATATTTTTTTTAATATAATTGTAACAAAATTATTATTTAAGGAATTTTGAATTGCCTGTACAAATAATCCATCTCGCTCCTACACCAAGGGGAGTATTACATTTGCGTGTGTGTGTGTGAGAGATGCGCGCGCACGCTGTTATAGTTTCTATGACAACCCCTCTACGCACACTTAGCTCGTTTTGCGCAAATTTAGTTAATACATACATCATTCCAAATATCAACTTTATATCATAAACGATAAGGTTGATTTTTCTGTGATGTAATAAGTGTAAAACTAATGAATTAAGCGTAATGCCCGGTAGTCGGCCGTGTTTCGTATTCCATTATTCTTCGTCTGTTGTACGCCAACACAGTAGCACACTATACGTCATAATTACTTGATTAATTTTAAACTCTAGTACAAAATAATAAAGATGACAATCGTTTGAATAAATTTGTTAAGGTGAAACAAACTTTGTTGCTGAACTTAATGTGTGTAAGTTGTGATTAACATATACCTTCTAGTATTCATTACAAAGATAGTAATATGGGTTACCGAATATGCGTTAGGTGATCGCAGAATGTAAGTAACTCCTCTAATAACTCGGTGAGACCTTTGATTAAACTCAAAGCGAGCTTTATGACTTAACGTTGATTTCTGACCAAAATCTCTGTATAAAACATATCTTCATCCCTGTCTTTATCTTTGTTAAAACACAGAAAACAATATCTTTTATTAGGATTTTAGTCTCAGAAACCTGCGGTACGTATAATTTCGGCAAATTTGATTTTTCTTTGTGTTAATATTTATTAATGATTTACAGTACGCTTTCCAAGAAATAACGTTTGAGAGAAGATCGAATTATGGTAAAAACCAATAAATAAAATTAAGGTCTCTTATATAACTAAATAATTAATTAAAGAAAATATTTTACGTATATTAATATCATGTTATTAAATTACGATATTTGGATACAGCTTTTTATAACCAGGTTATTTTGAATAATAATGTAAAAGAATCTATATTTATCCATGCACTCGTCGGGCACGGCCACTCAAAAGATCGCCGACAGTTTGTCGAATCCGGTCTTTAAATAGTCATCGAACAAGCGGCGCGTCTCAATCAATGCTGTCTTACTCTGAGTTTCCATTGTTGAAAGTCTTGTATGAAAACATACTGGTATCTCTCAGATGTTATTTGAAAATAAAGACACGAGACTAATAGGTAGGTAATAGATTTTTAATATTTATATATTATATGTAGATATAAAATATAATTAAAAAATAAACGAGTACGAGCATTTAGGTTGTAGTTATATATTAAATGCAAATGTTTAGATAGATGAATGGATGCATGTTTGTTTGAATGTATCTCCATAACGGCTGTATGGATATCGACGAAATTTGGCTTTGACTAATTAAGTTTTTTTTTTATTCCGCGCGGACGTAGTCGACGGCGACCGCTTGTTATATGATAAACTGAAATACCGTTGTTCAATTGTTTATGTATGAGAGAATTTTATGATAATAGCGGATTTCTGAGACTTGGTATTAATTGAATGTTTTCCCACAATTAACTCTCACGGCGTCAAAAATAATGATAGTCATATTTTCTTCTAACTAATTTTATGAATAAGAGTTCAAGATAGTTTTAAAACATTATTACACCTATATCCTATTTTGATGGGCTTAATTGAAAACTAGCTGTCGCCAGCGACTCCGTTCGCGAATTAAGAAAACATAAATAGCCTATGTGTTCTTCCAGGCTATGTTCTATATGTATGCCAAATTTCATCGAGATCTGTTCAGCCGTTCTGGAGATACCTTCAATCCATCCATCTAAACATTCGCATTTATAATATTAGTAAGATTAGATTTTTTTTTAATATTAAAAGGTGGCAAACGAGCGAGCGGCCACCTGAAATCGCTGAAATAGCGAAGTGATCGTTGCCCATAGACGTACGCAATTGCATATGCGTTGCCTACCTTTAATCGACGGAGGAGAGTATGCACAGAAAGAAAATATTTTCCCTTTCTATGCATCCTCTCAACCGGAAAGTCCAGTTCCACTTCTCATCCTTTCCTTATAAGAAAAAGGGAAAGAGGACTAAATTAGGCCTCCGGGATACGCACTCATCAGACAAAACGCGGAATTGCTTCCACTTCATGCCTGTCTTCTATGTGGTCGTGGTATTTCACCGGGCGAGCCGGGTCAATTCGTGCGAACATGTTAAAGCGTGTTCTACCACTGTTAGATTAAATAGGTATGACCTACATAGTATAAACACAAAGTACAAATTATTCAAGTTGTACAAGAACCCGTGTTCCCGATACAATGATTAGCTAACCGCTCGGACGGAATAATTAGTACACTTCCTGTTGATACGCATGCCCTATTAATTAGAATACTACGTCGAACAATGAAATGTTACCGTAAAATGTTTTTTTTAATATATTTTTTAAAAGTGGCCAACGTGTGACACTGTCCATAGACAAATGTAAGATTTTTTTTATAACTGAAGGGGGCAAACGAGCTTAGATTAAGGTTTTAATGCATTTCATGGTTTAAATGTAGAGCGTGGACGTACAGAAAGACATTTCCCTCCTCGTCCGCCGTACTTTATTCCTTTTTTTAAGTATATAATTCTTTTAAAGAAGAGAAGGAAATAAATCGGATTTATTAAATAAAAGATACCATCGAAATTTAAAAATAATTATGCAAATATCAGGTCACTAATTACATCACTCCAATCTTCTCACTCATATCTCGTCTGTTCAGTTAAATTACTGAACATTAATTATAATTGTTATTTTAGCAAATTTATTGTTAATTTTTATGGCAACACTAAAACTGCTACACATAATTTTTTGTTGTTGGCAATCTTCCCTTTTCATTTTTGTTCCCCGCCCATGGTACATGGTTTTGTTCAAATTAATTTTAATAAAGCTCAGTTTTGCTACAAATTCACTTGCATTTTATTCCTACATCGTCGATTTGATGCATAGCTAAAACTCAAAATGAAATCGTTGGTAAAGCCTAATACAGCATCATTATAATTGAATCTACATTTTTTACTATCCATTAAAAGTGTGCTTAACAATAAACACCGTGTAGAACACTGATCCACACTCAATTAGTTTTAAACATGGAATCTTCAATCTATCTGGCTCAAGGGCCACATTGATTAATTCAGAACTTGCCCTTTTCTAACCTAGTTACATTTTAATTAATTATATGAAAATATATAACCTATTTTTGATAAAATGCAACTATTAAACACAACTAAAAAACATTTTAAATATAAAAAAATAGTTTTAAGAGATTCTGTCACTTTACTCGTTGACAGATTAAATTATTTTTTAATCTGTCAACACTTTTCCAGATATTTGACAGGTGAAGGTCATTGACACTTTATTAATGTCATTCTATTTAAAGTTGTCAATACAGTTTGCCGCCAAATAACAGTCCCCTGTGAGTTTATTTCGAATTCGCGGTTAAATTAGTCTATTTCGGTTAAATCGACATGCAAATTTAAACTAAATTAGCGAATGGATGGATGTAATTACACTTTACTTCCTAATTTAACTGTGTAATACTGCAGTTGTGAATTATTTACATTTGACGATTGTAAACCAGCTGCTAAGCTGTTTTATTTACCTAGAGCGTAAAACCTCAATGGATGGACAAGCTATAAGACACAATATTTTGTGCCTATTTGATTTTCGCCATTTTGGCGCTAACGGTCAACCTGTCAGTAACATCAACAGACGCGTTTAAATCGGAGTAAAACTTCCAAAAACTACCTATCCATTTATACTATCAGTTTTAACAGTGGTAGAGCCTGCTTTAACATCTCCGCACGAATTGGCCCGACTCGCCCGGTGTAATACCACGACCACACAGAAGACAGGCGTCAAGTGGTAACAATTCCGCGTTTCGTTTGATGAGTGTGAATCCTAGAGGCCTAATGTAGTCCTCTTTCCCTTCCAACGCTTTTTCTTATAAGGAAAGATGGAAAGTGAAAGTGGACTTTTCCGATGAGAGGATGCATGGAAAGGAAAAATATTATTTCTTTCTGTGCAACCTCTCCTCCTTCGATTAAAGGAAGGCAACGCATATGCAATTGCGTATGTCTATGGGTCGATTTCAGGTGGCCGCTTGCTCGTTTGCCACCTTATGATATAAAAAAAATACTATCTTACTAACATCCATCCATCTAAACTTTCGCATTTATTATATTAGTAAGATAGAAAACATAGTATATATGTAGTATATATATTTACTTAGTCATAGTCATGAATCATTGACCGACGAATGCGGTAATAATTTGAAATTGATTTGCGGTAATTAACGCATTCACTGTAACGTCCAATTAGACAGATGATATTTAATCCTGAATTAGCATTAGTTTGTCTGATTTAATGCATCGATAACTTTTAAATTATTAATAAGAATAAATAAAGGTTTATGTCAATTAAAATCTTATTAATATTATAAATTGCACCGCGCGCATTGTGAGAAGGTTCCTGTCTCTGCAGCCCTGACCACTGGTTGTTTGAGTCATGGTATTCCGCAGCCGGTGGTGTTCTGTTTTTAATACAATATGTTTTATAAATTGCGACTGATTAGTTGATGGATAGATTGATGTTTGTTTTAAAGGTATCACCGGTACGGCTCAACGAATCTTGATGAAATTTGGCACAGATGTAGATCATAGTCTGGAAGAACATATAAGTTATACGTAACAGTAACATTGTTTCAGACTCTACAACTATTGAAATAAGCGCAAGTTAGCGCATTGTAAAATAATTTAGATACTCTATCAAAAACTCTAGGAAGAAACATCCGAAAATATTCGTATAGCTTAATTTTATCTGAGCTTTATATGTTTTTTTTTTATGATAAAGATTCTATATTATGCCAGGAATAATAAACATTTAAGAGATGGAATAATTTTTAAACACATGAGAGGCAATGTTTCATACAAAGCCTCGTTATTGCTCCAACCCAGAATAAGTTTACTTGGGATTTGCATAAATTTCTTGAACACGGCCCCTGTATTAAATACAAAGATAAAATAAAACAATAATAAATGCTTTAAAAAGATTACGAATTTAATATTGTGTAATTATTTAACTTTGTTGAAATATTTTGATATGAGTGCTCTTTGGCTTGGAGTTTAAAATTGACAATCACACTAATATTATAAATGCGATTGTTTAGATGGATGGAATGGTTTGAAGGTATCTCCAGAACGGGTGAACGGATAATTTGGCATGCATATGGAATATTACATCACTTTTTCATGATATTTTTCACACAGTCTTACGCTGTTATGATTACTTTTTTGTATTGTTGTTTTTACTTATTAATTAAATTAGTTAATTTTATTTTAATTTCGCCTTGTTAATCCAACCCGCACTAAGCCAGCTTGGTTGACTATGGCCTATTAATCCCTAAACTTAGGGTAGGCTCTGAGCCCCTCAGTGGGGACGTATAATGAGCTGATGATGAATATTTGCCGAACTCTTCAGTGTTACAATTAATAATTATTACAATAGTCGTATCTTGTAGTTTATCTTGATCGTTTCTATCAATACTCCATAGACATTTTGACTAATTATTGGTATATGAGATATCGTAGAAATATTAATACAAGGAGACATTAAATGTCAATTAAATTAGACGAAGTACTCTATTATGAACAAGCCAGTGGTCCCAGCATTAGGTCACTTCCTCATCGAAACAGCGGGGCTTCGTGAGGTCAAGTGTGTTCACATCTTACGAGTTAATAATATAGAGACAACTCAACTGTCAACTTAGTAGAAATGTCATTTGATGTTACATAGACTAGTGAATTATAGAAAGGTCAGAACATAGAATATAGAGATAGAATAAAGAATTTAAATTTTTTTTACAGTAAAAGGATTAAGGATATCTTTAAAAAATTGACCTGAGTTGCATAGATAATTTTTTTTTAATAAAATTGAGGCATTTTTTTTATAATAAGACTTATGTACGTACAAGTTCGTAATTGTAGTTCACTCGTAAACAAAAGGTTGAATAAATAATTCGACTGAACAAATAGATATACATTTTTCTCTCTCCAAGAAACTCAGTTAATTGAATTTGACTCTAAGCAACGGATAATAAGGATCATGTTACAATTTTTAATTTGACAAATGTTTGCTTTTACTCGAATCGCAATACCATTTAAGTGCAAGCAAAAAGATGTCTTCTCGGTACTACATAAAGTTAGGTTTTATTTGTTCTTTGTTTAGTTTATGGCACATTGTAAGAATTACGATTACCATCTGCAGCACAAGAGACGTGTTTACTGTTTTAGGAAGCGAGCACGTATGTATGTACAGTCAGCTGCATAAATATGTATCCAATATAAAGCTTTAAATGCGTGTTGTACATTAAAACCTACATATATTATAGTAGGCTGTAATGGTAGACGTATAATATAATATCAATCACAATAAAGTGCACGATTAAGATCGGAAAAAGTAAGAACGTGTATCCGCAATAAACCTAAAATGTGAGAAAGAATGGTTTTATTAGCAAGATCCCACAAAACTTTTGGTTCCAAAAATATGTATGTAAGCATCCTCCTGTATGCCTTACTACTATGATAACATATTATTGACGAATTCGTGCATATTTTATAAATCTATACTATGTTTTAAAGTTTTGTAAGTGTTTTGCAGCTGACTGTACATCATGTGAGTTATAAGAAGACTATACGAAACTTAAAATGGAAGCAAAACAGGATTACACAAAATGTAATAACATTCTTTAGATCGTATTTCTGAGATGTAATACACACGAGCATACATTTTTTATTATCTAAACCAAGTTTCCTCTGAAGATAGAACTATTTTAAAGTAGTACAGTATTTTACGAAACGAATTCAAGAGAGTAACTTGTTTTATAACGTTACTAGCGGAACCGACACACGTTGTCCTGTCTACACGTCTTTAATTTGAATAAATTAATATGAAGTTAATATTTGATGAAAATTGTGAATCTAAACCATTCCCAGATCCCCTTGAACACACACAAAAAATTTCATCAAAATCGGTCCAGTCGTTTGAGAGAATTTCAGTGACATACACACTCACAGAAGAATTATATATATAAATATTAGCTGTCGCCCGCGACTTTATCCTTGTGGAATTAAATAAATAACTTAATAAGTAGCCTATATGTTCTTCCAGACTATGTTCTACATTTATGCCAAATTTCAGCGAAATCTCTGTTTCGGAGATAACTTTAAATATACATACGTCTAAACATTCGCATTTATAATATTAGTAAGATTACAACGATAGAAAACGACTGTATTACTTGCGTTGGAGTTAATTTATAAATACTAAAATACAGTAAATTGAATATAAGTTATTTAAAAATTTAAAATAAAGTTATTATAAACAAATGATTAACTTTTATCTTTCATTCTTTTAATAAAGGGAGTCAGTAAAAATTGACGGAGCGTGAGAAATATTTTTATGACAAAACGTGCTTGGTAGCTCATATCCCAAAAATGAGATTTCCTCTAAATTGGACGTTTGTCTTATACTTATTTTATTTATGTTTATTAAATATAAAAAAAATCTTCACAAAAAACGTCACTTTTCTCTCCTAACAATGTTATACGTTTATTAATAAATCTGTGCAATGAATTAGTCACTTAATAAACTGGATGAGACATGTAACAGGGGTGACACCACATTCGACCGGTCGACGGCTCTTGACCCGACGCGATTAGTATAATTGAAGCCCTTAGCGTGTGTTCTTGATACAGTTTAATGCATTTATTTTGTCACATCTAGAGGTTTAATGGTCTACAATATTTATTTTAAGAAAGGATTTTTGATGACATAACAATTTTTTTTTAAATTACAAGTTGTTTTCCAAACTGATATATAAACACGGCTAAACACTCACGTATATACATCCGGTGGCGGCACCGACTAGTTTCGAGCCCATCGGGGGCCCTTCATCAGGATGAGTGGTACTGGTATTATTGCACGGACGCGCCCCGTCGCTCACTCATCCTGATGAAGGGCCCCCGATGGGCTCGAAACTAGTCTGTGCCGCCACCGGACGAATGTACGTGAGTGTTTAGCCGTGTTTATACTCGTATATCAGTTTAGTATAATGTCTCACAAAAGTTTGAATAATTTCAGTTTTTTTCCATTACACCTTAAAGATGTTTTTATAATTATTTTTTTAAATGATGATTTACTTGACCTAAATCTAGGGATTTGATAAATATCGGATGTGGCTTCGTATGTTTAATGACATTGATCCTTTTATATCTAGTGTTAAAAAACTTATCAATTACTGAGGCATCAACCTCGTAAATTCATGTCGTTATCTGAATTTCACGAGGAGCTGTAAACGTGAAGTGAGTCGTTAAACACGATCTTGTAGGTTTATTGTTACCGGCAGAAAGAGATCAGGTAATTTGATCATGATTGATTTAGGATTTGGGAGAACTTCGTTATATTGTAAAGTGATTTCGTGAAGATAAATAATTCGATGTTTTAATTTTACGTGAAGAAGCAACAAAATTTAAGTTTTAAATATATATATAAAAGAAAGTCTTGTAAGTTACACTATTTATAACTCAAGAACGACTTTGCCGATATGTTTGAAAATTGGTGAGGAGGTAGCTTACAGCCAGGAGACGGACATAGTATACTATTTATTATTTTTTTTCGAATTTATTCCTTGAAGAGCTGCTTTTTATTTAACTTATCTATATATTAAGTTTTTTTATATATCCACATATCCACGCGTACAAAGTCGCGGGCGATAGCTAGTAGTGTATAAAATCAGTGTACAAAAATAACTAGAAATGTATTCAGATTTAAAAAAAAATAATGTAAAAATAATTTTTGAATTTGGAATTACAATTTAAAAATCCATTTTACTTTTAAATTTCCTATTTTACTGCGTATTCCTGTCTGTTGGTTTCTGAGACCATATCGTCATCACTTTCATGATCTTTGACAAAACAAGATAAAAAAATCTCTTTTAACAGGGATTTCGGTCTCAGAAAACCACGATGTATTAACCCTCTGGTTGCAAAAACATGTGATAATTTTACTTTTCAAATACCTTTATACAATTAAATAGTAATATGTAGCAATGTATTATAAACAAGAAGATTGTAAGTATATAAAACATTATGTAAATGTAATGAGCTGAGATGGATTAGTCTCCACGTGCTTCAATAATCAATAGACGAGAACTTGCACGACTTCATTCCTCTTACACATACAATAAACAAATAGCAAATATAATAAATAATCGACTTTAAATATCACTTATATATGCCCATATAAACATATAATTAGATTATTAAAAACAAAAATAACTTAGAAAGTAAAACTATAGAAAAAGAGGCTCCTATTTACGCAAAACAGTTAAATATTAAATTATCCAACCTATCAAAAATGCAATTAGTGTAAAAATTATTGTACATTATTTATTATTATTAAAACATATTGAATTTATTATACATCCTTATTTCTATAATTACATAAAGTCTTAAATCTATGATATAAAATAAAATATTAAAAAAAAAAACGAATAATTCACTAAAATATGTTATTAAAAGGAGTCCCTTTAGGCAAGATCCCGAATATACTGGCAGCGTTCCCCCTCTGTACAGCTAAACTAATTCTTTGACCGAGGTAGCTGCCAGCTCTTCGGTCCCCTGTGATGTCGATTAATTTTTTGGAAATGTGTAAAAATTATTTATACATTTAAAACTTTCGCGAGATAGTTAACCAACAAAAGAAGGTGACTATAATTGTGCGATATTGTTCTCATGTATGTGATTTTTTTTGTTTTTAAATAAAATTTTCAAATCGTCATTTAAAAACATGGATTAACTCACTTGAAGTCCGCTGATGGTGCTCAAAGTGAGACGACCGCGAATATAACTCGTTTATTCAACCTAAATAAGGACGCCAAGTGTCTTCAACTAATTGGTACTAACACTGTAATATACGTGGATTAAGCCATGTTTTCTAATTAATTTATCGTTGGTTTCTGAGATAAAAATCCCTATATAAAACATACAGGATTCTCTGTTACTATCTTTGACAAAACATGGCATTTTGGGTTAAGAAACCCATGGTAAGTTAAACGTTTTACTCACGTTTATTTCCACTTCCTTATGTACTTGTTTTGAGCAGCGGGATCCGGGATCTGTAGACCGGCAATCTGTAACACACCTTTCATGTAAACTAATGATGTAAACAATTTATGGAGAGTAAATATGAACGCATCTGGGGGCGCGGCGCGAGCAGACAAACATGGTCAAACTTGTCATGAAACGACACAAAATTCAAATAGCAAGTATAAAATAATACAATACGTACGTTTTTATTGACTAGTAATCATTTTAAGTCTACTGGCTGGTTGGCTTTATCTTATTATCGATTGATTACATTGTACGTAGAAGAAAACATAGATTATATTGGGACGGCTTTAATGGATTAGTTTTGGCCCTTGGGTATTAGACTATTACAAGAATACGTCAATAAAAACATATATTTAGACCAATTTTTTGGTACAAATATAAAACATAAATGAATAGAATTTTTCATCAATTAATGATATAAGAAATGATTTTTTAAATTACCATAAACCTGACTAATTTACCTTAATTTAAGGAACAATAACGAATATATTGTCATATTTTGGTAGCCTACGAAGATCAAATTAAACAAACAAAAACATTTTAACGAACAAGTTGTCGCCCGCGACATCGTCCGCGAGTTATTAAAAAAAATCAATAAATCTGCCTATCTGTTCTTCCAAGCTAAGGTCTACATGTGTGCCAAATTTTATGAAAATCCGTTGAGCCGTCCCGAAGATCAAGCAATTCATCCATCTATCTAAACATTCGCATTTATAATATTAGTAATATATTACCTTAAGTCGATTCCAATAATATTAGATTAACAACCACATATAAAAGAACACTAAAAATTACGATTTAATATATGAACCAAATGAAACGAAATTCAATCTATTTTGAAAAAGCACTTTATTAACGCTCGTCAAATATTTAACCTATTTCGTTCGAGTCTCGTGTACGAAAGTATTCCGCCAAAGTAATTCAATTATCGCTAATTCTATTACTGTAATACGCCAACGACTATCTTCATAGCTTACACATACATACAAATCTCTAACACACACATGTGAACGGAAAAAATATTCATACGTGAAATAAAAATAATACTAAAAGTCAAAAAAGTGTTGCTGCAACCCATAAATGTGTTAATTTTCTAATATTATTTAATTCGATAACTTTATATACATTCGTAAAATCGTTTGATAATCAATTGTTGCCATTAAATAATTAAAAAATGAAGATAAATTTTTATCTTACAAAAGTAAGGTCTGAAACGCCACAATAATATTTAACAGTCTCACCTAATCAATTTATAACATTAACTAATAAACGAAAATATAACTAATATTATACAGATATACAGATTCCCAGATAAATATTATAATAACCTCCTTGCTAAGATTAAAGATACTGGCAGCTAAAACTAAACAATTAAAACATAACTCGGTAGTCACTTCTCTCACAGCTAAAACAAAAGACTGGCAACTTTATAGTTTATGAAAAAAAAAATTATATCCTAGTCTAGACAAGACAAAAAACTGGCTGTTAACTTTATCGTTTATAAAAAAAACGTACCGTTGTCACTTGTCTCACAGCAAAGCAACCACTAGTGTCGAACGCCGGACCGTGTGTAATACAAACCTAATACCAGAGGCACGCTCCAATTGAGTAAGCATGTATCATGCAACTACTAATTAACAATACTTTAGTATACTCGACTGTTAAACACTTATTTGCTTATTCAGATCCGTCTGGCCATTGTTTGGAATTTAGAAAGCGTATATAATTCGATTCAAATATTTAAATGACGATGAAAACTAGATTTTTATTTGTTGAAACAATTGTAATCGGAAATGACAACAAAATCTGTAATTTTCTATAACATATTTAATAATAAAAGCTAAAAAAGTAACTTACTTTCTTAATTAAAACATTGGGAATTGGGATGCATTAAATTAGGAAAATAAAAGAAAAGCTATTATAGTTTCCACGAATACCTGTCATGTAACTGTTGTTCGCCCTCTGATTAATATAATTAATTTATAATCCTAATGTTATAATAAAAATTACTATTAAAATAAATTATAGTTAGAAATATTTTAATAGAGCACCTTTTGAAATAATTTGATGACAAAATTCCACTTGTAGCACTTTAAATGTGAACCGCGGTAGGGTAGGAGCACACGAGTGACTACGCGCACACACCTCTAAGGTTGTCTGTACACTTGCGCCTCCGGCGGTGGTTGGATTGACCGCTTACTACCTATGAGTTATTCTAGGAATCCATTGTCGTACGTCACACGACATCAACAAAAATGACTTAATTGTCATGAACATTAGACAACCAAATTTGTCAATTATCATGTTGAAATTTAACAACACATGAGTTGTCTCTACTGTTTCAAAGATAATGAAAGAGAAGGCACTATGACTTTATCCAAGGGACTTTGACAATCAAAATCTAAAGAAATATACAAGTAACACATAAATGGGCTTCGTCTAACAATTATACATTATGAGAATATAACTGGCTTAATTATTTGAATATAAATTTCGATTAAGTTATTGAATAAATTGTCGAATAAAAATAACATACTTGGCCTATATGACTTTTAATTTAATTTAATAAAACCGGACAATGGAAACAGTGTTTATTGTAAACGATGGTGGACATAGCAAGGTGAACAAATACATAGAGCCACGTGTAGCATTGCATGACCCACAGGTGCAGATCTATACACACCTTGTTACATTTGTGATGTTCTTTTGATAGCTTTGTTCACGCAAACAAGCTTTTTAACATTATATTTATAAAAACATATTTGTCCGGTCTATATAATTCTCTTATTCCTGCTGGTACCTATATGAGTATAATTTACTACTGATTCTACAGTCTTGTAGTTTGTTATCATGAAACCACGACTGATAACCATCCATATACTACAGTCCAAATATCGTATCGTTTGCTTAACAGTTGCTCAATGCTTCGCTGTCCATAACATATGTCTTGTAACAAATGAAGATATACAATGAATGCTAAATCACTTTGTTTTTTTTATATCAAATGGTGGCAAACGAGCGAGCGGCCTGAAATCGCTGAAATAGCGAAGTGACCGTTGCCCATAGACACACGCAATTGCATATGCGTTGCCTACCTTTAATCGACGGAGGAGAGGATGCACAGAAAGAAAATATTTTCCCTTTCCGTGCATCCTCTCATCCTCTCATCCGGAAAGTCCACTTCCACTTCCCATCCTTTCCTTATAAGAAAAAGGGTGGGAAGGGAAAGAGGACTAATATTGGCCTCCGGGACGCACACTCATCAGACGAAACGCGGAATAGCTTCCACTTCACGCCTGTCTTCTGTGTGGTCGTGGTATTTCACCTTTGTTTTTAAACTGTTTATTCTGAAACAAAGCGTAAACGATGTAAAACTTGAAACAATTAAAGACTTCACAGAAAACACTTTATCATTTACAAAGAGGTAGTAAATCGATAGCAGTTGAATGTAACAAGGTTTCATATGACGTGTTGTGCCTGTTCTGTTATACCCTTGTCGTAGTTGGCAGTTGAACTATCATTGTCTGGCCAATTGTGTTAATAGGGTTGACGAGACATTAATGTTCCGTTAAAGATTAAAATTAATTATTATTAATTATGCTTAGCAAATTCGCGTCATTTCACATTAGTCACTTAGTCAATTGTAACGAAATTCCAAGTAGGTTTTTAAATATATTTCTCGTTTATAGGGAAGAGAAAAAATATGTTTAACATGTTGACCACATCATCACATTGGTTCTAGAACAGTAGTTTTATCTACTTTTGTCTATTTTTACTAATTTCTCTTATAATTAAGTATGAAAAATCAATAGATGGCAGCCCTATTTAACGAATTCGAGCGGCGCGTGTGTCGTAACGTTGGTCGCTCTATAACAGACTCATAATGCGATTCGATTCCATTTATGGACTCTAACTTTTCCTGTACTCTTTGTTGCGGCGCATCGGTAGTGTGGCATTGCTATGAATTTGTTCAAGGAATTCATTGATTAAGTTATGAATAGGAGTGTAAAAAAGTATAGAAAATGAAATTACTAAATTACTTACATTAATATAATAACACCAACTATATAATACCAACCCGCATTTGGCCAGCGTGGTTGACTATGGCCTAATCACCCTTAATTAGGGTAGGCTCTGAGCCCCTCGGTGGGGACGTATAGTGAGCTCATGATGATGAATATAATAATATATTTGTGCTAAAGAAAAGATTTAAGGAAAACGTAATGTAAAAAAAAAACGTAATATGTTGTTAGCGTCATGTAACTAAAATTCTATTGACTATTGATGAAGTAGACAATAACAAGTCCCTTCACCCTAATTGTATCCAACTATTAAGTACCCTACTATTAATTTAAAAGTGAATAATATCAAGGCTGTTTACCCTAATTGTCAAATATATCAAGCTGTTTGGTATCCTTTATAAGAGTCATATCTCGATTCGTAAATCATTCATCCCGAAAAGCTTGTGGCGTGCTATCAGGGATGCAGAGATTAATGTTAGAGACAAGTTAGTGTAATGGCGTGACTCAGGGTACGTTATCTGCCAGCTTGTCACATACTTACGTCGACTGATTTATCGATACCGCTTTGGCAGCAATAACTTTGACTCCTACTATGGATAGCGAAGTGTAAGTTCTTGCAATCAATATGGTATCGCTTACGCGTTTATATCACATTTATTTTTTACTTATGGTTTTCCAGGGTCCTGTGGTAGATTATAATTTTAAGAGAAAATTTTTTTTTTTTTAATTTCCTTATAATTTTATAAATGTGACTCCGTCCTCGCAGTAATGAAAAATATATTTAGTAGCCTATGTATTCTTCCAGACTATATTCTATATGTTTGCTAAATATCATCAAGATATAAGCAGCTGTCCTGGAGATACTTTCAAACAAACATCCATCTATCCATCTACACATTGATTATGTTAGTAACATGCTCAAGAATTTTCTTTTCTCACGAATTTTCTGCACAGAAATGAGACTATTCCTACGAATTACATTATAGAAATAGACCTTTTTTTAGTATTAGTCTGTCTTCTTATTCTTAGTCATTGTATGTAGATACAGTCCTGTCTTTAAACTTTTTTATTTTCTTAAAATTTTATTATTTCCTTCAAATATTATTAGAATACAATGCTTATAACTATCATCATCATCATCATCAGCTCACTATACGTCCCCACCGAGGGACTCGGAGCCTACCCTAAGTTAAGGGTAACTAGGCCATAGTCAACCACGCTGGCCAAGTGCGGGTTGGTTGACTTCACACATATCTTTTAAATTTCTTCTCAGATATGTGCAGGTTGCATCACGATGTTTTCCTTCACCGTAAGAACGTCGGATAAATGTACATATGTAAATCGGAAATCGAAAAACACATTGGTACATGGCGGGATTCGAACCCAGGAACTGCAGATTGCAAGTCGAGTGCTTGACCCCTGAGCCACCGACGCTCTTGTATAGTATTGCTCGGATAAAATAATTTGAAATAAATAAAGGTTGTCTTATAACAATAGCTTTTAAATTATTTTGTTCTTTGAAATATAATTCTAAAAGTTAAATCGGCTTACTCATTAATTACCGCACTTGTAAGTCTGTAATGACATAATTACCAATCGGAGCAAAGGTTTCCTTCACACAATTATTATTTAAGAGTTCGTATTACCAAAGTTGTATTTGAAACATCTATTGTTACATTAAATATATATTTGAAATGTTCCGGAATCATGGAATTATTTCTGAAATTAATTTCTAAGTACATATATTTCGTTTAACGCATAAATTGTAGAAATATTTTGGTATTTACGTGTTATAATGTAAAATGTCAAGTTTGTCTATAGTGAAAGTATTTATGGATTGGAATCAGATTTGGACAGCTTTGTATTCGTTTCTACTTGATCGCGCTTCTTGTAGTTCTTAATAGTTATTTCTATGTCTATTACTAGTTCGAACACTCGCCACCGCTACCATCTGCAACAGTCAGAGCCAAAATAGCAAAAATCAATTAGGCACAAAATATCACAGCTTATAGCCTGTCCATGTAAAGAAGTTTATATTTGAGCGTAAAAACAAAAGTTAGGTCTGTTCATTTTCATTAAACTATATACTATTTAAAACACAAAACAAAACTTTGTGAAACTTGTTAGCAGACTTGTTTACTTAGATTTATGGTCGTCGGAAATTGCCTTTATGGAAATTTATGCGGTGAAATAAATAATCCATTTTGACAAGCGCTAGTGGAATATGTTCATAGACAAAGTTTTAATGTTACAACTTCGTCATTTAAAAGTATGTAGACGTACGTAAAATAGATTTTTAAAATCAAAAGCAGAGACCATAAACAAAAAAATTATTTCCTCTTTTTGGTATGAATAAGATTTATTTGCATGAAAATAAATGAAAGCCAATACTTGTGATTCGTGAACATTTACTTGGACAGTTATTTTCATAGATTAAGTAATTGTAGACCGATCTTTTAAATAACAAATAAATGAAGAACATCATGAATGTGAGAAAAAGATAATTAGTAACAATTTTGAAGAATTCAATAGTTTGCCATGGTTACTTACTTACGAATTAATGTAACAAACTGTATCTAATTTTATGCCAATAACCGTTACTTTGAAATTGTAAAGATGCTTTTAAAATTGTTTATTTTTGATCAGTTTTTATGTACTCGTATATTTTCACATAAAATATATTTTTTTTAATTTATTATTCAAAGTTGCTTAGACGGAATTTTAACTTTCCACTCTGTTATTTTCTTAATCTATGTCATGGGGGAAGCAATATCAAAGTTATTGCATCAGAGAGTCTCCTTCGATGGCTTTGGCGCACGACCGCGCTTCAAAGGGGTATTGACTTTGAGCCGTCCAAATTACAACTAAAAGCTCGACTTCTTAAGCGCAGACTTATTCAATGTCTACTTGTTTGTAGAAATGATGAAGCACAAGTCTACGACGTCTACGAAGTGCTACGAAAAAAAATTAGAATTTCAGGTTATCCGAAGCTTATTGAGTTACATTTTGAAAAGCAGTAGTCGCTTAAAAATTTGTGACATGTATTGTTCAGTTAAAAAATAAAAAAACAAAATCTAGAATACTCTGATTTTCTCTCACTAAAATATCTCCTTGTGTGTTCAATTCGCCAACTCAATACATACTTATAAAACAATTATAGGTAAAAAATCTTCAGTAAAATTATTATTCTAAAGTAACTTTCAAGAATATTTTACTAAATTGTTTCCATAACATTATAAGCACAACAATTTCTATATTACTGCTGGAGTGGGCAAGACGTGGAAAAATTAAATTTAACGCTTGCCATTCCAAGCATCCAACGTTGCGAGCTTCGTCTTAATAGTCTTTAAAAGCTTTTGTTCCCGAGAATCATGTCACCGTCAAATTAAAGAGAACTAACGACCCAGCTTGACGCGCCGTCGGCTGTGAAATTTTCAGTTCAATGGATGGCTCTTAAACTCTAACTTTCTTACTTTAGAGTAGTAAGTTTCGTATAAAGTTCATTGTTAACTTGACGCCTGATGTGGTTTTCCAAACAAGAGTACACAAGTACCACCTATCTGGAGAAACTACAAATAAATGAGGCCTCCAAGTAATAAGTTAAGCAGTTCAATTCCACTGCTTCAATGCAGCCGTGAGGCAATCACTGTTGGTTGACTTGTGATGCAATTACTGTAAAATTGCTATAAGATTTACAAAAGAATAGGATCTGAAGAGACTAGTCATTTGGTTGAATATTTGTACCATTAATAATATAATATTAATAAAATTGGAATGTCTGTACATATGTATATCGAAAAAATATATATATTTCTCACAAACGATGTATTTGCATAGCTTTTAATAAAAAACAAAAAAAAAACATTTTATTTAATCTATGTCTGACTATATGACTATGCGTTTGTCCAGGCTAATCTCCGGAACGACTAGATCAATTTTAACAGGACATGGACGGGAAGGTAACTGGTGCACGCGAGCGTATCACAGCGTTTTAGGGTTCCGTACCTCGAAAGGGAAAAAGCAGAACCCTAATAGGGTCAATTTGTTGTCCATCCGTCTGACTGTCCTTTTTTTTAAATTCTGCGCTATTATTTGTGGCTGACTGTTAGTTATTAATAAGGATTGCTGCATAAACTTTGTCATTTTTTTTTTGAAATTCTCTTGCGAAAAAACATGAATAAAACATAAGATATGTGAAACTTACCTTCACGTATAACTTATTCACACTTTAAATTCCGCCAGAGAATCCTGTTCAAGCAGTGCAGATGTTACCACTTGTTTTCAAATAAGAGGTTGTATTTTTGAATATAGAAAAGGCGATAATATAAGGAAAGTATCAAAGAATCTCCTCTCAATAATATTGAACAAGCTGATTCCAATATATACGAAGTTATTTCAAATACAGACATATTTCTTTTTGTCTAGACTTATTTTGTAGCATTTATTCTTTCATATTAACATCAAATAAGAAAAATATAAATAACTAGCTGTTGCCCAGGACTCCGTCCGCGTGAATATATAAAAAATCTTAACTAGTGTAGCCTATGTGTTCTTTCAAACTATGTTCTATAAGTTTGCCAAATTTATATCTTCAAACACCCATCCATCTATCCCCATCACTTCCATCTAAACATTCGCATTTATAATTTAGTAAGTTAAATAAAAAGCAGCTCTTCAAGGCATAAATTCCAAAAAAATGAATAAATATCCTATGTCCGTCTCCAGGCTCTAAGCTACCTCCTCACCAATTTTCAACCATATCGGTAAAGCCGTTCTTGAGTTATAAATAGTGTAACTAACACGACTTTCTTTTACGACGAGTATATAGATTTATACAAAATTGTTATGATGTTTGATAGATATTAAACCTTAAAGCTCTATTAAAATTTAATTTTAAAATAAACATAGAAAAAATTTATAAAATCAATATTGACAGCTGACTTTTTTGGGTAAATCTAAATAGTCTTTTAGTTTGTTATATATTAAAAAAATAATGAAAAAAACTGATGTCACTAAGAGTGTATTGGACATACACTCCAGTCCGACTGATTGTCCTTTTAGGGAATTCCGGGATAGCGAACTTTCGGTGGATTCATGGGGACTGGTATGTACTTTTTAAACGTTATTCAATGTTGCCAGGTGCATCAAACGCGAGCACGATTAACAAATTATTTGTGACTTTATCTTTAGCCGATAGATCTCACAGCCTTAAAAGCTATAATTAATCCAGTGACACGTCCTTTCACTTCTAATCCACCACTTGTAATGCTCAGTGGCGCCACTGCAGTGCGTGTCAGCGCAGGCGCAATTTCTTAAGAGTGTGCTTCGACTCTCCAGAGCAGATATTTTGCTACATTAAACTACAAATTTGTTTTCCTTATGTTTTAAGGGTCCACTGGATTATAAATCTACCTTACGACTGGCCAAAGGAGTTTCGAGGACCCATACCGAGCACATGTGGGTGGACTCGCAGATCCAACCACTCCCAAGATCGGTGATGAAACGCATGCACGGCTGGGTTAGGGCCGAAGACTTGGCGCAGACTCTGTGGGAAGCAGAAGTTTCAATCTTTGATGTGGGTATTTTTCATAGTTATTAATTACAAATTTTCCAATGACAGTAATTAGGGCTTTCCTCTATTTTTAAGACCTAGTTAGCTTTAGCCAAAATATTTGAAAATGTGACTAAATTAGGATTTCTCAGAGGGTTTTTATCATAGTTTTTTTTTCTAGGATAACAACGGTGGGTCGATGTCCATATCAGATATCCAATTTGCTTACTACCCAGTGCTGCAGATGTCTTCGTTCTGCAGAAAAGTCCTATCCTATTGTTACATACTGGAGAGAGCAGAGGATTTTACTGTGAGTATTTCTTGTAAATTCTAACTAAAATCTAGACTCGTGATAGGGCAATATCCATCAACAACAATAGTCATATGACTGGATTCCAACCTAGAGAAGTTTTTTTTTATGGCCGTACTATTAATCATTAGGCTATTGGTGAAAATCTGATCCTTGTGCTGCAGGTGGAACATCAGTGGGAGAACTTCGTATTTAGCCTACCACCAGAAGGTTGGCGAGCACGATATCACATTTACTCTCCAGGCTTGAAATATGGCGGTGGACAGCAACACAGACCCACGTTATCCAAAAACGGTAAGAAAAAGAAATTATATAATGGTGCCCGTGAAGAAAGACTTAAGGTAAAATTGAATTAAATATTAATATCATATCATAATGTGATGACAGTTTTTTCACTACGTCTACGATGGTTTGTTTAATGTGTCCCAATATTATAACACCATGAAATTGTTAGGATGCTACCTCGTCAGACTATACTACATCGGTGCTTGGCGCTGTGTGTGGGTGAGCGACCAGATTCCAGTCGATGCGACGGATTGCCCGTTGCTCCCGTTTGCACCTTTCTTCAGTCAAAACGCGAAACAGTCATCTCAAGCTAAACCACCAATTCCTTTTATGTCCAACCCTACTGTTCTCTTGTGGCCTCTATTGTTATGCAAGGTAATAAATGGTAAAAAATATTACCAGGTTATGTTATATATTTTAGATTTTAAACTAGTACAGAAATATTTCTGTTTATATGTAGATTCAAACAATTATGTGGATCGTTATATACAAAAAGAATCGTACTAAGCAAAATGTATCTTGCCAGGCCCTGTTAAAACTGGCTGCTCCTAGCATGGAAGATGTGGATTCTCCTTTCACTGAGGATCAAGTGCTCGAAGAATTTGACATCCTACATGCACTCACTGGGGCTTTGAATTTAACTTACAACTATGATGGTAACTTTCAATTATAATTTTCATTAAATTGTTTATGATAAATGCTTCATAATTATTCCCATAATTTATTTGGTTTGTTGACAGCAATTTTGTTTGTGCTGTAGTATCAGTGGCAGACCATATAATCGCCATAATGTGTTTAGATGCTGACCGACTATGGAAACTGATAACTTCAGAAGTACCACTATTTTCATGGGATGATGATGATGATACTCTAGCAAGCACTATCAGGCCTAAAACAAAGAAGTCTAATGTAAAGGAAACTGCAGTTTTTAGGGTAAATAAAATTATATCAAGTTTTAATCAACATGCTACTAAACAAAATCTCCCAAGAGCATAAAATAAACTTTAACACCTTCTAATACGTTTCAGCATAGGTCAATTACATCAATTTTCATTAAAGACACGAGAGAATTGCCCCCATACTATTTACCTGGTATAACACCAGCATTTGAGATGAGTCTACTCGTGACTATGGCAAGAGACTTGCCGATAAAGAAACCTTTACCTGAGCCAGGTAAAGTTTTTATTTGAAAAGGAGTTACATTGATACAATGTTGAAGCTAATATTATTTTTATAATATAATTACAGAAGTTGCTCCATGGAAACACTATAGATGGGTGGATTGGGCTCGGAGTCATGGTTTGTACGAAGCTTATGATTGTCCTAGAACGAAATTTGTTAAATTAAATGGCTTATTAAAATTATCACAGGCTCCTCATTTGCTGGATGTTCAGAGTACTGATTCGGTAAGTATTGTTAAAAGATAATTCTTCCAGTAATCTAGCGCTTATCTTCTGAGGTTCGAATAAGTCTAACGAATGAGGTGGACGTCAGAAGTTTCTGAAATTTTTCGTTATTTGAAACTATTCTTGCAATTTTTTTATGCTTGCTGCTTTTTTAAATAAGGTTCCATTTAATTGTTCGAAAAGTAACTTTAATTTTATTCGTATTTAAAGTTTTTTTTTTCATAGTAAACTTTTTTTTACGATTTTTTTTTAAATATTATTGTACATTGCACAGATAACATTTGGTTTCCGAGAAGAGCAAGCTCGAACCAACCCTGCGGTAAGGAAAACTTCGTTCGATAAATTAGATGTAAAACAAGATATCAGGAGTGGTTTTTATTAACACCCCTTAGGTTATGTCAGGTTTTATAACACTATGAGAACGATATAAAAAAAATCTTACTTTTATTGCTTGCGTTCAGGTCAGGAAGGCTGGTAAAGAAGGTACCCGATCAGTTACGAATCAAACGATGTCTCCACAGCTCAAAGAAGAATTGCGCGAATGGGTTAAATTTGATACGGTAATTATTTTGAAAACATTTAGAATATGAAGGTCTTACGTGACGAGTATCGTAAGGTAGCGAAATTCACAAATCGATCACTTTTAACTAAACCAAAAAAGGAATATATTTTATACATAGTAATTTAAACTGACTACATATGTTATACTTTTCAGATAATGAACGTCTTGAGGAACATAAGTATCCTATGCTATCCATCGATGTTTCAACTTAGTTCTATAGCCAGCAACCCTTCGATCCGTATTACGAAGGCGCCTCCAAACAAGCAGCTTGATATCCCTGCTTCTAAAACATCACCGTTATATCTTCAAATAGACGGACCTGAAGAAAATATATTAAAAATATCTTGCGGTATGCTTCATCCACGAGTGTTTCTTCATGCTGGTCTACCAATAGATTGCTACGTAGAACCTGGTTATGTGCTGATAGAGAAGTTTAAGTGGTTCGAAGACTATGAACTGCCAAAACCAAAAGCTTATTTACAAACTCGAGGCTATGATGCAACGGAAGTATCGTTCGAGCAAGGGAGACATTTTTGTAGGTTAGTTTAATAATGTATTCTTATATTTCTAATTAAATCATACTAATATTATAAATGCGAATGTTTACATGGATGGAACACAAAGGCTATTTAGTTATTTTTTTATTTCCGTGCGGACGGAGTCGCAGGCGACAGCTAGTAATTTTAATAATTCAAATGCATGTTTTAGATTATGGATTCATTCGAGAGTTCCATGGCATGTGATGACACTGAGTGAATCTTCAATATGTGTGGGCACTCGTGACGTTATCCAAGCGGCCGCAGTGCGTGAGTGTCCGTGGGCGGCGCGGTTTCTGAGCGCCCTTGGCTTAGCCTTTCAGAATTTTGTTCGAATAAGTAAATCTGCTACAATTGTAAATACGTCCGATAAGGACTTTTACAGGTATACAATTTCTTTAAGAACTTTAAATCCAATTCTTATTTCGTTAACTTATTTTGTGGTAAATTGGTAGATCCTACCAACCTGACTTGGATTGGAACCCTCAAGAAGTTGGTTATGACAAAAGTCTACTACATTGGATGTTCCGTCAGGCGTTACAATCGATATTGAAGAAAAAACTTGCACCATACGAATATCGTTTAGTTTGTATATTTCTTCAACGTTATCTGAAAGATCCTGATTTTGGATTATCCAGGAATATAACATCTTATGTGTCCACTACTCATTGGCTGGCCAATGACCCGTGCGACTGTATGCCTGAAGCTGAAGAATTAGAACTTTATAGATTTCAATATACTGAAATTGTA
This sequence comes from Papilio xuthus, assembly GCF_000836235.2. Taxonomy (NCBI): domain Eukaryota; kingdom Metazoa; phylum Arthropoda; class Insecta; order Lepidoptera; family Papilionidae; genus Papilio; species Papilio xuthus. The sequence continues at coordinate 5,418,738 of NW_013531107.1, read as the reverse complement.
AGTGATAATTTAGATATATGATTAGGTATTGAAATATTTTAAGACAACAAAACTAGCTTATGCACTGAGAACATAAGGATACTGCATTGCATGCCCAAGTGCGTTAACAGGAATGTCTAGAACCTTGAGTTTTAATCTAATGATTTTCTAAAGGTAGAAAGCACGGCCTTTGGCTGAAGATTTACATAACATAAAATTTTTACATAACCTTAAATTTCCGAAAAAGTTATGTTTCATTGTTTAAATTTTAAAACAATTTCAGACACCTGAAGATATAGTAACTGAATCGTTTAGACAAACCATCTGCGAAACGGCTGAAGAGACTTTATCGTGTGGCCATCTGAAATCCATTAGAGATATGAAAATAAGGCGGCATGAAGCGGCGAAAAAGATACAAGCGCTTTGGAGAGGATTTAGGACGAGGAAAATTATTGAGGCTCGTGAAACTGTAACGCCAGAGATCATGAAATATGTAAGTTTATTAATTTTGTAACAAAACTAAATATTGCCCTCTATGATAAATATATTTTGAATTATATTTGTTGCAGCTAATGGATAATGCATTTGGTAATCTTGAAGCTTTATCAGGATTGATGAATGAATTCTTTATTATGTTCCCTGGTACCAAAAACGCGTACTCTGTAGCCTCTGCACTAGCCGGGACATATGGCTTGAAGCAACACACTGGCTCCACTCATGTTTCCCCGCAATGTGTTTGGATTCCTTACTTCCAAGTCGTGTTCTACTGTCACGGTCCTGTTAAAGTCCATCTCGATCTCCAAAGTGTGGTCGGAACTATTAAAATTAATAATATCATAGAAGTTTATAATAACGACACAAAAACACTACTACCACAAGCGTATAATACACATTTCACTTATAATTTTAATCCAAATAATAATGGGTAAGTTTAAACCTTATATTTGAAGAGATAAGGGTGTTTTCAGCTAAGCATGGCTATGTCGATCTTGTAGGTATACTATTATCGGCCATGGATCTTTGAAACAACCACTTAACATCAACACCGAGGCCCATTGGCAATTGAACGTAATGTCCAACATTGCTAATATCTTTCACGTGTGCGATAACGATGTCGATGGCTGCAAGGATCAATCTGTACCCTCGGCTACAAAGGTCCATATAGAGGAAATATATCTTCCGAACCAAAGGAACATTTTAGGTGGACTGCAAATTTCTGTACACAAACAAGAAACGATTTGTTTTAGGGCATCATCTACAACTCCAGATGTAAGTTCGGTCTTTTACTTTGTTTAACTAAATGATAGTTCTCTTTGCCGAAACACGTTTGTAGCTTGATTATTTGGACTTGGATTTAATAAATGATTTCATTTTATAGCTAGAAATGGTAGCAATACTAAAAACGAGGAATCGTAGTGGTGTTATAGAAGAAGTGGCGAGATACACTGGCAGAGGAGAGTTGTACTGGCCGTACATCACATTGCAAGGAGAACCAAAACCAACGCATAAAACTATCTTAATTTCAAATGCGGTAATATCATTTGTTATTGATTACGAATACTTCATATGTCTTTTTATAGTTCCTTGTACCATAAAGCAAAATGAAACTAATACTTTTCTATAAAATCATACGCAGTGTTAACTTCAAAATACAAAAATTTTGGTCTGATGATATATTTTTACTTTACAAGTGCAGAAATTTTCTGTAGTTTTGACATTGTTGTAGACTGCAACTTTAGTTGCGTGGAATTAAAAGAAAATTACGTCAATAGTCTATGTGTTCCAGACTGGATACATTGCGTTCAGCTGTTCTGGATGTATTTATAATAATAGTTGTTATTTTCCAGTCTCCTGGTGATTCAAGTATGCGTGCCACACGAAGTGTTAGAGGCAGTAAACCTACAACTGCAACACTGAAGCATAGATCTACTTTTAAGGTGTTATACTAAAACTGTCACCAGAGAATCCATCCGACCTCGATAAAGACATTTGTAGCTTATGTGTTCTTCCTGAATTTGTTCTGCATCTATGCCAAATTTCAGCGAGATCCATGCAGCAATTCTGGTGATGCCGTCTAACATTCATCCATACAAATTTTCTCATTTATAAAATTAATAAGATTAGTAAGACGTAAGTTTTGCTTGTTGGTATTTGGTATTTGTACATTTTAATATCATTATTTATTTATTTTTTTAGATAAGAGACACCAGTCTAGTACGGGATATAAAGACTTATATAATAGAGTAAGTGTTTTTTTCTTATTAAATATAAGTAAATAAATAAACAGGCGAAATAATGTAAATAAAGGAAATACACATAATAATTAGTTTAAAGTCTTAAATTCTTCTGAATATTGTTAAAATCTCGATATTATAGCAGCTTTTTCTATCAGAGTCCGAGCACCAAAAGGATGGCCACTAACAATACCACAATGGAGAAGGGTCATAGAAATTCAAAGTCAATCCGGTTACAAAGACATGCATAGAAAAACATTGAGAGAAAAGGTGAAGTAGAAATTATCATAAGTTACAAATTGTGTGGAAATATATTAATTTCGCGTTTTAATTAAATCTTATATCTGTTTTTAAGATTTTTAATATTATCCTCCGAATTTTCTAAAAGCGAACACTTACTGCCGATGTCAAGGTCACGTTCACTAAGGTCTCTTTTATTGTTAATTCCGTACTGTCACTAAGGGAGGCCACTTTACGACTCTGAGTACAAAAGTTACACACTTTTACTTAGCATCATGCTGATCACTTGACTCCTTTTTCTTAAACAGGAATTCAAAATACATGTGCAAAAGATCCATCAAGATTTTGCACCAATGCGTGTAAAGTAATTTAATCGTTTTAACTGCAGCAATCATTTCAATCAAGTCTAAAGGAGAAGCTTGACAGTCCGAGGGTAAACGATCCGCTACCCGGCGATGCGTACATTGACATGGAGTGCTCACTGACTGTAGAATCCGGGGCGACTGCTCGTCGTGACGATACAAGAGACCTGGAGTTTATTGCTGCAGCGAGATCCTGGGATGCCAAAGATCCTGGCAGAAATTCTAGAGGCGCAAAGATTAGGTAAGTACAACGTTCTTTATTTAAATTATTCATCATCATCATCATCTCACTATACGTCCCCACCGAGGGGCTCAAAGCCTACCCTAAGTTAAGGGTGATTAGGCCATAGACAACCACGCTGGCCAAGTGCGGGTTGGTTGACTTCACACATATCTTTGAATTTCTTCTCAGATATGTGCAGGTTGCATCACGATGTTTTCCTTCACCGTAAGAACGTCGGATAAATGTACATATGTAAAATCGGAAATCGAAAAATACATTGGTACATGGCGGGATTCGAACCCAGGACCTGCAGATTGCAAGTCTAGTGCTTGACCACTGTGCCACCGACGCTGCAATTTAAATTATTATATTATGGAAATTGGTTTGTAATTGAAACTGACTGTTTAATAGTACAGGCTAACGTCGATTAAAGGTTTTTATGTTATTAATTAGTAAACAAGCGAGTACCTGGATTTGCTGAAATAACTAAGCAACAACTGCCTACAGATATTGGCTATTGCAGATTTTCTGGCTTGATCTGAGAAGACTATTATTATATTTTGAATGAATAACAAATTGCGTTCCACATATTTTTTTTTAATTTACTTATTATATTATTAGAAATATGATACGTTGTAGGAATTATTATGATTTATTTGGTTTTAGAAAAGAATTTCGTGAGGAATACATAGATATGCCTACTCCACCAGTTACTGAAATTGTTGAAGGGAAATCCAATGAGGTTATTCTTTTGTCTAAAAAAGTCAAGTTTTTTGGTATATTACAGTATGAATAATGATAAACTATTTTTCAGATGTCTGATTTTGTTTTCACTGACGAAAGCCAGGGTAAGTTATTAACTTCTACACCAATATAGATATTATCATCACCCTTATCTCTACAGGAGGATCGGCACATTATATACAACTGCTCCTAACATCTCTATCAACCGTCATATCTAAATCTACCACCTTTTTACGCATATCCTCTTTCACACAATCCATCCATACTTTCTTTGGTCTTCTTCTAATACCAGTAATAAATACTAAACTGATATGGTCAATTTTTTTTCCAGATGCTCCGTCAAGTCGACAACTTCCAACTCCAGCTTCTAGTAGTCCTGGTATTATTTTGACATACATATTAAGCCACACTACCGCCTCAAATCTATTTCTTTTCAATTTATTTTGTGTTAAACATAAAAAATCCATAGTTCGTGAATGTAGACTCTAAAGACTATTTGGAGTTGTAAAAATTTATTTGGAGAGGTATTAAGATTCTACGATTAAAGTTTCAGCTGTACGTATAGAAATTAAAAAAGATGAACATAAGTCATCAAGTAAGTCGTTAGAGGTACAGGATGGAGCTAAATACCTGACTATGCCAGATGTGTTGAAAGATAAATTCAAGCCCCTTGATTTTATACCTCTTTGTACGAGAGAACAAACTGAAGAAGAATGGTAAATAATGAAATCTTATCTTATTAATCTTACTATAAATGTCAATGTTTAGGTGGATGGATGTTTGTTTGAAGTTATCTCCAGAATGGCTGAACGGATCTCGATGAAATCTGGCGCACATACAGAACATAGTCTGGAAGAATACAGACTACTAATTATGTTTTCTTTTTAATAAAGCGCGGACGTAGTCGCGGGCGACTTATGATTTCTTATAAAAATATTCAATTCCGTGAAATCTCTACAACTCTATATAGCAATTTTTAGTTGGTGTCTGACATTTAAATTGCATTTTTAGTATCGTGGTAACTCCAGAGATGGCAGAAGCATCTAGAAGGGCCCGGGACGCGCAGATGGAAGCGGCTATCGAACGAATGAATCAGCTCCAAGATTACTACGAGACCAATATATTAGAAGTGCAGAAGACGCGATGTGATATACTTGAGAAACTTTTTGTCGGTTAGTACACTGATGCACAAGTATTCATTGTCTTGTACAACTATCTTAGCAGAAGATCGTTTAAGTTATGGTTCTCCTATCGCTTTTTTACAGAAAATATCCAAAATTAATTGAATATATTCAAAAAATCCATAAGTTTAGGTATTTGTGGTAACCCGAACGATAATTTTAAGTTTTTTTTTTAACTGGAATGGCTGCAGAATGACTAAAAACTAGTTTGTAATGAATTGTAACCTTTTTACACTCTTTTTCAGATTCACAGTGGACCCAGAGTTTAACTGATGCGTTAGAGGCTAGGGATCTAGCTCTGACTACGGCTGAATCGAACAAAAATGCCTCTCTCACACGTAGGAAGCATGAATCGAAAACAAAATAGACGTTTCTACGATTAGGAGAAATTTAGAAGAATATTTTATGTTCCGATAAGAAGAAAATGTTGATTTGTTTATTTAATAAATTATAATTTTTATGTCAATGTTATATGGTATCGTCCTAAAGACGAATTAATGCTGTCGGATGATAAACATTCCAAGGACATAATGAGTCAAGCAATGTAAAATATCAGAACATTTGGAATCGTTACGTTTAGGTATCACTTTCTCATTACTTTCTAAATTGTCGCAAAATGGAACGTTAATTAAACATTACTCTGTAAAAAATAGCATTCAAGAATATTAACAATTGCTGACAATTGCTACATTTAAATAAAATGGAGTTTAATATTATTATAACAAAACTTTTTGCACTAATGATACGTGGACGTAGTGGCACTTAATGGACATCTTATTATGTATTAATTAAGCTTGATATTAATAAGAATATCCAAATTAAATATATTTCTTATGTACAAATACACATATACATAGTAGATATTTATTTACATCCCTATTCTATGAATACATAAACTCTTAAATCTATGATATAAAATAAAATTAAAAAAAAAAAAAAACCGAATAATTAACTAAAATATGTTAATAAAAGGAGTCCCTTTAGGCAAGGTCCCGAAGATACTGGCAGCGTTCCCCCTCTGTACAGCTAAACTAATTCTTTGACCGAGGTAGCTGCCAGCTCTTCGGTCCCCTGTGATGTCGATTAATTTTTTGGAAATGTCCTTAAAAAGTCTTAAAGCGCTAGGACCCCACGGACCAAGGGTCTCGACGCCGAATGGGACAAAATGTGAAATATAAATGTAAATATTCTTCTAATAAGAATATTAGAAGAATATTTCACTAGAGTGAGCGAAATATAAAAGTATAAAATACACTAAAAGATATCACAACTACTTATATTTTTCTTTATTGTATTTTGTTGGCGTGTACTACGCACACTGAATGCAAGAAATCTCATTTTCGGAATGAGTTTTCTTTCCCTATTTTTCTTTTGTGATAATTTAAAAAGTTTGAGGCATTGTAAATTAAGAACGTGAAGTTAATAAAGCAGAGTTACACCCCAGTCGCGTCACGCCCCCTAACGTTTACTGCATTTTGATGAGCCTGCTAATGTTGCGCCTCGTTTTCGACATAATATTGCTCGCGTTTCCAACAATCATGTAGCTACTTATTACCCGACTGACAAGAAGGTTTTGTTTTTCGCGCGTATGCACGTTTTTTATGCGAGTGTTTTTTTATTATCACGCACCGAACGCAACGCACGCACGGACCGCAACGGATTGCTTATTAGTAAATGGCGTCTTTGCTTTATCCTTCTCATTAGTTCATTAGTATTTACAAATCGGAACATTTTTATCTAGTGTAATTGTTTTTTTTTTAATATGAAATATTCTGTTCAGAAACATCATTACCTTGAGACGACAAGAAAATAATATTAGTTTTCACGAAAGGATGTTCGATATTATATTAAGTATGGTTAATAAGATCCTTCCAGAACTTTCTAATAAGCCACATTTGCAAGGTTTATAGATTCTCACTTACGCTAAAGAATCCTTTATAAACATTTATTGTCATTTCGACGTTTTATGTAACATAAAAGACGGAATAAAGTGCGGAGATATTATTCAAAGAGGTCTATTGAGGTGAATAAATAACTTCTCGTGGCGTTTGAGTGGCGGCATAAATCTAACGATGTAGGTAATTGCGAAAGTTTTCTTGCACCGAAAGAAAAAAAAATATATTTTTCTTATAAAACTTCTTTGTTGCACTTTATAAGAATACAATAGGTTTTTAAAATTCTATTTTAAGGAAGTAAAAGTTTTTGCGCCTTATTTTTTCACATAGCAATATTACTATCCGTCTTTGTTAATATTATAAACATAAAGGATTTGATTGTTTGTTGGTTTATTTGTATAGACTCCAAAACTACTGAACGGATTTGAAAATTTTTTTCACTTTTGAGAAGCTACACTAATCCCGGGTGACATATGCTATGTTACGAGAGTTTACAATAAGCTAGATCCTAGGTTATCGATCAAATGATTAAAAATATAAACTACTTATTTATTATACACATAAAAAAATAATATCTTACGTAACTACATAATCAAATAGTATATATCGTTTGAAACGTATTTCACATCAAAGCGCTTTGATCTGAAGCATTATTATTAATGTTGAGGAAATTTCGTATTTGTTACAGAAAGTAAGGGAAATAACAAAGTTGCTTAGAATTTCCGGACTACATTGTTACGTGGTAACTTAAAGGGGAAAAATAGTGATATATTTAGTTATGTTATGTTCATTCCTTAATACGATACTTGCGAAAATAATAAATTTTTTGTTTTATTATTGTATGCACCTTGCATTGTTTGACAGTTCATATGTTTATATTATCTTTTGCTATTATAAATATTCAGGCTTTAGTTTAACAAAGTATTTCGCATGTGTAATTCCGATAACAATTTCGCATTCTACATTATTTATTTACCACTATTTGTTTATTTGACTGTAATAAATAGAATCAATTAAATCAAATAAGCTTTTATTTTAATCGGAATACACTTCTTTACAAAATTAATTAAGGCGAATACACTACCGATATACAGGTCTACTATTTTTTTTAAAAATGGAACAACACATAACCTAAACGGTCTTATAAATGTCACGGTGATGACGTCGCAGTCGGCCTTGCAGTCTTGTTTACCACCTGTTTATTGCAATATCAAGTAAGATGCAATTTATTTGGTCCATTGGTTTCTTTAGCTTCATCCTGATGCGTAATTATATATATTTTTAATCTTATTCGATATTAAATTTAAAGAGAGATTTAAGAACGAAATTTTCACATAAAAATATTAAAAGAGTTCTCACATAACAGTTAAAAGCATATATTTAACAGTTAAAGTTTTGAACTATTTTACGTGAAATTTCGTTGTAATCGATTTAGGATAAACTTAGGAGTTTCCCTTGTTATTAATTGTCATATTGAACATTGGACTTGAGAGTCTTAAACAATATTGAAACCTATTGAGTCTGTAGCCGAGGTCGTTCACACAAAAAAACCTTGTCGTTCTCAAACCGCTGTTTGCAGTCTTTGTTTGAGTACTACGTTTGTTCGATTGTTAGATTGGGAAATTAATAACTAATATAATTGATAATTGTATATAAATAAAATTGTGAAATATTAAATATTAGTTTATAATAGATCCTGTCTTTGTGATCTCACGGAGAAAGACAAAAATGAATTATAATAAACACAACATTAAATTTACATTCAAATATTGTATACTGAATTATACAAAAGAAAATATTAAAAATATATTACGCAAAGATAATTTATAGTACGTCGCCTTAAAATTATTAACATCTTCACACAGCGACATCTATTATTCAATAGAGGCTTTAATAAGATATTTTTATAGATATCCATCGCTACCCTTTGCTTATGGATTAAAATACATTTACTGTATCATCATCATCATCAGCTCACTATACGTCCCCACCGAGGGGCTCGGAGGCTACCCTTTTTATTTTTTCCAGAGAGGAATGCTTTATGCATACTCCGCGCCCCGGGGGGGACGCGGTAGTTATGTGGGATTCTCCTCCATTGCGGAGACATACCCACTAAACCTCTGTTCCTCCAACGCATTGGGACGGGGCCACGGGCACGTTTTCGCTCTCGTCCGCGACCAAAGATTCGGAGCGTACCCTAAGTTAGGAGTGACTAGGCTATGGTCAACCACGCTGGCCCAGTGCGGGATGGTCGACATTTATTGTAAGCAAGAGACTATATGCTATGACTTAAATCAATTCATGTACTTTCCCTGTAGACTAAAAAACCCGAACATTTTGACTTTGATTTTCTTGAACATTTTAATTGGTTTTCGCTACCATGTTTCAAAAATATACAAGTTATGAAAACTTAATTTTATTTCATCATATCGCGGATAAACGTTAATCCTTGTCTGCTTGACCTCAGATCTGTTGACTTGGACTTTGGAAATCACTGATATAAATAATTCAGTTAATATTGAAAAAGTGTCCATTTTATCTATTTTATTTTTTATATAAAAAGTGTCCAAGTGAATAAAAAAAATAGTATCCTATATATTCTTCCAGACTATGGTCCATTTGTCTGCCAAATTTCATTGAGATCGCTTCTTCCTTTCTAGAGTTAAACATCCATCCATCCAAACATTCGCATTTATATTAGTAAGATAATAAGATTTACTTCTAATGCATTTTGCGATTATATTAAATTGTAAAATTCTTCAATCTATTAAGTTCATATCAAATACGTAATACCTATTACAACGGAACGCCCCTTAACAAGTTGTTACTTCGTTTTTTTAACCCGGTACAGCCTCACAACCTTTCACAGCTAACCGGTCCGGTTGACTTCCTGTCCGTACTAAATATCGACCTATATCCGCCTACGAATGTCTACTCTTGCGACATGTTACATGCGATTTCTATGATATATTATTAATAGTTTCTTGCATAAGACGTATGTTTAGTAAATAGATATGTGTGGTACTACATTGATAATCATAATAATATTATAAATGCGAATGTTTAGATGTACGAATGGATGGATGTTTGTTTGAAGAGATAAGGAACATAGTCTGTAATAACATATAGGCTACTAACTAAGTTTTTTTAAATTCTGAGCGGAGGGAGTCGCGGGCGACAGCTACTATATCAGTAAAATCAAAATTTTTGAGTTGGATTTGTTTAAGTTTACCGTGAAATTCCATTGTGCTGACACTTTTATTAAAAGTCATTCCATAAGCTACTAATTAAGTTTTTTATTATAATTTCGCGTGGACGGAGTCACGGGAGATAGCTAGTAATTTAAATGCACGGACATCCGTTATATATACTTCTCACTTATTTACCTAGCTATCAATATGTTTCCTTTATTAATCTTCTTATGTATTTCTTTGCATACACTTCCCGAACAATTTATATGTAGTTAACGAGTTTACCGTCACCTAAATGGAGTTAACACTTCTTCTGCCAGTTTAATGGGAGTTAACATATAAGCTTAGGTAAATATAGCATTATATATCTGTAATAATTATTTCACAATAAAGATTTACTTTATCTATTTATATTTTATATAGAACACAAATTACTAATTATTTAAATTAAAAAGTTACATTTTTTAATCTCTCACTTTGTTTGTGTTTAATGTCTACATTTTGTTAATGTGTTACACTATTATTTTTGTAAACCTTTAATTATCAAAATAGCATATTATTTAAATGTGAAAGTTTGGTTGTTTGTTCGAATATATCTTCAGAACAGCTTTATGAATCTGGATGCAATTTGATAGAGGTGGACAACATAGACGGGAAAACACATAGACTACTAGTTAAGTGTTTGTCAGACGGAGTCGCAGGCGACATATTTTATCGACGTATACAATCATTTTTAATTAATTAAGAAAAATACATATTTGTTACAATAAACGTCAAAGTCGTAAACCTTTCCTCTTACAAATTTCATTTTGAAATATGTTTTGTAAGGTTACATTCTTATCTTATTTCTTTTCAATATGTGCGTTCCAAAATAAAATAAGTATGCGCTTGAGACAATTAACATAAAAGTAAAATATTGAAGAATTTACGAGCCCATGCAATTGTTACTGAATTTTGTATAATTTGGCATACGCAGGGCTGTCACTTGCTTGAAAAAGTAACTTTACATTTTTAACCGATTTCAAAAAGGAGTAGGAGGAAATTCGTCTGTACTCGTATGTTTTTTTTAATATTATAATTCAATCAATTACTGCCAACAATGTATAGAGTCAGGAGAAGTTGAATGAGTGTTATAATTATTTTCTGTGACTCTATTTATATGTTTTATAAATTTATATTTTTACTTTTTGTTCAACTGCAAAATTAGCTATTCATGTTTCTTGTTTATTATTATCTTACTAATATTATAAATGCAAATGTACAGATTGATAGATGGATGTTTGTTTGAAGGTATCTCCAGAACGGCTGATCGGATCACGATGAAATTTGGCATGAATGTAGAACATAATTTGGAAGAACACATAGACTACTTGTTAAGATTTTTTTTTTGATTCCGCGCGAACGAAGTCGCAGGTGATAGCTAGTATGTCAATAAAGTCGAAAGCATTTTTTTTAAATACGTAATTTTAATTTTCTTTTCATTCAATATTACTTTTGCAATTTCAATACACCTTATCTGTGTTTGTAAATAAAATAAAAACACAGAAAAGATGTTGTGCTTTTTATTTATTTTTATTTTATTTTATCGAGTTAAATAAATTATCAATTTTACAACCGACAACAGTTTCTTATGTAAAGATGCATCATATCTTATTACATTTGTACATAAAATATATTAATATTTAAAATAATTGTTTCAATGCACCGTTTGCAACAGCATCGTTGTATTAAGGTCAATTGCAAAATGAACCGAGAATGGTGAAAGTAGTCCTTACACGCAAATATAACTTGAACTCCCCCTACCACTTGGAATGAACGAAGTTTACCTCGTCGTGGTACAATATTATTAAGATCGGAGCTCTAAGTTTACTGGTCGAATTGCATATCGAATAGCTTAAGTAAAGGTATGTTTCGTTTGCAGTAATAATTGTGTAGATAAATCTAATCAGATTACGGTATTTTAAGTTAAAATATTAACTTTATTGGAGTTGATACTATTGTGAACAAAAGCTTCTTAATTTTAACGACACTCTATGTATATATTCAGGATTTCAATTTTTTTTCATATATTATAAGGTGGCAAACGTTAGTGGCCACATGATTCGCCGCAATTACAGATGCGTTGCAATCAAAATGGGTTAAATTAAATATGGGTTATTATTTCGCTTGAATAACGCGTTCGAGTGTTTGGTTTAGAATTTCTGTAATGATGTCTCTATCGTTATCATACTCTGTAGAATCTACGCACTAGATTTTCGTTAACCAGATCAATCTATCTTTTGTCTTTTCATAACTATCTTTTTAGTCAAATAACATTTTGCATCTATCAAATTCCTGCAAATATAAGTTTTTAATGTCTGCAAGAGAAATAAGAATAATCGAAAAAATGTGTTGGTGAATAATTGACGTTCCAGTGAATAGATAAAGCATCAGGTCAAATATGAGTGTTGTAATAAAATTTGTATACATTTTTATATACAAATGTCAAGTCAATTTAAATATATTATTGCAGGACAACTAAAACAATTACGAAACACGGTTTTAATTTTTTTAATAACAAAAACAAGCTAATGAATGCACTTTCTCGTGTTGTTGTTTTCTTGCTTTAATTTGAATTATGAAATATAAATGACAGTTATATAATTAGTTGTTTCTGTAGATTCGGAAACGTCGACAATTGTACGTTTTAAAGTATTAAATACTTCGTTTTAAGCTTTCATTAAAAATTTCCACGGGTTTTCTGTTTAAAAAAATAATCTCAAAAAAAATTTGTTTGTGTAGCTGTAATATAGACTTACCGTGATTTTCTAACACCAACATTTAATAAGCTCGTCATACCTGTATCTTTGACAAAAAAGAGATAACAATATGTTTGAAAAGAGGTTTTTGGTCTCAGAAACCCACGGTAAATAAATCACGGTTTAACGGGAATTATAGCACAGAACATTATTTTTGAACACTTCTACTATATAGAGTGTCCGTCTCCTCGCAATATCAGAAGATAAGTTCTGTCTTTGACGTTTCCAATATCTGTGTATAATTAAAATAAATAAAAAACACACTGATTAAAACAAAACACCACTCACAGTCTTATTAAGTTTCTTTAAACATTTAATTACCATTTATTGTAACTTATAAGGTGAACTTGCGAAATATTCAATCATAAGGCAGCCGTTGAAAAGTGAAAGTGGAATTGCTTCCGACACAAACTGACAGGTACTTACAATATGGCCGCCGAAAATGGCGCGAAACATTCCTGACATAACTGATGTATGAATTATGTATTTAGTTCGCTTTAGCTCGGGAATTACGATAGTAAATAATTTACGATGAATATAACATTTAAGTGAGGTGAAACTTTTATAACTACTCGATGGAAAGACATACGCAGTCACATTTGGAGTCTTTAAACGGTCACTATGAGAGGCCCTTAGTGTAGATTTAGATAAATATAGATATCGATAAGATACATATAAATTTATTGACTGCTTGTTACTTAAAAATGACACTACATTTAACAGTCGCATGTATAAAAGTAAAGAAACAGAACCTCCGTTAAAACAACACTTGGTTTTGTTTTTGACATTTATAAATTTGATGATTTCTCGGTCATTAATGCATTCATCTACTGGTGTAAAATAACGATATACGTTAAAGAAACAAAAAAGGAAAAACAATTGAATGTTATCGAATGATTTATTATGTTTTATAAAAAGAATATTGAGACATTTTTCTCGCTTCATTTGCGCCTTCATCGGGTGTTGTCCCATGGGCCGTTCGACCTATCGATCAATCGAAACACCCTTTATAACTATATAGTATACATGCTCGTCGGTTGCGAATATTTTTTACCGTTGGTCACTATTATAACGAAGTATGTTTTTTATCCAATACTGATCTTAAATAAATTTTTACCTAACTGTCGTCCGCGACTCCATCTACGTAAAAAAAAACATAATAAAAAGCTTATGTGTTTTTCCTATATTCTACATGTGTGCCAAATTTTATTAAAATCTGTTCAGCAGTTCCGGAGATACCTTCAAGTAAACATTCGCATTTATAATATTACTATGATACATTGGAGATTGCTATAACAAAACATTCGTCGTATGTTCTAATTTTAATCTATATACGATATTCGTTCGTATAGTATTTTAATCTACAGAAAATTATATCTGGGTTGCAGTGAGATCCTTAAAAGTATTATTCCAACAAGGAAACGATTAGTTGCGAGATAAATAAGATATATATGTCCGCACTGCTCACACTTACGATGACATTCGTATAGGGTGAAAGGAAACATGCGTAAAAATGTTAACACTTTGAGAAAATATACGAATTGCTTGATCGCATAATCTTGATATTTTACTTCAAGAATATACCAGAAATTATCAAATTTATATAATTAACTAGCGATCGCCTGCGACTCCGTCCGCGCGGAATTATAAAAAAAAACATAATTAGTAGCCTGTGTGTTCTTCCAGAGGTATACCAAATTTCGTCGAGATCCGTCCAGCTGTTCCGAAGATACCTTCAAACAAACATCCATCCATCTCAACATTCGTATTTATAATATTAGTAAGTAAGATGTAGAAGGAATGTTGTTCATATTTGCTGTAATGTTTCACAGACCTGTCTAATGGAGCTCTGTGTGTCGGTTACAGTTTTGAGAAGTTTCAACTGGAAATTTGAGTTTCGGTGCGAAATTTGAGTTAAGGTTTAATTTCAGTTTGTAGCGTACATTCATCACTGCGTTAGCGAGCCTTACTGTTTCTAACATTGTTTCGAATAACATACCTAATATTATAAATTTGGATAGATGGATGGATGAATTGATATCAGTGAAATTTGTCATAGATGTAGGACATAGTTAAGTTTTTTCTTTAATTCCGCGCGGAAAAGCTCGCAAGTGTTTTGTCTCCAGCTTACATACAATCGTTGGATTTTATGTTTAAACCTACTCAGATCTTCGGGGGCCCCGAAGGAATCTTTGGGATATTTAGCACTTATTATTTGGCTTCTTAGTAGCTACTGTTTTTATTTTATAACGTAATACTTTAAATATTTAACGGCATAAATATCTTTGATGGGTTGTTTTGTTTTTAATCCTATTTTGTGAAAATGAAACCTTAATTTATTCCCAGAAAAAATACCTGTTCTAAAAACAAAGTTAACGAGTAAATTAATTAAAAAATACGATCTCCTTTTTTAGGCGAAACAAACAGGATGTTTTATTATTCCCAAGATTAAACACCGAACCCGTTTATTAGCCCGACGAAGGTTCTAGGGTAACGTGAAATTTAATACCTTACAACGGAGCGAAGAAAAGATTTATAAAAAGAATGCCTTTTAATTATAGAACGGTTTTATACTTTATTTAACCATTGTATTAGATAAAATAAATAATACGACCAATATTTTCTGCAAAAAGTACTTGAATATTTGCAGAAAAAATACAACGATCTTTTAGATTTCTGCGTTGCCTCAATTCACGTATTTTCGATTTGAATTGCCGCGGTTGAAATATGGGGTAAATTGTTAGAAGGCATCTTTTAAAGTGAATTATTTCCACGACTAGCATTAGTTTACTATAATATACATGACCGAATATGATGAAAGATTTAAGAAAAATTAAGTTTCTTAGATTTCTCAATACGAATATACTATTTTTAAAATTATTGTTGCTAACATATTTCTTGCATTCATCAAATAAACACACAATTAATTACATACCAAGAATTATTTACTATTTACGATACACTATAACTTTCGTTTTTAATTCCTATTAAAATTCACATCAAAGTATCAAGACAGTTAGATCCAACGATCGACGCACACGCACACCTTTTGAATCGGTAACGTTGGGCGAAACGGCGCACTTTCGGCCGAATATTCAGTCCACAAGCGTCTCTCCACCGTGACAGACGACAGGACAGACATGTTTTGTGTGTAGCAACAAAATTATATCGACATTTCGAATAGTTTGTATGACGTGGTGAGATTTTTTTTTTTCAACGACGTGGTTTTGCGTATCGACACTTGTTTTTGTGCGCGACTGTACTTAGTGTACTCTAGTGCGAGTTCAGTGGTACTGGAGATTATATAGTTACAAGTGAGCCGTTTTTGCGGAAAACGGAGAAAATGGTAAGCTTAAAGGATTATTTTTTTCCTTTTAAAAATAAAATGCACTAAACTGTTCCGGAAATATCAGTATTTTTCAAATGATGTTATGTAATAAATAATAGGAATATTAACGTAATTTATTTCTATCCGACTTGTAAAATTATTATCGAACGTGGTTGTCCTTGTGCTAATGCGGATATTTGAATTATATATTAAGGTGTCATTATTTTATAATATTATCTTTTAATTAATTTATATTCTGCACAATATTGAAATCTATTAAATATTAAAAAAAATCGGTGAATGGCATCATGTAAGCCTTGATTTATTAAAATTACCCAAATAATTTGTATGCAAATCTGATTCTAGAAACTTGTTTCGACAGTTATTTTGTATAAATAGAATAAGACTAAGAATAATACGAAGACGATGAGCTTTATTTTATAAAATCAATATAAACAAATTACTATAAACCAAAGATATATTTAAAAAATTAACTACGCGCCCGTTGAAGTCTTTTGTATCAACGCGTCAATTTGTGGCATTGTAGCAGCAGAATTACGCGCGTTTGATATTGTGTTTTTTTTATTTGTAGTAAATGTGAACTCATTTTAAAATATCCAATTCAGAATCCGGTACCGGCGTCTGACATTAAAAGCATCGAGCTGGCGCTGACAATGAACAAAAACTTAGTTTCACTAAGAGAAAGTGGCGAACGAACGTCTGTTAGAAATCGCAATCGTACACACGGCAACTACATATAGCGTAGGAACAATGCGTACGAATTTTCACCTTATTCTGAGAGTGTAAAAGTCATTTCGCAATAACAGAAATTAGGTACAGTCAGCAAAAAAAGTAACTTATTTTTAATAGTATCACCATTTGTAATTTACAATTATTTTATTGTCCTTTTAATATTGTAATATTATAAAAAGTACCGGAATAAAGTATATAAGAGTATATACATGTAATCTCAAAGTATTTGAAAGTAACATTTATCAATGCTACTGAATAATATATTCTTTGTGTTCGCACTTTAAATCCCACGGTGACCTTCACCTAATTACATTTTAATTAATGCTCTACATACAGCTGATAATCGTAATATCAGAGCCACATCCGTTAAATAAAAAAAATACTTATTAATTTTTGGGTACGGTAAAATAATCGCTTGAAGTCCGCAAAAGTTATTTTTGACTAAAATAAAAAAGATAAGTAATAATTTACACTGATTGTAATTATAAAACGTAGTTTTATCGGATATAAAGGTACTTTAGCAGTTTAGTAATTTAATCTAAGTTAATGAATTAGATTCAGCCGAATACTTTTCTTAGAAAACATGTTAAGCATTTGGACTTAGCTATTTACAAAACAACATAAACAAAGAACAGTTCTACGACTTGGCCACTTTAAGTAGCCGTCTGGATTAAGTTGGCTGGCAGGAATTCAACGCAACTTAAGTTCTACGAACCGTCACTGCTATGTTGTCAACATATTAGCTTGAAGTTAGACAAATTGCTTTCGAACGGCGAAACTCATATAAAAGCGATGAGCTACAAAACGAATACACAGAGTTATTATTTTTTGTACTGTACTGGCTGTCGCCCGCGACTCCGTTCGCGCTGTATTAAATAAATATAATTAGTAGCCTATGTGTTCTTCCAAGCTATGTTCTATATATATGCCAAATTTATCGAGATCCGCTCAGCCGTTTTAGAAATACCTTAAAACAAACATCCATCCATCTAAACTGATACATAAACACGGCTAAACGGCCCGTCGCTCACTGATGGATCAAACGGGCCGCGTCCGCGAAATAATACCAGTACCTCTCATTCTGATGAAGGGCCCCCGATGGGCTCGAAACTAGTCGGTGCCGCCACCGGACGAATATACGTGAGTGTTTAGCCGTGTTTATATATCAGTTTAGTATAATGTCTCACGAAAGTTTGAATAATCCATCCATCTATCTTAACATTCGGATTTATAATATTAGTAAGAATTCAACATGTGAAAATAAGAGCTTTATTTGGTTCTAGAGATGATTACATGTTTTGTTATAAGTGCTTTGGAAACCATGGTTACATTTTGTATTAGAGGTGTAAAAAGTGTATTGCAAGAGAGTCTGCGGTTCTTGCGGTTGTCATGGCAACCGATCATGATTGTCCCAACACCTGTAATCCGATCATCTGGTAATATTATGCAGTAAAGCGTTCAAATATTTCGTAAGCTAGAAAAATTATAACACAGTTATTAATATGTCTTTATTATAAAGTTTTTTTTAGAATAATCTAATATCGTATTTCGAGTTCGAATCAACCTCAAGAATTGGATCATAATATCTTGGTACTTTAACTTCAGTTAACGGGATAGATACTTACCTTAATTACTAATTATCCAACACCTTAGGAACAGTGCAATCAGAACATCTTACAAGCACCGTCGCAACGTTTAAGCAAAACCTCCACAGACAAAACGTACTGTATTCCACGGGAACACAGTTCATTTTTGTGTAAATTATCTTTGGTAACCACAGACTAAGTATTTTATAGTAAAACCTTACCGTTAACCGGGGCGTTATCCTAACATTACGATCACTTAAATGCACCCGTTCCCAACAATATAACGGTGCTATCTTTCTCACTGGATGAATGCACTCGACATATATTTTTTTATTATATTATACGGTAGGAAAGAGGCAAGCGACCTGATATCGTTTTCAAGTAACTGGCCATTTGAAAAAAATAAGATTTCGTTTACACTTTTTTTACGAGTTGGATTTTTATGTTGGATATTTATTGTATTTCGTACCAACATACATAATTTTGAGTACAAAAGTTACGTTAATTAATCTAACAGACAATTTTAATGTTAATTAAAAACGTTACGTTTTATAACACAATAATTTCTGTTGCAACGTTATTAAAATGTAGTTCAATGAGGTTCAACTTTATATGCATAACTTAATGTTATGTGAAATTAAGTTAAAAATAGAAATAATAATTAGTCAACCAATTATATATGTGTTTTGAGTATAATAAAATCTACTAACTACCAACTAGTGTTCTCGACTTCTCTACTAAATAGCATTAGCAAATATAGCCTATGTATTTGTATATAAACATTATTTATGACTAGTTTCTAGGTAAATAACGGTACATCATAAGGAACCGTTCACTAACTTGTTTTATACATTAGTCGATATCTTCTAAGCACACTTAGATAAATACGAAGACAAATTTGTATATTGATAGTGCGACCAACTTATGTGACCCAGTTAGAGACGCTTTTCAAACCTACTTAGGTACAGAAAATGACACACGAGAAATGACAACACATTTATAGTACCACAATGATCTTATGGCAGTTTTTTGACATTCACAGAAAGACACCTACAAGTTTTAAGGGTTACCAGTGAATAATTTTCGAACTTCTTGCGAAAGTCGTCCATGTTTATTCAACCAATTTATTCTCAAATTATGACCTGAGTTGTCGTAGCAATACTATTTTAATCGATACATCCAAAAATAATTAAAATACATATCATTTTATGGGATTTTAAAATTATGAAAATGGCAACATACACCGTGCTACTGGCGCTCCTTGATTGGTCAGAATATGGCGCTGTCAAAATGACATTGCTAGTTCACATATTTTCCGATTTTGAGACAATGACATTGACAAGGGGCGCTACTGAGCTAATATAATTTAGTTTCGATATTGCCAACCAGGTCAGATATGTTTCTTGGTCTACAGGCACGTCAAACAGGTCAATAGTGTGTTGTGACCTTTAAAATAGAAAACTTCACAAATATTTAGAGGGCAACTGAGCCTTGCGTTTAAACCTGAAATAATGCTAATTGAATATTGAGTGTTACCTTTGTTTATGAAATGTATATTATCGTGTATTACATTCAAATAAAGTTCAATGTAACACTAATAAGAATACATTTTAAATCGTAAAAAACATTTTGAACTTGTGGAAACTTAAGTTATCCAGATTATAAAACTAAATTTTTTACTTCATAAATTAAAATTCGATAAAACTAGCAATTAATAAATAAACAGGATGTGCAAATTTGAAATAAAAAAAATTGTTTAGCTAGAAAACTACGTCTTACTTCCGCACTCAGAATCGTTAAGTATCTTAGTGTAGATTTTGTATGAGAAATCATCTGTTTTTCACTGTTTATATTCTCTTTCTCTCTCTCTACTCTGAGTGACAGTGTTATGGAATTTGCAATGATTACTTCTGGTCAGTCCTTAAGCAATAGCCGGGGGAGCACAGCGGCGTACAAAACACGGTAACACCCTTTCATGTCTCAGTTTCGACATGACCGATTGCGCAATCCACTACGTAACGAGGCAAGCCGGGCGAATTGCCCAAGCGAGCAAACCGTCACTTGAACGTTTAAACAGAGGTAATGTTTACCGCCGTTGCACATAAACATACCTTAAGTTAGGTTAAAATATTGCAAAAAATAGTGCAAGTAAAATTCGGAGTAGCAGTAAGAAACTTCCAAGTTTATAATAAACTAGGAGTTGCCTGCATCTTCGTCCCAGTGGAATTAGAGAAAAACCTGGTGATAAATATAGCTTACGTCTTCCAGAGTTGAGTAGTTTCAAAGCCTATACAATGCAAACGATCAAGGATTTCTTCTTAACAGTATTAATATAGATAAAATATTTTTTGCTTATTTTTAATCATCCTGTAGGCTGAAGTAAAGTAGCATGTAATTTTCATGACGTGTCGCATTTTGCTTAGTATGAGGTGTCACGTTAAGCCACATGTCAGGTGCGAGCCGGGTTAGGGTTGTTAAGCTCCGTTTTCACTGACTGAACATTCACAGCTCGTCAACCTCCGTGACGGAGCGTCGTTTGCTGCACGCGACATATATTATTAGGCAGGTACTGGTAACAAAAATATATGTTCAATGCAAAATAATTCTTATGATTCAAATTATATTCGTAATAGCAAAATATGCGAAGTCAAAATTAAGTTAATATTAACATTAACTTTTCTTAAACATGAGATTAAGGTGTTGAAAGAAACAAAATTCTTTTAGAAATGAATAAACAATAAGTTGCATATTTTGGTTCTATGGATAAAGGTAATAAAAGGTCATATTATTTTTTTAAGTATGAATTTAATTTCGTCTTTATTTCCTAAGAGTTAAGTCCTTAATTTATTTGTTTTACATGAGCTACGATTACCAAATAAGTTGTAGGCAAAGTATAAACGACAATTTAATGCAAATTCTTGAAAACATATTAATATTAAAGCTTTAATAATTCAATTTACGATTTTGTACTAAAAAAAAACCCTTATTATATGATAATATTTCGTTGAGTAGTTTTATATTTATAGTTATATTATTATTTTTAAAAAGGACTTGTTCTGCGAACCTTACTTTCGGTGATTTGATTTACCTCTTAAGCCATCACACACATGTTTGTTGATGGCTAATGAAATCAATTGATTGGTGGAGGAATATATATGATTTTCTTTCATTTAAGAACTTAGCAATAATAGTAAATCTTTCGTCTTTTATTTTTCTGATCAACAGAAATATCTGATTTAATAAAAATAATATATGTATATAAAATTCTATATGTAGTAAAAAGACTCTAGTTGTATGTATGTGTATAAAATTCTATTTGTAGTAAAAAGACTCTAGTTCCGAGTCTAAAATAGCGTGTGTTGGGTTTTTACTGTCGAAATATTTGTACAGAAACATATTTCTATCTCTATCTTTATATATATAATTCTTCTGTGCGTGTGTATGTCACTGAACTTCTCTCAAACGACTGGACCGATTTTGGTGAAATTTTTTGTGTGTGTTCAAGGGGATCTGGGAATGGTTTAGATTCACAATTTTGTCCGCTGGACAATGTTTTTTTAATTAATTTTTAATTTATTAGTAGTTGTTGATTTTGGAATGTTTCACATTGGATCCGACAGACGGCGCAGTGTCAAATTTTAAATAATATTCGAATTAAAGACGTGTAGACAGGACAACGTCAGTCGGGTCCGCTAGTATTAAATAAAGTTAGAATAGTACGTCAATATCGTTTTCTGCAAATGTTTAGGTAGTGTAAACTGTCGGAAAGAAATAAGTATAATCCAATAATGCTTATAAGTAAATTCTAGGGCCAACTTGTCGATATCGTTTATGGAATTCTAAAAAACACAACTCTGTGTGTTGTAAGAAAATTTAATATTTTATCTAATGTTGGTATGTCCTAAATACCTAATACATTACGAGTAAGTTGTAACTTACTTTACACATCAAATATTATGCTAAACTGTTGTTACATTTAACATTCAAATATTTTGAAAGACTCCCCTCAGTTTTGAGCTCTGTACGCAATGTGAGAAAGTTTACGAATATTATTTAAATTGTTACGTGTGTTAGTCTGATTATTAAGATATACAAAGTATGTTATCATTTCAAATTATATTTTGTTTTATAAATATTAAGTTTGAATAAATATAAACTTATAAAATGTACGAAACTAAAATTAAATAAAATCCACCTCTCTAATACTCCTCAACCTTTTAACGTTTGGGTAAAGTTACGGTTGTAGATCTGTTTTCTTGTTTATTTTGCTATTTTAATTTAAAAGGTACCTTAGTTATATTTTGTCTATTTTAGCGGTAGCTAACAGTTTACCGAAGATCCTTAATAAGACAGTATGTCTCTGAGTATGACAGAAGAGAGCCATGAAAGGTTATTCAAAACATAACCTCAAAACATTGCATGACATTTGGGTGTGTATTCGTGTTATTACATTCATAGTTATCTAACTTCCCTATCGCATTCCAGGAAGATCTTTTTGCTCGCATGTTATAACTCAGCACATCTCTTCCGTGTTTTTCAGCATGTTTGCAACTATTAGCTTACTTAGTGTGCTTAGCCTCTCACTTATAACTTTGCTGATTTTAATACATGAATACGATGTTTAATTTCCTACAATAATTATAAACAGTTTAACTGAACAAGATAGCAAATATATATGTAACTACCTGTCGCCCGCGACTCCGTCCGCGCGGGATTAAAAATAGATGTTGACCGATTCTCAGACCTACTCAATATGCTCACAAAATTTCATGAGAATCGGTCAAGCCGTTTCTTAGGAGTATGGGAACGAAAATTGTGACACGAGAATTTTATATATAAGATATATATGTATAAATTAGCTGTTGATCTCAGCCTCCTCCGCGTGAAACTCAAAAATAAATTGTATAATATGTATATATATTTATGTATATATATATTTATTTGTATTATGACATATTTAATTCAAATATTACATATTTGTAATACTGAAATCGTACATTTTTCGTGATCCGTTTACCCCATTGTGGAATTATCATGTAACAAACATCCATCCATTATCTATTAAAATCTAAATAGATAATAATATCAATGCTGTCGATTCGTCTGAGCTCTAAGTCATGTTTATAGGTTCATGACATTTAGCTAGACTTTCACAACCCACATTTCCGAGATAACTCTCGTGTTCAAGCGCTCTAATGTACGAAATCAGTTTAATATTTATTTATCTTTTTGAATAAGCGAATTATTAGAAATGTATAATAATAATTGTATTATAGTATTTATACTAATGAGAATGTTATACTAGTTAAGTAAAATTCATTTTTTAATAACTTTCTAGCTTTAGCTTTCGCCCGCGACTCCATTTGCGCGCAAATAAAACTTGATATGTAGCCTATGCGCTGTAGATTTGTCGAATTTCAGGATCCGTTGAGCCGTTCTTGAGATACCAAACATCCATCTATCAATCTAAACTTTCTCATTTTAAATATTAGTTAAATAAATATAGGTTGGATAATTGATAAATAGATTTATTTGAAGAAAGGATATTCTGGAATAATCTTTATATTGACTTAAGAAGGAAAACCTTTTAAAAAGTTCTCCATAGCCGTAGAAAGACCTCGAAAGCTTACACCTTGTACCCGTTGTCGTTGACAACAACATAGTAAGGTCAGTGAGGTATGCTAGATAACATACATGCACGGAATTACAATACTTTCATATGTCATATTCAGAGAAAAGTGTCCAAAAGAAGCGTGGATATCCACTGGTACATCACAAGTAAAATTGTTTTTTGCCTCATAAAATCTGTTATAAATACACAAATACAAAATATCTTTAGACAATGGAAACTCACGTTTAAAAAATCGTTAAAAACTGTTTGGAACTAAAAACTAATGTTACCAGTTTGCTCGATCTTTTATAAAACACTAGCTTTCGATACCGACTTCTTCCGCGAGGAATTAAAAAAAAACTTAATCAGTTGCCCATGTGTCCTTCTAACTATCCGTCCATCCATCTATACTTTGGCATTTATAATGATAGTAAGATAAAAAAAAAGTTTTGAAGTTGCTATTCGATACAATGTTATGACGGGATAACATATATGTTTTGCCAAACTTTATTTTCTTTCATGCATCATATTTCAGCAATGCAATTCTCTAATTTCAAATATTTAATAAGTTTTCCTCTGGCAGTCTCGAGAAACAAATTAAAATAATTATCAGCAATTATCCCTTAATATTATTAAATCCTAAGCTTATTTCAAATCGACCAAACGACGCAAAATTAACTTGAACGCCATGACATTTGTAGCATATGGCCATAACTATGGTCATTCGACGCTGATATTCATGTAAAAATAAATTCTACCATATCACTCTCGAAATAAAGTTCAAATTCATATGTGTGAAAATATCGAGTTCTCAATATTGGAAGTTTTTCTCGAAGTCCACAGAAACACATAAATCAATGAATATATTATTTTGAACGAGTAGTTCGGGTCTTGGGTCGCTCTTTTTAGTTATATTGAATTGTGTGCTTTGTGCCAACTGTAATATAATGTATCTACGCATATACAAAACAGTTTTAAAGTTGCAGAACGTCTTTTAATTTTTTAGCAACACAAAAGATTAGAATTAGATTA
The DNA here is from genome assembly GCF_000836235.2 of Papilio xuthus. Classification (NCBI taxonomy): domain Eukaryota; kingdom Metazoa; phylum Arthropoda; class Insecta; order Lepidoptera; family Papilionidae; genus Papilio; species Papilio xuthus. The sequence continues at coordinate 5,393,581 of NW_013531107.1, read as the reverse complement.
ATTTCGTTTCTACAGTTCGATTATATCTCTAAAAATATACAATAACTAGTTAGTAATGAAATATAGTAAAATAGAAAAAAGTCTTATCTTTGGTTTCTAATACCAAGAGACCAATGATGTTAAAGATGATAAGAGGGATGACGATATGTTTTACACAGGGATATTGGTCACAAAGACCACCGAATAAACAGTACTAGCTGTCGCCCGCGACTCCGTCCGCGCGGAGAAAAAAAAACATAATTAATAGCCTATGTGTTCTTCCAGACTATATTCTACATTTTTGCCAAAACTCATTGAGATCCATTCAGCCGTTCTGGAGATAACTTCTAACAAATATCCATCCATCCATCTAAACATTCGCATTATATTATAGTAAGAATACGATTGCAGATAAGTATTTTGTTTATTTAAATTAAGCTTTTTAATTTAGCTTTACATTTAACTGAAAATTACTTCAACTTGCAAATTCATGCGTACATTACCGATATTCATTGTAAAAATTGTATCGTTAATACTCTTTGTCTGTCTGTTTCCTGATAATTACAGCCTTGGAGTCTACAAGTCACGTTTAAACAGGTTTTTTCTAGGTCGTCGTGTCACATCTTCTGCTGTATCGTCTCACTTTATAGTCAAACGTTGACCTATCATTTGACAATATAATAAAAATTCTAGGTCAAATTAAAAGTCGTTTATCTTAGTTGATTCCATCGATGAAATTTAGAACAGCTTGGTCAGCTATAAACTTAATGTTTTAGATCATAAAACGATGAATAAAATGTTCTAAGATGACAATTTATAGCGTATGAGTAACTTGTAACTTTGTAAGGGAACTTATGTCTCGAAACATTAGCTTTACTTCCGCGTGTACTTTAACAAATTTTAATTACTTAGTTGTATATGTGATCTTCCAGACTATGTTCTACATTTATGCCTAGTTCTGGAGTTACCTAGTATGTAATATCCATCCATACATCTAAACTTTCGCATTTTTTAATATCAAGATTTTATAAACAAGTTTACATAAAGAATAAGTGGAAGAAAAAAAGGGTCCGGACAGACAGATGGACGGACAACAAAGTGATCCTATAAGGGTTCCGTTTTTTACTTATGTATAAGGTACGGAATCCTAACAATCAAAATCAAGATAAAGCTATGCTTACAACCGTAAAAATTTTACAATTAGACCATAATTTGATGATTGAAATAAATTATCACGCTGACCCACTTCCAGTGAATTACGATCAATAACGATGGAAATAAAAAAAAAGTTTATTGTTACAATTTTCACGAATTCGAATAAAAAGATTATCCAGTGCCGACAACTATAACGAAATATTGTCATCAAAAAGAAAACACGATTTATTACGCAATATGAAACACTACGGACAATAATCAAATTGATTTCAGGCAGTTACCTAATGTAATTAGCGAATTGCGGAAATCAATTTAGTTGTATTCGATATAAAATATTGAATCCAATGTAGAACGAACATATAAATTCAATATTGTTAAACAATAATATACATCTAGTAAAGTTATCATTTGATTAAGTACTATTTACTTATGTAATCATCTTTATTTATGTTTTACATCTTCAACAGATTAGAGTCAGTCAACATCTAATGACCGCTCAAATGCAGATTAAAAAAACAGAGTACTTTTAAAATAAACTCAAATCAATATTTATATTTATAAGAACACATAACTTTGCGAAAGAAAATGCGGACTAAAGAGAAAATAACATTAAATTGTAATACGTACCATGGGTTTCTGAGACCGAACTCTGTAGTAAACATAACGTCATCGATTTAATTACTAATTAACTAAACTCTCAAACATATTAGAATGGTTGAGCATAGTAGACTATTGCAAGTCAGTACGAACTATTTATTAACAATGTTCAAATATTCCCTAACAATGTCCCATATTGTTTTCTCATACGAAACATATGCTATCGATGTTATGCAATATGAAAGTCTTTGCTTCTAATTAATTCCCAACTATTGTGGAACTCGCCTCTTAGCTTCATAACAAAGCTTGTGCGATTACATAGCGCCTTTCTATTCTACACATTATTTTCTTAAGATAAAGAAGTAAATTTAATTTTGAAAACCTTTAATTAACTAACCGTGGTTCTCTGAGACTTGAATTTCTGTTTAAAACGTATCTGTCAAAGTTTATGACAATTAGTCGCTGGCAAGTTAGTTTATAATGATACGAAGTTTCCATAAATTAAAAAAGTAGTGCCTTTTACAGTTGGGCCGCGGACGAGAGCGAAAGCGTGCCTGTGGGCCCGTCCCGATGCGTTGGAGGAACAGAGAGGTTTAGTGGGTATGCCTCCGCTATGGAGGAGAATCCCACGTAACTACCGCGTCCCCCCCGGGGCGCGGAGCATGCATAAAGCATTCCTCTCTGGAAAAAAAAGTGCCTTTTACAGTATTGTCAACTTTTTTTATGTCAAAAGGTGGCAAACGAGCGAGCGGCCACTTGAAATCGCTGAAATAGCGAAGTGACTGCTGCCCATAGACATACGCAATTGCATATGCGTTGCCTACCATTAATCGACGGAGGAGAGGCTGCAAAGAAAGACAATATCTTCCCTTTCCATGCATCCTCTCATACGGAAAGTCCACTTCCACTTCCCATCCTTTCCTTATAAAGAAAAGGATGGGAAGGGAAAGAGGACTAAATTAGGCCTCCGGGACGCACACTCATCAGACGAAACGCGGAATTGCTTCCACTTGACGCCTGTCTTCTGTGTGGTCGTGGTATTTCACCGGGCGAGCCGGACCGATTCATGCGAAGATGTTAAAGCGGGCTCTACCACTGTTAACTTTACATGAAAACAGTGCATTCATAAAGTAAAATGTCACGGCCAGGCTCGAACGTCCATTCGAAATTAGGACCGAGATTTGCAATGATCATTAACGGTCGACGGAACATTTCGTGACCACAGTGATATTGTGCAACTCCTTTGTTATGATCGCGACTATTTTTATTCAATGCACAAATAAAAGAATATTCATTTGTTAAAATTTGGTGACATCGCCTTAATATTGCGTAGTAATTTTTATATCTAAAATTTTCCTTAGCAATTTTATTTCGTCATACAATTTTAAAGCCGTCTTCAGCTAATAAATCAAAAAAGAAATAAATGACTGTGTTGTTGTAATATAGATGGACTTCTTAAATTCGTTTGTAAAAAAAAAAGTTTCCAATCGCTTGGGTTGAAAATATTTACTTGTTGAAGAAACCTGTTTTTTGCCTTATTATTATTAGCGTTAGCGCCAATCGTCCTTTTAAAGTTCATGTCGTTATTTTTTACTTTTAATTTTTTTAAACTTGTCTTATGACCTTTCTTTTATTGATTAGGTTAACGCGGCTTGTGATACAAAAACACTGAAAATATCTAGAAAACAATGTATAGAAAAACTATAGATATCTTCAATAACTTTGTAAAGAATACGCTAATTTTGAAACAAAAAATTGTCCTGTGGTTTCGAAAGGTAAAGTCGATAATATTGCATTTTATTTGTATGGACGATCCTATAAAACTTTAGTAAACTTCCGATTCAAGTGTACAGTCAGCTGCATAAATATGTATACATTTATAAACTTTTAGAAAATTATGTAGGTTCGTTGGTTTCAAAACAAAAATTTATTTATGTATTCGTCAAGATCATGCACTTACAGTCGGAAGCATACGGACCAATACATGCATACATGTTTTTAAAACCAAAAGCGGACACAATTTTCTGAATTCTCAAAAATGTGTACATTTATGCAGCTGACTGTACATATTTTAACATCATTGTTAAATAAACTACTTTAAATTATAGCTAACTTTCTTATATAATAATACTATTACGTTATCTTCCTAAAATATGCAAAACTCTATTATATAATAAGTAACAATTAAAATTCACACTCTCTGTGGTAATGAGTTAGTCTGTGAGAATTTTCAACAAGTTTTCGACTCAAACAAAGTTCACCGTCTATTTTCAAGGAAACAGATTTCTTATCTTTGCATTAAGGAAATGTTGTAGCGAGTTTTTTTTTTAATAACGTGACAATACTTGAATATTAACGATGTTATATACTAACAGAGATTGTTTATATACTTAATTTTGCGTCAAATAAAATCGACCTCTACACTGAATTACAAGGTTATTTTACTAATTTATTTTAAGAAATAACAAAGATTTTTACATTAGGAGTATTTACCTTCTAATCGTCATAATTCTAGAGTTGATCCTTTGAAGATATAATGCTATCCAAACTTTATGGCCGCTCGCAATTCTGCTCGAGACGCTACACAACACAATATCAATATTGTATTGGACGTAAAGACATGCTGGGGCATACCTTTAGGCGTGTTTTGCTTCTGTGGCGCCATCTGGCACTTGCGACAGCGCTCACGGCTTTCAAGTGATCATAAGGTTCGCACCTTATTGTACTTTTAGGAGGTGCAAAAATTTTTAATTAATGATTTCCTATTACGTTATTGAAGTCAAGGCAAATGGATATAATTGATAAATATCCTGTAAACGGTACTTAATCATCATTATTTCTCCGTAACTCGATAACAAGATTAAACACCCTAGTTCCGTTAAATAAGTCTCAACAAAGTTGAAAAAAATCAACGCCGAAAACTTTTCTTTTCTAAGAATATTTTTCTAAAATAAATTTGTGTATATAATGTCATTAAAGAACCGAACATACACAAACACATACATGAGAAAAATAGAGACATATATAAACATATCCCTGTCTTTAATCTTTGACATAACCGAAATAACAATCTGTTTTAAACAGAGATTTTGGTCTTAGAAACCCACGATTAGTCAATAAAAAGCAATTATGCTAATAAATGCATTTTTATTTAATACCATAATTCATTTGATCACTGCCAATAAACTCTGTTGGTCTTTCCCAGGGGAAATAAAATGTTTAAGGCATTTCCTCACATTGATATATAAGGTATGTATATTATATACTAGAAACCACTAGAGTGTTCCGTGCAAGAGTTGCCGTGAAGTACGCGTTAACAGCTGTGTTGAGTAACGCAATGTTGAAAGCGCACGCGTCCGCAAGGCCGGCCGGTCGCCGTTGTGAGGACACTGCGGCTACGCAGGCCCTACCATTTGTTCTCGTTACGAATACGAATTAGTTTGGTACATATATATAATTAATCATTTTGCGTGTCATATAAGTCGCTATCAATTGACTCAGAGCCTGCCTAAGTTAAAGGTTTTGGCTAACCAAATTGACCCAAAGAGGATTAGTTTATTTTCAGACGTTTGTGAATTTCTTTACAGATATGTGCAGATCACTTTTTTTCCTTCACCGTAAGAAAATCGGATAAAAATGTAACAATAACATAATCGTGAGTCTCCATTATAAAACTTGAAGAAAACATTATTTTGATTCTATATTTTTCAGAGTATCAACAAGTTTTTGTACATGTGCTGTGGAAACTCAAGGTTACTAATAAACAACAATAAACGTTTAGAAAATGCTTTTGACTATGAAATAAGTGAGTTTGTTGTGAGAACAAATAGTAGTAGTTAAAAATTTTATCGAGTACACTTATCTCCTCGCATATTTTGAAGAACATGTATTTTAAGTTAAGATTTCTAAGTAAATCTTAATAAAAGACTAATCAAAGACAAAAATAATGAATTTTCGAGAGTTTTCATAGCTGCATATTTGATTTGTAGCTTGATAAATAAGTAAATAACAAATTATAAAATAAACATACCAAATAGTTTCTATTCTACGCACGTCATTTGAAGCTCTGAAGAATAAACTATAACATCCAACATAAAATATTTAAATTCAACAATATTAAAACAACCTATGAATATGAGCTACTTATTTATTCAAAAAGCGTCCTTAAGACTTTTGCACCTCAAAGAAAGCAAGGTTAAAAATTCCATGACAGATTCGAGTTCTATGCACGCAACATAAACAATGACGCATTAGCATTTCCAACAATAAAAGGTTAACATGAAAAGAAAGTATTGCGAAGAAAGTCCGTGAGTGTAACTCGAGAAGACAGAAGTTAGTGTTTACTTTCACGCCTGACCTGCTTAGTTGTGCGTTCACTTTTATTTGATAACCGTCAGTTTCCACTGCCTGAAAAATTCATGCAAAATATAATATAATATTGTAATTTTATAGTGGTAGAGCCCGCTTTAACATCTTCCCACGAATTGGCCCGGCTCACCCGGTGAAATACCACGACCACATAGAAGACAAGCGTGAAGTTGTTCCGCGTTTCGTTTGATGAGTGTGCGTAATTTAGTCCTCTTTCCCTTCCCACTCTTTTTCTTATAAGGAAAGGATGGAAAGTGGAAGTGAACTTTTCTGAAAGAAGAAAATGGATTCTGTATAGTTTTTTTACTTTAGTTTAGTATTTTATAGATTATTATTGTTAATTCTTCAATTCGCGTATAAGTTATCAAAAATTCTTATATAATTTAATTCCCAATGTTATTATTTTAATAATATAAATGTGTGAAGTTAATTTTAAAGTCAGCGTGATATTAGACAAGTTGTACTAACTGGTTTGATATTGAATATTCATGGCTGCTGTAAAATTGCGAAACTTTCTAACACGAATTAAATTGCAATTAGATAACAATGGAGATTGACCGTGGGTTTCCGAGTTCAAAATCTACGTTTAGAACATATTATCTCTGTTTTATCGAAGGTAGTGAGAGGGATAACGATATGTTTATACAGAGATTAAGGTCTCTGAATCGGTGAATCGTCATATGTTTTTGAAATACGTGAAGATTGAAACTATTTTTAAATAACAATTAAACATATTACTATTATTTTATACACATTATTATCTCCCTAAGGTTATTTTATTTTTTAAATTATTCAATATTTTCAAAAAAATATTTGGCGAAGCGAGAACGTTGTACACCTTTTGTACGGACATTAAGCGAACTGATTAACGTTAAATTTTACACAGTTATAGTTGATATGAAGAAGAAGAACACGAAATTATAATTTATCAAGAAAGAAATCTTTTATAGTTATGATCGATGATATAATTTCGTTGTTGACTATCGTTGGAATCATCATCATCAGCTCACTATACATACCGAGGTGCTCGGAGCCTACCCTAAGTTAAGGGTGATTAGGCCATAATCAACCACGCTGGCTAAGTGCGGGTTGGTTGATTTCACACATATCTTTGAATTTCTTCTCAGATATGTGCAGGTTGCATCACGATGTTTTCCTTCATCGTAAGAACGTCGGATAAATGTACATATGTAAATCGGAAATTGAAAAACACATTGGTACATGGCGGGATTCGAACCCAGTACCTGCAGATTGCAAGTCAAATGCTTGACCGCTGAGCCACCGGCGCTTTTTAATAACGTTGGAATAATCATGCAATATTCGTAAGTTATTTTACACAAAATAAATAGCATAAACAGCGTATCATTGTCATTTCCAAATATAAGCATAAAATGTTACAGGGTCGTTATGATAATATTGTACGTAACATTTTAGGTTGTCAAATAAATCTCTGCTAATGTTATGTCACCCGCGAAGCCTCGCCTTAGAACCTTCAAGCACACTGGTCATATTTCACGAATATTAAATATTTTTCTATGTTATATTATGTTAAGAAAGTAATACGTAAACTTTTTTTCTCAAGACTCTATGTTCATATACGAGTATATAGTTATTTCCTATGTCGTACCTTAGAAAATTAAAAAGAAAAAATATTTTTTGTCTCCGATATCTGAATTATTGATATTCAAATATTTTTATCGACTAACCCTTAGATTATATTTTTACTATACAAACATCTATAAAGTCCTATATAGTAAAGTCGAGTTTATTTCTAATATAACATGGATAAACGTGAGTCCAAAATTCTCCGGGACGCACACTCATCAGACGAAACGCGGGATTGCTTCCACTTGACGCCTGTCTTCTGTGTGGTCGTGGTATATAATCGGGCGAGCCGGGACAATTCGTGCGAAGATATTAAAGCGGGCTCTACCACTGTTAATTGCTTATTACGCTTGGACGTTTAGATAGGATTAATGATTCCAGGTTCTTTCATGTTTTTCCATATCGCATATACAGATTTCTTGCTTATTCAGGTTTGACATAACATAGCAACAATTACAAAGATCAAAACTATTGATATAGCCAAAGAACATATATCTTCATTATATACAAACTGTTGTTTGTAATAGCAAGTCGTGTTGTGAATCATCCAAATGTTTGGTTACGTTATGGTTGTAACTGTGTCATCGACATCACGAAGTTACTGTTTATTTTTAACGTGACCTTGAACTAATATATTTTTTTAAGACTAGGTTTCATTATGAATTTTTAAACGTGAGTTTCCATCACCGAAATTCTTGTTCAAAAACATATTTTTCTCTCAGTATATTCAAGGAACGAGACAGGATCAACCCTGTTAATACAGTTTTAAATTACAATTTTAGTTGCTAAGTTCCCCTAATATCAAAGGTGACCCGTCGATTAGAACAAATAGTCTAGTAGTCATCGTATACGTTAAACAACGTAGCGTAAGACGGTCAGATACAATACTCACATTAATGCGAACTGATAGGAAGAAAATCCGACACTGTGCCGGTGTATGGCACAACACTAGCCTTACTAAAACGACGTTTATGTCCCCTCACTTACATTCCGACACTTGACTTGGTAACGAAAGCGCTTCATTCACGCTAAAGGATTCTAATTAATAATGTCTAAAAATGCCTACTCTATTTTAGACAAGTAAACGCAAGAAATAAATAATAGGAACGGTATGTAAGGATATGTAAGTTCATACTGAACTAAGCTTAGCAAGATGAATAGATATATTTATCTAAACTGTGAATTCAGTTCTCGTGTGTGTAATTTTATATTACACAAAACATTAACACACTGGTGATTTCGTTGTATAATACAATAGTAAATTATAAAGCGAACCGCTTGGTTGCGACATTCGACGGACATTGCATAGTACATGTACCTTAATAGCAACTGTTTGTTGGGCAACGAATTGCGATATTGATACCACTTAGCAACTGTACAAGTACGACTTATGTCTTTGGAATAAGGATTAAAATCGATTAACAAAGATGTTAAGACCACAAATTGTTTTGGATTATGTGACAGTATCGTTGATAGATTGCTTATTAGTTTTGAATCTTGTTTAAATGAAGTTAAGGTTGAAATTACTAAAATTACCAGTTTATAGTTTGAAGTTAATATTTTCGTGAAATATTTGACCATTAAGGCAAAAAGGGTCTGCCTAGCTATAAATGTTCTCTAGAGATATTTGATAACTTTCTATATACGCTCGATTTTTAGTTTGAATTAAATTTTCTATTGTAAACATCTATAAAACTAAATTAACGTATAAATTCAGAAAACATTATTACTAGACTTCATAACATCTGTATAAACTATTTGGTAACAACATTTTGATTACAACAATGATTTCTGATCGCTTTTTTACGTAAAATGTAAAATAAACATCTGCAGTTCCTCTGGTGTTGCTGATGTCCATGGGTGTCAACTCGGTGTTCCCGCCGCTCGTTTGCCACCTTCTCTTATAAAACAAAAAATAATAAACCGTAGCCATCGCTACAAACAAGATGACATAAACTACCTTTAATATATATTAATTTGAATGTCATTTAATTAAACCTCAGACACTTAACAGATATATATGCATACTAACTCTTGAAATTGTCGATAACTATACCAAATGAATCATTGCTGATCTTAAGTACATTAAGGGAAGTTGTTCATAATTAATTTATTAATTCCCACAGATTAAAAACTTGTAAATTAGTTGTATTGATGTTGTCACTTCCCGTCTTACTTCAGGTTTTAAACAGGTTTTTCTAATATGTATAAAATATAATTTTAATGCGTTATTGACACGAATGTGTTGCGTGTTGTAAATAACTAAAGGACATAGAAATAATATTAGCAACTTAATTCGGATTTCCTTGACTGTTTATTACCGATTAATATAGAAACATAATGAAATACAGACAAAAATGTCTTATGAAACTCTTCATATTTGAAATAAGGAGACTTGAAAATAATACACTTTTTAGTATTAAAATATATTCAATTAAGTTCTTATTTAACAATAACAGTTCATTGACCTTTTAGTTTGCGTCCGAGTTATCGAAATTGCAACGAATACATGTTCGAAAGTGTCGCAGACAAGTGATCCAGTTGGGGAACTGGTTACTTTCATCATTGGTCGGGTTATTAACAGGATGATTGCTTGTTACAATATTACGTAATATGTTAGGTCAAGGCGATTATATCATTACAGCTGTTTAATGTTTTGTCTTTAATTACAAATACATATATTTAGCGTGGATTTCAACTGTCATAATTAATGCATAAGATAATTTGTTCATTCTTTTGCTTCCATTTCTAAAGCGTCATATATTTTTACCCTCATTTCCATGCAGAATATAATTTTGATACAATCCTTAATTATAAATGCAAAAGTAAACCTGTATGTCTGTCTGTCGAGCTTTCACACAAACTACTGTTTCAATTAAAATGAAATTTGGTATACAAATAGTCTTTAGCCTGAGAAAGGACATAGGTTACTTTTGAATGCGAAACAAGGGTTGTTACAGTTTCAAATCGGGGATGAAACGTTGTATGGAAATGTAATTTTGACACCCAAAAGCTTGAAAAGACACTATACTACGCGGACGAAGTCGAGGGCACATGTAGTGTTTATATATGTGGATGGGAGACTAACATATATTCAAGAATACAAACATAGAAGACAAATCTTCATGTCATTGCACCTAACGGTGCTGTAGAAAGTACCAACGAAATATATATTATTTTTATTATAAATATAAAAAGAACCACGTCGGATAGAAAGTGTTATATTTACTCTGCAAATATATACATAATTTGTGTATGAAAGTTGTCAGCGAAAGGTGATTTCACTTCAAGGATATGCAACTAATGGATTCGTAGAATGAAGAAATTATCTTAAATATGATCTTAATGTATATAGCATTGTTATCAGGCGTAGTCAAAGAAAGTTTTGCAATATGAAACATCATATTATTTTTATTATTCACTAGCTGTTGCCCGTGACGCCGTACGCGCGGAATTAAAAAAAACTTTATATTAGCCTATGTGTTCTTCCATACTATGTTCTACATGTGTGGCAAATCTCATCAAAATCTGTTGAGCCGTTCCGGAGATACCATCAAGCAAACATTCGCATTTATAATATCAGTAAGATACTTTTGATATTATTCCAACTTTGACATTGTAACATATTTCAGCTGGTACTTGAAACTACTGACTAGTTTAGTTCGATCTAGATAATCGAAAAAAAATATCGTGGACACTAGGACACACTGTAGTTAGAAGTACTAAGTAAAAATAATTTTTATCTTCTACACAAAATTTATCTTCGTCCTTTGTATCTTTTTCTATTACATATTTAAATTACTACGCGCTTGAATGGTCAAGAATATTATCCTTTGTATCAAAATATCCTTTATATTATTTATGGATAAGTTATAGTGAGAAAAACAAATTAATATTGGACGCTTCGAAGCCGAACAAATTTGTACAATAATACGAGGCCGTACACAAAGCCCCTCAATACCTTTTCATTTTGTGTACGTGGAGCAAAGCTTAAGAAGATCTTACGTGTTGACGTAAGCTTCCTTTGATGCTACGATACGACAACGATACGATTTTTACGAAACGTATTGAACTATGACCTTTTGTAAACCTCCTATAAAAAATATTGTTTGAAAACACATTTTGAACGTTCTTGTCAAACATTGAAATTGAAAAATTATTATTTAAATGTACCATTTACAGACATTTTACAATGTACATTATTTTAAAGGATCATTTTCTAAATATAAGGGACCGAAACTTATATTAATTACCAGCAATCTAATAGTTTTGATTCTTAGTATTATTAAATTTATTATCTAGACATCTTGAATCATAATATAAGTCTTTGCCTTCTTCTTTTTGAAGATCATCAGCCATAAAATTAACAACATTTTTTTTCAATCACAAACAGATAAAATTTATTAGTTTATTAAAGACAGGAAACTTAATCATTCTTAATCAAGACATCTTAAAAATTATTTATCGACATTTTATTTAAAATAAAATATTTATAATCTCAAAAATAACATAAAATATCAATTTCAATAAATTTTAAATCGTTGATTATAAATTGCTCAAAAAGGGTCGCAACCTTAAAAATGAGATTTTATGACGGCCTCTACAACGAGCAACGACCCCTTTAACTTAACACTGACCCGTTTCACTTTGACATTCTTTGTTGATTAAGTTTTACTATACGAAGGAGTAGTAGTAATGTTTTGGGTTACTTTATTCAACTTTCATTTAAAACCAATCAACTTAGAAGGAAAAAAAAAACCTTTTACTTATTTTATAAATGAAATACCAAACTAACAAGTTCTAACAGTTGTATCCCAGTGACAATCTCAGGGATGTATTGATGCGTCACTTTACAAAATTGGTTAATACATAGGTCACAGCCGGTCACGACAAAGATACATAAATACTCAGTAAAATAATCTGTGAAAAAATACATTTTTTTAAGCTATACGGAACTTACTTCAAATATTGTTTATACTTTTAAACATTTATTGATTACCTTTGGCGCGAATGGCGCGCTTACATTGCAAAGTCAAGTGTCAGAATGATTAGTGAGGGGACAAAGACATCGACATTTTAGTAAGGCTAGTGTTGTGTCAGAACACCGGCACAGTGTCGGATTTTCTTCCTAACAGTACATAACTACTTTTAAAACCAAAACCAATGCTTCATTTGTTTTTGTATTTTAAGCTTAGGACATCAACAACATTATATTATAAATACAGATATTATAAAGAAATATGTCATTGTTTGTTTGTTTGCATGGATAGGCTCTTAAAATACTGAACCGATATCAAAAATTCTCTCACTATTGGGTAGCTACACTATCTACAAGAGACATAAGTTATAATTATTACATGTTTTGAAATTCTTGCGGACGAAGTCGCGTGCTACCGCTAGTCTAGAATACATTAATTCTACATTTTTATTCTAATCAAAAGAACATCGATGTCGTTAAAGAACCCGATATTTTGCGTCGCAGAAAATTCGTAGCCATTTGCAAAAAGTTTGTGATATTTATGGTACGTCCATTAGAGTGAATCGGAGTATTAAAATATTGTTATGATGTCATCTTATAACGACTGTTTAATATCTACCAATACCAAAATAAAAAAAAACATATCTTAAAAAACAGTAGAGTTAGAGGCAATGTTTAGTAAAGGATAAATATTTTTAATTCTTGCTTCTTGCTTATTGGTTATACTGAACTATTTCAGTATGATTTTTGAAGTTTAATATCTTTAAAATTTTAATTAACAAACTAGCGATCACCCGTGACTCCGTTCACGTGAAAATAAAAGCTACATAAGTAGCCTATGTGTTCAATATGTTCTATAAGTATGCCTAATTTCATGGATTTAAACAGCCGTTCTGGACATACCTTCAAACAACGATCCATCTAAACATTCACATTTATATAATGTATTCTTATATTATATAATTCAAGTGTTCACCGCTTTTCTAATTATCCTTATTGGCAAAAAGCAATTTATTATTTAGTTTTTCTTCGTTTATATTTCTGATACAAGTTTGTTGGAGATAAACATATGATGTAACGTTTATATAACTGATAAAAAACATTACTTTCGAATATTTTTAATAATTAAATAATTTACGTCGATTATATTTGTTATGCCAGAACTTTAATTAAATTAAAAAGAAACGTTGGATATTTGAATATCAATTAATATTAACATATTATAGTGAACTTTTTGTTTTTTACATAACATTTTCAAACTATTAATCTTGTATCGTTTAAGATGATAATCTTAGGTTGTTTTTAAATTGGCAATTTTTTTTAAGTTCAATATTTCTTGTCACGACTGCTTACCGTTCACGAATAATCAAAAGTCGAGATTCGAACTTATGAACCTATAATTAACTATCGCCCGCGACTCCGTCCGAGCGTTAACTAGAAGCATGTACTCTCCCAGACTAAACTAAACATCCATACCGATTTTCATCAAGATCCGTTTAACCGTTATGGAGATATCTTCTAACAAACATCCATCCATTCCTACGTGCATTTACCACAACTTATACGTTTACTTATCATATTTTTAATATAGTACATTTCATAAAAAAAAAAAAAAACTTAGCTACAAGCAATTATAATATTAGTAAGATTTCTTATTATAAACTACTTATGTTAAATATTTTAATACGAATAGTAATTAATTACTAAACACTTACGCGTTAATCGGTTCATACAAAATACATTTGAACAAACATAAACGCACTTAACAAGGTATGACCACAATCTACTACCCATTCACTTTTTGATACATAAAAATGTCAAATCCTAAGGTCGCTTAAATTCTCAATCACTCAATTAACATCCTTATCACAACCCACCAAGGTACATATTCCTGTAATACTCAATGTTTCAAAGATACAACTATGCAAGCAATATTAACCACAATGAGTATTTGCTTTAACGACTATTATTGCATGTTTTAATGAATAAATTTCTGGCAGTTGCAGTCTGATTGTAAATTGTCGCAATTAATTGATAATTAACATTAAATTTTGAAATAATCTGTTTGTACCAAAAATTTAATTTCTGCCAATATTTCAGTTTGTTTACGAAATACAAATATATAAAAATTAATGCATGAAAATAACATAATACATAATAATATTTGGTTATGTGTCCAAAATAATTTTGCGAAATACACAGAAACAAAGATAGTTTTTTTTTTAATTTTGTCATATTAATATAGATAGAATTGTCTAGTATCCATTTGCATTTATTATCAGTTCTTATATTTTATCGTACGAGTGTTATTAGTGTAGCGACACACTTGATTCATATCAGCAAATATTAGGGATAAGCAGTTACTATAAACTTTGGTAAAGGACAATTATAGAAAATTAATTTACACATTTGATTACTTAGAAAGAACAAAAGTTTAATAAAACAATTTAGAATAAGTATTGACTTAATATTAGTCAGTTTCTTTTTTTATTTAATTCTTGATGATTTAAATCTATAGATGTCAATTCTCCGAAGATAATAAAAAAAAAATTGGTTTGATTTCCAATCAACATTTTAATACTTATAATTTTAATTAGAAAAAAAGGTATGCATAATCGCAAGTCACCCAGTGTGTCTCTACATTGAGAGCAAATGAATTGACACGCGGAAGTATTGCGAGGTATTATTATGTTGGTATAAAGCTGGTTTCCATGCGGTTGATTAATGTCAGGTTATATATGAACAGTTGCCATGGCCTTATAGTTATTTAAAAAAAAAAATGTTCCATTAACGAATTTCGGTGTTTTGTAAGACAAATTGTAAAGGATACAAGATCAAATTAGTCGTAAAATATTTAAAATAAATAATCCAATCGCCAGAATACTGGAAAAGGATATGAGTTTTTTTTTATAAATGTTTTTTGAACATACATTTTCGATTTTCAACTGTTTTATAAAAATAATAAACATGTTTAACCGTGGGTGTCTCAGACCAAAATCTTTGTATAAAACATATCGTCAACCTTATTTTAACAAAATAAAGATAACATACGTTTTAAACGGAGATTTTGGATTCATAAACCCACGATAAATAGTTTGCTGCCGAGATTGAAATGTACGTTTCCAATAAATGTAAAAAAATATATGCAACATACAACAAAATTGCGTATAAAAGTGTAAAAAGACCAAGGCCCGACTCCTCCAAAGAACATTCGCGTTGACATTATGTATGGACAGTGCCGCCATCTTGCGTCAGCTGATTAATGTAGGTATTGTAACTTTCAATTTACAAATTGCAATCATTTCTTATTGATCATGAGATATCCATTTGTAAGATAAATTTACCGTTTTCGATTTAAAATATGACGGTTTTCAAATTGGACTAAATGTATTCACAATATAAATGAGGAATTAAGAAATTATTCATTATGGTTAGCATAAAGAATCCATAGTACATAAGAAGATTTTTTTTTTCATTTTTATAGTTACTCAGAAGTATATAATATTTAAATAATTTATTACTTCGCAAAGCAACCAAATATTTAACTGAAAAGGTACAGATATAAGTTGAAAATTTCGTTAAAATTTTATGCAGACCATGGAATTTAGAATATTGAATAAATTTTCGAGTAAGTTACGGTCCGCTACTAAAAGGTTTGTTAAAAATTCTCTAAACGTTTCAATAGATTTAAATTTTGTAATTTGTGAACATTCCTTTTAATAGTCTGCAGGTCAACGACCTAGCAGATCCTTGTAACAATTGCATTTCAACGTGTTTCTTATTAAAAAAAAAATATAGATAAAGAACCAACTAAAATTAAATTTAAAACTATTAATTTACTCATTATAATATAATACTATTTTATAATGGAAATTATTTAAAATGGTTAAAATATTTAGTAATTAAAAATGAAACGTTGTATATTTTAAGACCCGTACACACTAGCTTCAAAAACAATTGCACTAAACCATAAGTTTCCATTTTCAAAACACGTCTATATACTCTTATCCCTCTCATTCTGTTCGATAAGAAAAGGGATAGCAATATTTTTGTCAGATACATCTAATTAAACAAATGACTAACGAATCGTTACACATGTTTGCGACATTACTAGACCACTTTCCACGCATCAAACGTTAATAGCTAATATTCAGGTCATTGGAGACGCTTACAAAAGATGTATTTAACTTTGTATTGATCTGTCAATTGCACAGCTCTTGTCAGACTGAATTAATAACAACGTAATTGACATTTGGGGCAAATGCTTTTAGACATTCTAATTAGATGATTAAATTTATTTGTTGGCGAGAAATATGACGTACTTACTTATTATTATATTGAAACCTTTATCTTTTTAAACTGATTAGAAATCTTGTAGATTTTGAGTGTCAGTTCAAAATGCGTTGCGAAAATTTAGGACTTTTTTGCTTTCTTCGTTTACGTAGCCTAAACTATAGGACTTACATAAAAATGATGTATTAACGAATTATAGTTCCTTAAATTTAAAAATAAAACGCATAGATATCACTGGATTGTATGGAGGAAAATTTTGAAGCTTACGTTGTAAAACAAATTATTTTGTTAGTGTTTTTAAATTCGTGTTTCAGGCAAATTTAGAATCAATATTTATGTGATTAAGTGCCATTTTTGTATAATGTTTGTTTTCCCTATTCCTTCCAAGTCAACTTGAATAAGACATTGCGTCTTGCTGCAATCCAATGCAGTATGCGAGATAGTTACATAATTCTAGTGGAGTCAATACACACAACTTTTACTTTTATATAAAAACCCTATCGTAGATTCTCAAGTCTTATGTTAAAATAGTTAACATAGTTTTAAGTTCGTAGTCCTTCCACATTGTAAGTTCCATTGCTGAAACACATTGTTGGAGAAACAGACATATGGATATGTTTTTATACAGTTACTAGCGGACCCGACAGACGTTGTCCTGTCTAGACGTCTTTAATTTGAATAAATTAATATGAAGTTAATATTTGATGAAAATTGTGAATCTAAACCATTCCCAGATCCCCTTGAACACACACAAAAAATTTCATCAAAATCGGTCCAGTCGTTTGAGAGAAGTTCAGTGACATACATACTCACAGAAGAATTATATATATAAATGTAATCAAATAAGAGGTTGACGTCTAAAGATTTTGATAGTTCAAGTATTAATGTATTCTTTATTTCTTTGCAGGTATGTTGGTGTAATAAAAACAATTTGAAGATAGTTGAAGTACAGAAAGTAGAACTTTTCAAAAGAGACGATGTACAAGTGTTGTAAGATTACAAAAGAAATATTTTCCAACAAGTCCTGGTCTATTGGAAACCATAAATATTGTATTTGAGCTTTAACTTCGGTTAGGTTTAAAATCGAAATAAAAAGGTTAAAGGTGAACTTCAAAAGCGTAAGAATAAATCTTGGATTAAGATACTCAATTCTAAAATGTATGATAATAACTTTAGAACTAAAACTTTCATCGAAAACCGTTAATGGGAATATAACCAGCTAACGAAACAATAAATTTCAATTCTAAACTTTCGTTGAGAGAAAAGCTCTGAGCTTTAATAAACCGTTCGGCGAACAGTAATAATTCTCACAACCGATCTCTGGAGTGTACTCCAACATTTTCACAAAAAGATTTAAAACACAAGCTGCTTCGTTCAGTAACTCTTAAATTTTCCGAACACGTCCCGCTTATAAATCTTACAAACTCGTTATAGATTATAACGTAAGTTTGGTTACTTTAAATGGACCAAATTACAAAATTTCGATTCGAAATCGACGTTTAAACTAAAACAGTATTACCGTTGCTTTCTAAGTTAATCTCTGTATAAAATATACCGTCATCCTTGTCTATCTACGTTGACAAAACAGAGATAACGATATGTTTTGAACAGGGATTTTGGTCTCGTAAACCCACGGTAAGTTACTTGATATTATTTAGTATCAAATCTCAATACTCTTCCGATATTCGTCAACTGTTCGTAACTAGAGTTAGACAAAGCTTGAGGGATGAATTCAATTTTGAATTTGACCATCATCTTTAATCTAAAATCCATTAAAATCTGTCCTGAATAATGAACATTCTTTATTTGCAAAGAAAATAAGTAATCAAGCTTAATTTTAAACCTACTACGTAAGAATTTCAATAGGCATGGGCATGATGGAAGGTCAGAATATAACCATCTTTATTGACTCTTGTTTAACTATAAATAAAGGCGTAGTTTAAATAATCTACATTAACTATGTTTCAATGAACTCCATAAAAGTAAAGAACTAAGTAAAAAGGAGGTCATACGCGTAACTCGTCCGTGTAGATTCAACGTCTTAATAAGAAAACTATTCACATATTTTATGTTTTAAGTGATAGGCGAAAGAGTATAGAATTTATTTGTCATGTTGTTTTATTTTTGCTATTTTAACTTAATGTACTATTAAAAGTTTCTTCTTGAAGTTCTTTTCTTGCATTAAAATATGATTTTTTTAAACTAAATAATAAATATATGGACATTATAAACATACAAAATGACTGCAAATAAGCTTCCTTATCTGTTCTACCTCATTTTTTATTTTAATACAAATTTATTGATTATTATAGCTATTTGTTTAGTTAAAGTTAAAAAAAACTATCGGTGTTTTAATTTTATATGTAAATTTAATTTTATACTAAAATATTATAATAGTCCACATTTTAATAGTCTCAGAACCTTAAATATGGTTAAAATGATCTCGCAAAGTGCTTATTTATATTCAAATATAATGACTACTATTTTTTCCTTAAGATAAAAGGAATAAATAAAATACTATAGTTTGTAATATTCCGCTTCCGTTTATAACTTGGACCACACACATTACAACTGCGTGTCGGAATTCACTATGCTCTAATTCCTGCAATTGTAGCACTTATCAATTTCTAAGAAAATATTTGAAATACCAACACTGACCAGATTTTATCTGTTTATTAAGCGTTAAACTGCTTTTCCGTGTTACTTTGTGATACCAACATTTAAAAATAATTTAAAAAAAACATTGGAGTGAAAAAATATTTAGTAGAGCAAATGACACTGAAAATCTACATAAGTTTGTGGGGTGATCTGACTAAAGCTCGAAATTCTAATTTTCTTTGTAATTATTCTTTGTAGGTTATTTTTTTTTGTATAATTATTTGGTATATTCATACCAAGAAATTACTATTACAAACTACCTACAAAAAATCTTTACCTAAATATAAACAGTACTAATTTATGTTTATTTGGTATTCTTAGGTCGACTTAAAGAGATGTGACAACACTAATATCGATATCTTTCTTTCGCAAAACATTTTTGTGCCATAACAATTCCATGAAATTCCTATCTAATCGTTTAAGATAGTGAATCAAATAGTATATTCTTGACAATGTAGCAATTTTTCCACAAGATTACTTTTAATGTGTACTAATAAAATACATGGGAATGTTTGTATCAACCGCTGCTTGGATCTCGCTGAATTCTGGCATAGATATAAAATATATTCTTTAAGAACATAGGCTGCTAATTCAGATTTGTAAGTTGCGGGTAACAGCTAGTTATAGTTTCATATCAAATTTAAAGCAGAAAATTTAATTTCTTACAAAGAACACAAAGAGTGTTGGTATCGATATACTATAAGCATTGTATCAGTACTTCACTACAACATCGTCTAGAGCTACTGAGCTCAAAAAAACGGTGCATAGGAAATTCATTGCCGCTGGCGTTTTCCAACCAAATGTAGTTTTTGCTCTTCGGTCGCATTCAAGTCCGGACAGATTCTTTGCTAATGAAATTTTTAACGAGCTCCTGGCTTCCGGTGAATTTTCCAAGTGATTTATGCAAATAGCGCATAGAAGGTCTTGTGGTCTCAAAATGTAATGTGAAC
Organism: Papilio xuthus; assembly: GCF_000836235.2. Taxonomy (NCBI): domain Eukaryota; kingdom Metazoa; phylum Arthropoda; class Insecta; order Lepidoptera; family Papilionidae; genus Papilio; species Papilio xuthus. The sequence continues at coordinate 5,372,998 of NW_013531107.1, read as the reverse complement.
CTAGAAACTAGAAGTACTACTAGTGAAACTAGAGTTTTAAAATATTTATGTAACTTTTACTTCGGTAACTTTATATTTGTTTCTATAAGAGAAAGAAGTCAAAGAGGAAGTTTATAAGTTGTTAAAAATGCACAATGCTACTCATAGAACTCTGGACGTACAGATTAATTGCACACTATGTTTTTTATATAAAATATTAGCAGATTTCTTTGTAAATTTACTAATATTTCTTTTACCATTCCAACTAAGCTAAGCTTGTGCTAGGATATGGTTTACGACAATAGTCGAATGGTGGGGTTCGAACTCCCGACCTCGTGATCGGAAATGCGTAACCTTAACCATTAGGTTATTGGCGCTTAATATATATGTGATGTGGGACATTTAACAGAGAGACAGGCTTATAAGAGAATTCATCATCATCATCAGCTTACTATACTATACTTAGGGGCTCGGAGCCTACTAAAGAAAAGAGAATTGAGATTGAGTAGGATAAGAGAATTGGTACTTCATAATTAAAGTTAATCGACAAAACAAGTTGACTAAACCATACACGATAAGGTTAGTTCACACTGGTCTTCTAGATTGATGAGACCAAAATCTAACCTAAAATAGTTTAATTAGTTTGTGAATTAAACTGAAATTCATTTAACAACTTCATGTAAATTGTATTATTTGCATAATTGAATATTAGTGCAAAGGTTTAGTTACTTGGAAAGTAGTTGAGAGTTCATGAGATGATTACACGAATATGATCGCAGCTGCGCAGGTGAAAATGCAAACTATATTATCCCATTGCACTGCAGACTGAAGACTTACAATTGCAAAGAAAAATGATATTAAAATGCTATACAATTAGATTCAAAATTGCATACGGGATTTAATACTATAGTTGAATTAACATTAATATTCTGTAGAATAATCGTATTAATATGTCTCTTGTAATCTTAAATAGTTTGAACTAAATGTTATTATACGTTACCTAAGTACGAGAAATTCATAACGTTAAGGAGAAAATTACAATAGGTCTGTACATAAGTCAAACTTTTGTTAATATTATCATATTATCTTTATCAATTCGTCTGTATGTTCTTTTTTATGTGTGTTACCGCGTACCGCCCCTGGTGCTCCGATTTTGAAATTTTTTTTTGATCGAAAGGTATTGCTTGCTGATGGGTCCCATTTTTTTATTTATTGTTAAACTGGAACTTGACGTTTATTAGATTTTGAGTTTAAGTTGAAAATGCGTGACGAAAATTTAGGACATGTGTGTTACCGCGTACCGCCCCTGGTGCTCCGATTTTGAATTTTTTTTTGATGGAAAGGTTTTGCTTGAAAGGTGGGTCCCATTTTTTATTAATTTTTAAACTGACTTGAAGTTTAGTAGATTTTGAGTTTAAGTTGAAAATGCGTGACGAAACCTTTTTTGTTTTCTTCGTCTAAGTAGCTTAAACTATAGGACCTACATAAAAATGATGTATGAACGAATTGTAGCTCTTTAAATTATAGTTTTTTTTTCAAAGTAATTATTTTTCTAGTTTCCAGTTTTAGAAGTAAGGAAAACCAAGGAAAAAAGTTAATGATCAGTAATTTATCACAAGCAGTAAATAGCTTTCCTTTAACCAGGAACATGGTTAATGATTGATCGAAGAGAGACGTTATTTTCAATGATAAAAACATTTCACACGGTCCGACTTTTCATAGTAACTTAAGAAAAAATTTTAATGCACAATATTTTATTTGAAATAATTTTATAATTTATAGTAAGAATATAACAAATTTCCATACAATTTTACTATCAAAAATACAGTTGGATACTGCTTGAAAGACGTGTTTTAACCACCATAACACCAAAACTGCTTTCGTTTCGCATTTCGAAAACTTATGTATAATCACATTTCTGTATGTACCTATGTATAATCCTACGTATCCTATGTATATACCTATGTATAATCATGATTTACGGTAATATCACTACGCGATAAATGGGTTGATGATGATGATGAATATTTAAGCGAAATTGAAAAAATCTAAGTTTTTTTGGTTAGATTCTATGCGTTTGGTATATAAATGGTTTACATGATTTTACAATGTTTATCCATTAAAGTTATTTCGCTTTAATGGGAGTTGTTTCTCAATGACGTTGATTGAGGTCAGAATATCAACCACGCCCCAAACTTTAAGGTCCAACAACTCGTAATGACATTGTAAACAAGCCACTGAGCTTTTATTTAAATTGTATATATCACGAATATCTTAATTACATTATAATATAGGGCTAATTTAGCAAACTTACTTTCATACTCAGAGTCTTAAAATGGTCACTTAGTGTAGATTTTATAAGAAAAGTCTGAGGAACGGTAAGTTTCCACCATTTTTAGACGCGATGTTGAAATTTTCCTTAAATGTAGCTTTGTCCATTCATAGAAATTATTCTTTAAGGTCTATTCCAAAGCAGTTTGTGACCTTATGGTGAATATCATAGAGTAAATCGTCACAGAGTACGTCAAATATTAATCCAGATTAAAAACATTGTTTAGGTATAAAACTCAAATGATTGTGTCCTTTCGAATTTTCTGGGAACACTTTTAACTTATGCTTCCATGTTATGTTGTCGATATTGTGTTTCTAGATTCTGATACTTGATTTAAAAAAATATATTAATTAAGATTCCTGAGTTAAATTAAAGATTAATGAATTACAGAGGGTTTTTTTCGTAAAGTCTATAAGACCATACACAAAGTACCAAATCAGAAAGCGTGGTGTTCACGATTTTTACCTAACGTATCTTAAGCATCTAATATGTAAAACTTTTGCACGCTACCTGAATTAATATTAAAATAACACGTAGCTTTGTATCCATATTTAATTTCAAACAGAATATTTAAATCACAAAAAAAATTATAAAATATTTTTATGACATCTCTGTACTGTATTTACTCTATGCAGTATAGTTTTTGCGCCCGCTCCCTTTCCTTTCATTTGGCCTTGCGGCGGCGCGGCGCATGCGTGATACAATATTGTTAACTTTAACGCGAACGCTTACGTTCTGCTTAACCGGACGGTAGACTGTAACACGAGGTTAATGATTTTTTTTATAATTACTAAGGTTATATGCGTTTCTACACACGGCTGTTCGTTTTACGCAAACGCACACATTTAAAATGCGTAATAGAGTCAAAATTGTTAAAATATTCTTATTTACATATAATTCTTGAGCAATCAATGTATTAAGTAAGAAAGTTACTGAATAATTATAGTTATTAAGCAATTTAATATTAAGGTTTTTATTAATCATCATCAGCTCACTATACGTCCCCACCGAGGGGCGCGAAGTCTACCCTAAGTTAAGAGTGACTAGGTCATAGTCAACCACGCTGGCCAAGTGCAGGTTGGATCACGATGTTTTTCCTTCACCGTAAGAACGTCGGATAGATGTACATATGTAATACGACTTAGGGTCCTTCAAGAAGCGAGCCTATCACCACCTCAAAGGCCGGCAACGCATCTGCGGTTTCTCTGGTATTGCTGATGGGCGTCGTTGAACACTTCGGTGTTCCCGCTGCTCGTTTGCCCCCTTCTGTTATAAAAAAAAAATCGGAAATCGAAAAACACATGGCGGGATTCGAACCCAAGACCTGCAGATTGCAAGTCATGGGCTTGACTCCTGACCCACCGACGCTCGCCGAGGTTTTTATTAAATTTATACATACATATCTTGAATGAAGAAACAAAATGCTTTCTTTAAACGCTTTGTAACTATACATAAAGACTGAAAGTAATCTACTTATATGTCCACTTGCGATCCTTTATCATTTCACTCTCAGTGCCCATTATTCTTATAAAATTTATATCAAAAGTGTTGCTAGGTTAGAAAATATAGCAATATTTTTTTCTACCGAATGAAAGACATCATTCTTACAAATGATTACAAACTATATATAATGTAAATTGTATGTTATTCATATAAAAACAAAGCATTGACTCAGTTATAGCTGTTATTCAGAAAAGTTCGTTTTCAACATGGAGTCTCATTAAAAGCAGTCGGCCTTCTGTATCGAAATGCGACAGCGAACGAGGAAACAAAATATAGTTCATATCCTTTCAGAAAGTCGAATAAATGATGACGAACTTTAAAAAATTTTGTATCATAAATCGTCTAAATATAAGACACAATAATAATATGTTTTGAATATTGAATCCTTTGAAACACAAAACTATGAATTTCAGGCATTATTTTTAAATTTAAGCGCATTTCTACAGTGGTATACATACTATTAACATTAATCGAACTTCAAAAGTTTCAGTTTAAGCTTCTCTCTTAACTTTAAAGAACTCTTTTCTTCTTGGCTTTAAAGCAGTGGTTCCCAAACTTATTTTGTCTACTGCCCACTTTAAGAATAAATATTTTTAACGCCCTTTTAACCACGTCACCTTCCCCTTCACCCCCATATTTTCACATATTTAAAAAACACTATAACTTCAAATTAAATTAATTAATTATTGTGACCTATATATGTATATTAACGGAAAATTCTAAACGAAACTTTTACTATAACCCGCAACTTGAAACCAGCAGCGCCCACAAGGGGGCGTTATCGCCCACTTTGGGAAAGACTGCTTTAAAGAAAGTAATTTCCTAGAATAAAACAAAGAAAAATTGTGATAAAATTGATTTAAAGGTCCATTGCCTAATTGTCTAAAAAATCTATTAAAAATTCCCTCGTATATTTTTAATATCAAAAAGAAGGCGAATGCTTTCACTATTTTAATTACTTTTTTTTGTTATCTCAACCGGCCTATTGTAGCGGCAGCGTAGTGATTTTAAATTAAAATCGCCAGCGGCTTTGTCCTTATTTACCACAACGTGATATTAAGACCACTAGACTCACAATCCTACGATATAAACATTGAATATTGCTTCTACTATATTAGTAATTTACATATAAATTAATTTAAAAACTAGCAATTGCCCTCGTCTCCATCCCCGTAGAATTAAAAAATAAAACTTTAGTAGTATATGTCTCCTTTCAGACTATGTTTTACATCTATGCCAAATTTCATCAAAATCCATGCAGCATTTCCGTAGATAACTTCAAACAAACATCCATATAAACCAGTGGTTCCCAAACTTATTTTGTCTACTGCCCACTTTGAAAAAAAAAACATTTTTTAGCGCCCCCCTTATTTTCACATATTTAAAAACCACTGTAACTTTAAATTAAATTAATTAATTATTGTGACCTATATATGTATATTAACGGAGAATTCTAATTGAAACTTTTACTATAACCCGCAACTTGAGACCTGCAGCGCCCACAAGGGGGCGTTATCGCCCACTTTGGGAAAGACTGATCTAAATATTCGTATTCATAATATTAGTAAGGTTATTATTATTTTATTCTAACTATCCACGGAATTAAATTTATTTTACATTAAATAAAAATTACAAAAAGCAACACTAAGTACAAAATATTCATCATATCATCATGTATAATATCAAACAATCAGCAGTGGCTTGCGAGTACTCCGCAGTGCCCACTAAAAACATCCGCATAGCAAAGGACAGCCGCAATGGACATATAAATTTTCAACTCACGGAAATGACTTCCACATCATAAATTCCCTCGTAAAATATTTTATACGGTTATTTCAACATTAAAAGCGGAGCTATCATGAATGTATTGGAAATATTGACTTGAACATTTAAAACGTTATCATAGCAACACCAGGCAAATAAATTAATTGCTTAATTTAAAAAGCTCGGTCTAAGTTTTACGAGAGCTTTCTGCAGTGTTATGCAGCTTTCGTCGTCGTTGGAACGTATTTGAAATTCATGAAATTTTTATAATTCGAGTCGCAGTTTCGAAATAAAATTGAAGCTTAATGAAATATTTAATTGGACGAATATTTACTATTCATATAAAATTGATTGGTCAACTATCATATTCAATTTATTATGTATACGTTTGGGAATATATCGAACCGAAATAAAATTATGTACAGTTTTACTGTGAATTTCCCCAACTGTAAGACTTGTATAGAATCATAATCGTTGTTTTCTTTGTACGAGAAGACGAAGACAGATTATAATATTTCGAAGAACAGATCATAATGCTTCCAAAGATTAAAAATACAAAGAAAAATTTCAATAATTTCACTTTCTCATCTGAATCCATGTAAAATTTACGGAAAACAGAAATAAAAATTCGACTCAAATGAACATATCTCTTAATCCTCGGAGCTGGAAAATGGAGTTCGTTAAATCTTCTGCAAATCGTTTTTATATTTTGCTTTTTAATAAACCGCTTATTTACTACTTAGAATATCGAAGGTGCAGTGGATTGAGAGATTCTGGGTTCTGTCCATACACTAATACATTTATCTTGAATCGTGCTTACCATGAAGGAAAACATTAAACCTTCATATATTTTGAAAGAAATTCATGTATAGTCAATCTAACCATACTGGCTCAGCATGGTCTATTAACCCCTAACAACGTTTAAGTTATAAGAGGTTATAGTTTGAAATTAAAAACAATTGTTAAGAATTTAAATAATCTTAAGCATAATTACCTTTTATAATAGACACCATGAATCTATATGTCCGTTCAGCACAGATCACACCAAGGTTAGAAGTGACACCAGAAAACTGCTAAAGAAGGAGAGCGTTTCCAAAAACTATAAACAATCGTATTACCATAGACTACGAGATTGCCATTGATTTTGCACAGATTATAAATTCAACATAGGTCCCTTGGTTGAGACGTATGGGAGTTGACGACGTTTATTATCTTAAAAGGAATATATCACCTAAATAATAATACCTACGTAATATGTTGTACGGATAAACAAGTTTCATTATCATGCCAACTTTAGTGAATGTTGGGCGACGCATCAGATGAGCCTAAATTATTCATGAGCACACGTCAGGCTTTTGAACGGCAATTTCGTCCTTTCAACGAGACGTTCAGGATACGAAACGTATTTACTTAAATTTACTAAACGATAAAGTTTTAACGATTTTTTAAGTTCTGTGTTCTACAAATATTAATATATTACAGTCCCAAATATTTTTTCCATCTCGATGGCTGGCAATCCACAATCGTATGGTTTGCGCGAAACTTCCTGCTTTGCACAGCAACGTTATGGAATGGTCTGTCCTGGAAGGTATTTCCAAACCGCTACGACTTAAGGTCCTTCAAGAAGCGAGCGTATCACCATCTCAAAGGCCGGCAACGCATGTGCGGTTCCTCTGCTATTGCTGATGTCCTTGAGCGTCGGTGAACACCTCGGTGTTACCGCTGCACGTTTTCCCCCTTCTGTTATAAAAAAAATCTTTACGGATATTGATTTAGTTTTTAAATTGGTTTAATCAAGCACAAAGTAATGTTTTTTTTTCTTGTTCCAGTGGCCGCCAAGATTGGTCAGATGGACGGTCACCGTCCTCCTGATTGTAGCTGTGATAACACCCACCTCAGACTCCACAAGTAAGTTAACGACAATTAAATAATTAATATTTATAAATACTTATATTACTTTATGAGGAGGGATGATGATGATATAAGCAAAAAAGTAATGATATTGAATGTGGATGGCTACAAGGGTAGAGGAAGACCAAAAAAAGTATGGAATGACTGTGTGAAAGAGGATATGCGTAAGAAGGGGGTAGACTCGGATATGACGGCTGATAGAGATGTATGGAGGAGTAGTACATGCTGTGCCGACCCTCGATAGGGATAAGGGCAGGTTGATGATGATGACTTATATTACACAGTGCAATATGCAAAACTTGATGAAGCTTTTATTCATATAAATGCGAATGTTCAGATGGATGTGATGTGGATAGATGGATGGGTGGGCTACACTTATTAAGTTTTTTTATATATCCACGCGGACGGAGTCGCAGGCTACAGCTAGTCTTTGATAAAACAAAGATAAATTGGTTAAATAGTTAAACATTACACTTGAATTAAGGTTAATTGCAAAATTTAAATACATGTCTATAACAACTTGAACTGAAACATTGTACAAATATATTAAAAATGTACCAATCTTCAATTATTCCCCAGATGTACGCAGAAGACTACGCAAACCTAGCAAGGTGTCAACATCTGCTTCAACCAGCATATCAAGGTCTACAGATCAGATGATATCGGCCAGTGTCAACAGACCTAAGATACGTGGTCGACCAATTCTAGCAAGTCGAAAGTCTACTGCAGCTTTAGACAATTCTGTCAGTACTGATGAACATAAGAATAAAGATGGCTACAAGGTCAGTATTATTGTTTGACTTTTATATTTATTTTTATTTAATTGTAGTCCTAATTTAATATAGATTTTATGTCACAAATACATCTGAATTACTTTTATCGATTAAGCCAAAATGATTTCCGATATAGAATGATTAAATTTCCTTCAGTCTTCCTTTAATAAAAGTCGCAGAATTGTCTTGCTAGTATTATAAATGCGAAAGTTTGTATGGATGGACGAATGGATGGATTTGTTTGAAGGTATCTCCGGAACAGCACAATGGATATTGATGAAATTTGGCATAGATGTAGTTCATAGTCTGGATGAAAACGTAGGCTACATGTTAAGTGGTTTTTTTTTTTAATTTTGCACAGATGTGTTCGCGGGCGGCAGCTTAAAAATTATAATCTTATTGTTCCGTTCTCAGGAAATAGTAGCGGGCTTAAATTAACTTTCGGTCACCCGAAAAACTTACTATATGTAAAGATAGAATCATTCAATTTTAAACCTTAATACGAAGCAATACAATACGTATGATAGAACAAACAACGCGGATACGAAGCTTTTCGAATGCAATAAGTTATTAACCTTCAATTATTTGTTTATTCTTTTAGGTTCTTTCTGTTGTATATTAACCACTAAGGATAAAATATGTTACCAGAGTTGTGTGGCAAGGAACTTAAAATGTTAGTGTTTAATTTAATCATCCATTTAACAGCAATGTATTGCATACCATTACCTTTTGAAATCATTCAATATATAAACAAATGTACTTATTAGATGCAATCAACAATATTCGCTTATCTTTATTATTTAAATTATTTTATAAGTATAAGGTCTTTATCTGCAGTATTTTTGATGATAAATTTTATTCCTAAGAGTAATACTCCAATTGTAGGATGTTCAATTTTTAAAACAAAATGAATTGTCGAACAAATCGTCGTTGAACACCTCGGTGTTCCCGCTGCTCGTTTACCCCTTCTGTAATAAAAAAAATCTTACTTCTTACTAGTAAGTGCGAAAGTGTACACGGACGGATGGATGCAATGCATCCTGATGAAATTTGACACAGATATAGAAAATAGTCTGGAAGAACATGCAGGCTACTCATTTTTTTTTTAATTCGGGCAACTCCTATGTAATGCCAATGCTATATAATCCAAAGATATTTAAAAATATTAAGACGGGACATCGTTTTTACATATTATATTTGTATATCTATCTATCTATAACTAATTTTGTACATAGATTTAATAAACTGATATATAAACACGGCTAAACACTCACGTATATACGTCCGGTGGCGGCACCGACTAGTTTCGACCGCGTCCGCGTAAATAATACCAGTACCACTCATCCTGATGAAGGGCCCCCGATGGGCTCGAAACTAGTCGGTGCCGCCACCGGACGTATATACGAGTACGTGAGTGTTTAGGCGTGTTTATATATCAGTTTAATATAGTGTCTCACGAAAGTTTGAATAATTTAATAGGTTTAATAATTTGTTATTTGTATGTTATATGTTTTGATAAGAATTTTCGTGCCAAATATGCCAGTATCGGGTTCGAAAAGATTTTGTTTTTTTTTTTAATTCTACATTTTCTTTGGTTTTTTTAGATCGTCTGCTATTACACAAATTGGTCGCAATATCGTACTAAAATCGGCAAGTACGTGCCCGAAGACATCCAGCCTGATCTTTGTACACACATCATCTTTGCCTTCGGATGGCTGAAGAAGGGAAAACTCAGCTCCTTTGAATCCAATGACGAGACGAAAGATGGAAAGACTGGACTTTACGATAGAATTAACGCTTTGAAGAAAGCTAATCCCAAATTGAAGACATTACTCGCTATTGGTATGTAAGTTTTTTATTACTACAATTTTGTTATCTTTGTTTTAATCAAAGAAAATGAAAGAGATGACGATATGTATTTGTAAAATAAGGCAGTGAAAATTTACTATGTATAATGACTAGCGCCTGGTTTACGTTATGCCAGTACAGTGGGACAGCAGCACTGGCTTGGTTCCATGAGCTTTTACTGGAACTAGTTAATGATTTCATTATGCCTACTGGCATAGACCAGTGCTACTGTCCTATTGTACTCAATAGGACAGTAGCACTGGTCTAGGACCAGAACTTTTACTGTCACCATTTATTGTGTACATTATGCCAGTACAGTAGGACAGTAGCATTGGCCTGGGTCCTTGAGCTTTTACTGGCACCAGTTAATGTTTAGATTATGCCAGATGTATGCCAACGGTGAATTGAGCGCTACTGTGTTACCGTACTGGCGTAAACGAGACATTACCTTTGATTCGTTGTATTCGAATGTATTGTTTTATTACTATTGACAATCAATATTATGAAAGAATACATTTATGTAGCTATCGGGATTCTTCATAAATGCATGAATAATAAATACTTTTGGCATTGTACGTTGCGAGCACAATGATCGCATGGAAGTATTTTTTCCGTACTATTCAAACACTGGCATGTTTCGATGAATAAAAACTCTCTCTGGTTATGTAATTCCAATCGCTTATTTCGCTACGCACTTTATAAGGTTCGATTTGTAGGAAATAGTTTAGTAAACTTGTTTCGAACGTAATTACTGAAAGTACATTTGTATCGTATTCCGGATTTTATCTAACATATAAGTGGCTTAATTTAATTAGCACTTAGTTACATTTTTTATGAATTAATCATTGCTATGTAAAGGTAATTTGTTCTCATTTCAATTTCTCTGCACTAAAAAAAACAATTTCACAATTTATTTGCTATATAATTTAGGCATAACATAGACGCATAGAACGTCGGTTGCATAGTGGTTAAGCATTTGACTTGTAATCTGCAGTTCATGGGCACTAATCCCGTCGTGTACCTACATGTTTTTTGATTTTCGATTTACATTTATCCAACGTTCTTACAATGAAAAAAACGTCACAGTGCCTAGTCAACCTAACATAGGTTAGCTTCCGAGGTGATGAGGATGACAAGCTGTTCAAATATTTATTCAATGAATATTATATCAAACCTTTCGAATGTGACACAACTCAACTATGAAATATATTCACTAATGTTATTTTTTTATATAATATAAAACTCTTATATAATAACTAAGCGCCACAGACTATTACAAAACGGCTCAATTAAAGTTTAATTTGACCTCGCAGTACTCACAGACAAACCATCCGCTGTAACAGAGCGGACGCTTGTCTATAACTTAACAAAATAGCGTACTTAATTGACGTTGCAATTTTAAATAACTGTAACATTTAAACAACTACAGTTTTAACAAAAAAAAAGAAATCAAACGTAATAATAAAGAATTCATTCTGTAAACTTAAATATTTGTCAAATTATTTACGTTTTTAGGGTTCCGTACCTCATAGGAAAGAAACGGAACCCTTATAGGATAACTTTGTTGCCCGTCTGTCAAGACCCTTTTTTAACATAAAACGTTCCTGTAATATCAAACAATGTAATGTAAATATTATTTTATACATTAAGGAAATTGAATTTTAAATTAGCGACTCCAGCGTCCAACGTTAATTTTACTCGTAATTTGTTAAGCACTAATTGGTCGCAACCTATTTCTCATTGTACCCGCGGCCGCAGCGCACCGACTTCAAGCTTCATTGTATTATAGAGGGCATTAATAGGCAAATATTTACGTTTGTTAAAAGAAAAAAATATTTACTTTGCAATTAGCAAACTGCTAGATTAGATAACTCAATCTACACACTGATACATTGGAAAGCTTCCATGCGTAGGGAACAGAATTTTTAACAACTGTCCAGTCCTTTTTTAAATAATCCGAAACAAGTCGCTTGCTAGCTTGTTCAACCCCCAAATATCACCACGATCATCGGTCCTGTGCAACGTGCATACAGGACACTCCTTCAGCCTTGACCAGATCATTGAACAAATCGCTTACTTCTTTACAATTTTACTACAGAGTCCAACTGTTATGCGTCAAATCAGATGTTTAACAAAAAGTGTTGATTTTCTGTGCAACATTTCTTTCGCGACTGAATTTAAAGATTACAATAAGTATAACAAGGAGTTTTAACAACAAAAATGTTCATAATGAAGAAAGCTTCACGTTAATACGATGAAATAAAAGTAAAATGTACAAATAAATACAAAACAAACGTAGTTACAGGAAACAGTAAAAGAAAATAACATAATTGGAATTCCAACGTCGAGAGGAAACAATTATAACAAGGAGTGCCTTTTTACAAGCATTTCCTTGACGTTGCTTAAGCCGATAATAGATATAGGCGTAGCACTCTTTGCTGACAAACTTCAACTACATACACCAATAGTGATGTGCCAATGCATTATCAACAATATATCGATATCGATAGTCCTGTCGCGTAAAATCAAAATTTGTTAACTATTATAAAGAGAATAATGAGAACTAAATCATATTTATTCGTATTATATGTAAGTACTAAGTGTTACAACATTTAATTTGCTAAATAAATAACAATTGTTCATTAATAAGATTAAAAATGATAAATTATTACATTACGATTCACAATATATTATCATACTTGGCCGAATTGTTAATTAATTTAAAATAATCTCAATATACAATATGATATCTGTAACAATGTGCGACCGTAAATAATAAATTACAGTCAGCTTCAAATTAACCGCAGTTCCATTCTCTGCGGTGACAATGAATCTTAGACATGATAATAATTGGCCATAAACTTATTATTCTAGCCCGCGGTATGAACCGCTTCTCCACTTTCTAATGTAAAATTTACGACACTTCCTCGATAATTCTCGGTTTTGTAAAGGAAATAACCTTTTATCACTTCCTTGATTGTGCCCTTTTGTTGTGGCTTTTTATTATAGTGGTAAACTTAATAACTTAAAAACCTTATATTACAGAACTGTATAACAAAATATTTAGATTGAACTATTTTTACATTATTCCATTCGTCAAAGTTTCACATTTGACCTACGTCAAATTTCATCAAATAATGGATATCAATAGTCCTATGTGCTTCACTATACACATATACGAATACACCTCTAGAGCTTTCCCACGGCACAAAGCGTGGTAGAAGGCATTTTCACCTATTTTCACAGAGCCCCGACAAAAACCTCACCCATTTTCATAAAAGCAAAAGAACTCGGCGTTACAATAAAGGCGAGTTAAATAACGACATCGACATGGGGGCGTTTTTTATTCACGGCCCGCACTCGATGAGAAAACATTGTATTGTTTGGATTAGAGAAACTTTATCGGTTGTGGGATAAACGAAATAAATCGCTTTTGACACAATGGATAATGTAAGGACAAATTCATTTCGTTGGACCACAATGAATCAATAAACCTAAATACCAAACGATACAGAGAAAATTATGGATTTGTACTATACATGATACTTCATATGTTTGATATTATCATTCGATATGCTGGAAAAGAGTAATTTTCACTGCCTTAATAAAATAGATGTAAATTGTAGAATGCAAGAGTATCGATTTATAAGTTCTAATGCATGAATGTTGAACGTATATACATATAATTTTTATTAACAGATAAGGTGTATTTTTGGTACAGGTGGATGGTCATTTGGTACGCAGAAATTCAAAGAAATGTCGGCGACTAGGTACGCGCGTCAAACTTTCATCTACTCGGCAATACCGTACTTGCGCGACAGGAACTTCGACGGTCTAGACATTGATTGGGAGTACCCTAAAGGAGGAGACGACAAGAAGAACTACGTGTTGCTTTTGAAAGGTAAGAATTTATGAATCTTAAAGCATGACAAAATTAATTCTCTTAAGGCTACGTTGGTCTACAAAAATGGAACAATTCAATATAATAAACTCATTGTATGTTACATCTGACAATTAAATATGTTACAGCTTTGAGCTATAGTCACAATGTAACTGTGTATGTAACATACATTCGAAAAACTGAGTAAACGGGCTAAAAATCTTGTATAAAACCATGAGTCAAATCTTTCAATCATTAACTAAGTATTGAGGAAGGAAACAGTAACTAGTACAGATCGTTCCAATGATTCATGGCTGTCAGAAAGTTTGGTGTGTTACAGTGAAAGTCATCAAGCATCGATTGCTAATAAACGTGACTAATAAGTACTCAATGGTTACTTTGTAAATTATATTGAAAAGTACTAAAGTTGTAAAGGTTTGATGACATAATGACAAGAAATGGAAGAAATCTCTCCAATTTGTTGGTGTATGATTGCACATTTGTAACGTAAAATTATGAGTTATCTTTGTTAACGTAGGAACCGTCTCATTTTTGTTAAACAAATATACTTACCCTGGATTTAAACGTTGCCCACAAATCAAAACAATAAAATCATTAAAATAGTGAAACGATCGTAAGAAATATATAAAGAATACAAAATAGGTCGTTACCCGTATTCATCTGTATTGGATGGTCTCGTTCCAAAACGTTGGATACTGCAGCCGTTGTTAGCTCGGCCAAATATTGGCAAACATCGGACGCCGCCAGCTGTATCGGGGAAATAGATCGGAATTCAATGAAAAACATTCCTATATGGGTTTACTATCAACATTGTTTTTTTTTGACGAAACTAATCCATTTAAACTTTGTTTGTTATATGTTTTCTTTTTAATAAATTGATTTGTTTTTAATAATATAATATGAATATATTATCAAATATTCTATTTTTATTTAGAACCTTCTTTTAATATATAACTTTAAACAAAAGCCTAATAGTGGTAAGAATCAAGTTTCTTACGAATGTTATTTAACCTTCTTTTAGTTTATTACAAATGTTTTTACTAGACAATTTTAAGGGTTCCGTACCTCGAAAGGAAATACACGGAACCCTTATCGGATCACTTTGGTGTCCGTCCGTTTGACTGTTAAAACCCTTTTTTAAATAGGTTAAAGAGATACTTTTGATAATTTTGGTGTTTGTTCAATATTGTAGCAACATTGACAAATCACTTTGCAATCTCACAATCGAGATGTTTAAAAACATCTTGTAACTAAAGTAATATGAAATGTCGAAAATTGGATTAAGTTTTATTTTTTAAACGAATCAAAACAGATTACAACATTTTAAAGCTTCAGTTCTTTTTAATTACATTACATATGTATGCACATTGAAATATGAAAAACAACTTGGTAAATATACCGCTGTCCTCTCGTTCTCCCTAACGTATTTTAGGGTCAAGGACCTGGGATGCGTTTTTTCTATTTCTTTTTTAAAACTTACAACCTTTAAAACTGTGGAAATGTTTGCCCGATACATAAAAATGAATATTCATTAAAACTGGTTTGTTTCAACGCTCTACAATTCGATGTGGTATCGAAAGTTGGCAAACTGTGCGGAACAAATGTTTCGATATCGTTCAATTTTGTGACTGCGCTATCAAAACACAATTTATATAGTACCCGCACCTGTCGCATCGCTATTGCGATACTGCATTGATGAAATTTTAATTCGCCACAGCGGAGATCCGACGTTCCGCATTATTAAAATATTAAACGACAGAACAGATTTTATCGTTCCGCAAAAATAAACCTGTGGTTACGGAAATGGAAATAAAACAATGCAATTTAAAAGATATTTTAAATAATTTTTGTTACTTTTAATTAAAACATCAGATAGATGGGTCACCCTATTAATAGTCAAATCGACGACTATTTTCAAATTGGGAGGCAATATTAATTGTAACCTTGCCTTGCTTTATACCAATGTGTTTTTCAATTACCGATTTACATATGTACATTTATCCGACGTTCTTACGGTGAAGGAAAACATCGTGATGCAACCTGCACATATCTGAGAAGAAATTCAAAAGATATGTGTGAAGTCAACCAACCCGCAATTGTCCAGCGTGGTTGACTATGGCCTCATCACCCTTAACTTAGGTTAGGCTCCGTGCCCCTCGGTGGGGACGTATAGTGAGTTGATGATGATGATTAATTTCAAGCCAATGTTACAAATGACGTCACCAATTAATCTAAGCTTATTTTACTAAGAGACTTGGTGAAGACATGAACATGCCTTAATGAATGTTTGGATTCTATTCCAAATTTTAATTATTTAATATTGGAATAACAAAACTCTTAAACATTTAATCGTGATTAATTACGTAACTATTACATTAGGACTATGTCTATGGTCAAAGCATTATCTTGTCCCTACATTATTAGCAGTATGTACAACGTAAACAGAATTAACTTCAGACCCAAGTCAGTTGTCTAGGTAAGTTAAGTTTACCTAGATCTAAACTTGAGATATGGTAATAGTATTAAGTACAGTATTATGTTTGTACATGTCCTTTGGTTTGATTAACGCCACTTTGTTATTCCAAATTATGCTCCTATTGATATTCAATAACGGAGATTAGTTTTGGGATAAGTGTTGTTCGAATTAGTTTGTTTAACTTGTTTTAATTAAATATTATTTTAATTCTAAAGGGAATGTTATATTCGAAATTATTAATTGGTTTTAGAAATTATTCCTTTGTTTGATTATTTCTATTAATAAGTAAAACCGTTTTATATATCTTACTAATATTATAAATACGATTGTTTGTATGGATGAATGTTTGTTACAAGTTATATATGCATATCGCTGAAATTTGGCATACGTGTAAAACGTATTCTGGAAGAACACATACATTATTATATTTTTTTTCATTCCGCGGAGTCGCGGGAGACTGCTGGTATTTGATATTATGCTCAAAGCTCAATTTCTTTAAAATAACATTTTACATCATAGGTATCCATCCGATATTCATCTATCAATTACTTCAATGATATATCCACCGTTCAAGACCTTTTTGTGCAATCAATAATCATAGAGCACTCAACTGTTGTTTAACGCAATCGTGCTATATTGCGTCAGTCCTTTCCTGTCGATTTCAAAACGGTCTAGACTGCCTCTATGCTTTAGTATTAATAACCCTGTATATTTAATAAGGAATAACCAATCAATGAATAGCTATTACTAATTTTAGTGTTAGTAAATTACCTACAACTTAAGAGTTATCTTAATATATTTTATTTATTGAATTACTTGTAAGTTATCCGAAAAGCTAATTTTTATAACCTTCAAAAACAATTTTGATGTCAAAAATATTACTTTTACTTAAAATAACATTTTCAAAATTGACTTGAACATTTACATATTTTTATTCAAGCCATTAACAGATGACAGTTATATTTGGGCGAAACGAATTGTTACTTGTCATCTAGAAAATTGTTCTGTCGCCGTAGACTCCCGGGACGAGGGACACGGTACAATTTCGCTTTAATCAAATTTTTAACGTTACATACAGAGTATGTTTGAAAAATAAGTTAACATGCACTTGTAAATTAGCATTGCTGTTTATGGATCATAATTTTTATGAACCGTACTTATTTTACAAACGATCAAGCGCATCTGGATTCGCCGAAATAGCGAAGCAAACGCTACCCGTAGACATCCGATACCGCAAAGCGTTGCCTAATTTAATCGACGGAGGAGGAGACGCGCATAAAGAGAATATTTCCCCTTCTTATGCGTCCCTTCCTCCGTCATATCCTAATAAATAATATGAAATCAAATGATCCAAATTACTTTGTCAATAATAATAAATCACAATGGATTCACTTGTTAGGACTGTAGACGATTTAAATGGAATTGACATATAAGCTTATAATACTTATTTGGAAACAAAACATTAGTATTTTTACCTTAGTATCGGTCGGTCAGGAAAAAATAAATTCTAAAAAACCTAACTTGTAAGTCATTGATTTTTTTATACTAATCTGAAAAGCTTTTTTTCTTAAATAATATAAAACGTCGAACTCATAAACTTGAATTTAAAGACGTGTATGTTTAAGTCTTAAACTGAAACGCGAATGGCGACGTTCCGTAATTCGTCGACATAAAACAAAATCATTCTGATTGTAAGTTATCTCTACTGCTTCAATGTTTTGTCTAATAACATTGCGAAGATTCGTAAATTAACTAGAAAGTGTATCTTAAGTCAATGTGATAGAATACATTTTACTTCATGAATGCAGAGAGGACATAAACATTCGTGGAAGTGGTAAATTGCTCATTGCTTTGTACTCGAAAAGTTTATGGGCGGGTAACAAAGTATGGAAATGGATAATTTTCTCTCATCTAATATTTTTGTTACTCAACAAAGAGCTTGTTTAGCACACTTAAAAGTTTTAAAAGCTCATAAACATCTCCACCGCAGCAGGGCCTGTGAGTTTTGAAGAATTTATAACTAAAGTAAATTACGTATTAGAAATTTACAAATTTTTACAAATACTTAGGCCCTTTGTACTCAAGGCAAAGTAAATCTTCGAAACCCGAGCAGTTCAGTCGCTAATACTGACCAGACTCAACGATGTGTTACGGAACCCCGCAATGCGATTCTCGTGACGGAAAAGTACATTAATTTCGACGATTTACGTTGACTCGTGTACGAAGTGCTTTAAATTGATAATTATGATATTAAAAATTGTAACACTTACGTTCTTGATATATAAGAAGAGGATCAAAAGTTAATAAAAACACGTAAAGTCGTGTAGCGCACAATCGTAACGAGCTGAGCTGACATTTGGCTAGCCGTCAGCTGTTAGCCTTGTAAACGCACTGGCCGCTACATTTGCCGCCACTTACTTTCTAAATTCCCAAATGAATTCTTCTTATATAAAACGGATTTGTAAAAATAATATTTGCTGATACCTTAATTGTCTACTACTATATGTGAATAATATACTAACTGTCGCACGCGACTCCGTCCGCGCGGAATTAAAATAAATAAAATTAGTGGGCTATGTGTTCTTTCAGACTATGTTCTGTATGTATAATTTCATCCAGATCCGTCCAGCCGTTCTAGAGATACCCTCAAACAAACACCTATGTATTCGCCCATCCATCCATCCTTCCATCTATCCGTCTAAACATTCGAATTTATAATATTAGTAAGAAGTAACTAAGATGTGACTAAATGTGAATAATTGAATTAAAATAAAATATTTTATAGTATAATAGAATGTGCAAAATAGCCAGCGGCTACTTATTTCGATGAATGAGTTAAGTGACTACTGGTTTTTACCAAATCCGAGGTGGTTTCAGATCAATTTATATGAAAAGGGTTAGTGGAATATGACTAAATATAGTCAAGAGGTCTGATAGCTTCTTTAGCTAATAGTATTAATAAACAAGCCCAATTCTACACTTACCAATTCAACTTGTCTCGTTAAAGCTTCGTCAGTTCGTACAAGGCTTAATTAAGCACTAACATTCAGGTGTATCTTTCTCAGTAAGACACATAGTAAACAAGACCTTACTTAGTTCCTCGCACTCGACTAAAGTAAACAGAAATCTATTCCAAGTTGAGAACACCTGGATTCCCGTTGAATTTCCTCAACAAATTACCTACACCTTTTACGCTTGAAGGCTTCGCTGGTAATGAAAAATAAACAAGGATGTGTAGGCGTCAGCGAGGAAACGACTTCGTATCTTTAAATTTTCTCCTTTCCTTTGTTTAGTATGAAATTGCCACCTTTCTGGGATTAAAATCTTGTATGCGTTGATTTTGCGTAGGATGTTTGCGGAGATGAAATTTTTTGTACTAAATTTTTTGCCGAATTTCATTTTTCGCTGTCTTTTACGATATATCCAACGTACAGACAATCAAACCAATATTTAATTAATTAAAGAATGCTTGAACTACATAACTATAAGGCTTAAATTATGGCTACATTCCATGCAAACTCTTTCAATTCATAGTCTGGTAAAGCGATATAAAATTGATCTTAAATAAAGCGAATTTCGACGGGTCAAGAAAGAATATGTTCCGCTAAATTTGAATACGATGCATATTCGTTTCAGTTCCACAGTTTCGTATCAAAATGTCCTTTGAACAAAGGCCCGGGTTTTGCGAGTGTGCCAACATACGCCGTCAAATTTACATTTAAACTGAGCCCGTCTTTACACTTCTGTTAAAGTAAAATTCTTTCACTTTTTCATTTCTAAAATTAACCGATTTCTGAATTCTAAAAGATGTTAGTAGCTGAATTTAAAATTAAGTAGAATAAAATAAAAATGTTAAATCTATTGCACATTTTACTTACTGTAAAAGAGAAAATTCTATGCTATTAATATAAAGAACGTCTTAGGGGAAAATCGTTTCCACAAATACCACAAAGTATCTCCTTAATGCTTCGAAGAAAGTCGCGAGAGAGGCGCATCTGATAATAAATACCTACCAAGAAAATTGCCAACTTGCTTCGCTCTCGTTTAATGCTCGAATAAAATTGCCCATTTTTATTGATTTACGATGATTCAGTGAATCCCCCACATTATACCATTTACGATTATTGTTTTACTTCCACTTAACGTTTTATCGGATTTTTACTATTGGGATGTAGGATTCGCTATTGACTTTTTATACCTAGTTCTTGGGTAAGTCATATCAGTTCTCAAAAACCACTTACAGGATATTTATATTTATGTACTAGCTGTCGCCCGCGACTCCGGCCCCTTGGCATTGAAATAATTAAATGTGTTTTTACGGACTATGTTCTATATCTATGCTAAATTTCATTGAGATCCATGCTGTCGTTCTGGAGATACCTTTCAGGAAAAACATCCATCCATCCAAATGTACGCATCTATAATATTAGTAAGATTGTGTTTGGTCAGATGTATACATCATAATGTAATCTTATTAAAGTTATTCTGAGTTATAAAATTATTCCTTATCTTACTCGTATTGTAATTTTGTGTCATGAAAAATTATTTTGGTCTTAAAATACTTCCAATGTATATGTGTTTTGTATGGTCATAGTCGTTGCGTTTGTATACAGCATCGAACACCGTAAAAATAAATTTCAGCTATTCTATAAATATTTAATGAAAATACTGCGGGTTTCAGAACATTAACAGGTTTAAATTTCATCAGCTATCAACCGCAGTGGATGTCAGAACGCCGCGGCAACCTCACTCGTAAATTAAGTCCCGCACAATTTTGATATTGGATCAATGTATACGTTCATAAATAACGAGCTGTCTTGATACGTCCTTTATTTAAAATGTACCCCTGTCAGATACCTTTATTTAGATGTGTTGCGGTGATTTTTTTACGGTTATTCAAATTTATTTATTTCAATAATTGGTTAAGGCCAAACAATTTCCAACAACCAAAAAAATATATATAAAATCGTAATTATTTGTTGATGATAAAGTCAATAATAATTTGAAATAGTACAAGAAAGTATCATCATCATCAGCTCACTATATGTCCCCACCGAGGGGCTCGGAGCCTACCCTAAGTTAAGGGTGATAAGGCCATAGTCAACCACGCTGGCCAAGTGCGGGTTGGATGACTTCACACATATCTTTGAATTTCTTCTCAGATATGTGCAAGTTGCATCACGATGTTTTCCTTCACCGTAATAACATTGTATAAATGTACATATGTAAATCGGAAATCGAAAAACACATTGGTGCACGGCGGGATTCGAACCCAGGGCCTGTAGATTTTAAGTCAAGTCCTTGACCACTGAGCCTCCTAAGCTCCAAGAAAGTATAATATAATAAAAATAAAAATATGACAGCATCAGTTTTTTTTTGCGGAATAAATGGCTTAAAAATCTAACTGCACTTTATTAGTTTTTTACGAAACTGACTCATTCAGATGCACGTCCTTGACATTTTAACAAGGTAAAGATAATGTTTTGAGTACCAACATTGTTTTTTTTTGTATTGTAATACCTTAATCGTGACCTCATAATATCAAATTCGTGTTACGTAAACTTTAAATTTATATATTTTTTGTTCAAATATATTTAGATTTGAATGAAGCTTATTTAAATACTAGCTATCGCATCTCAGTCCGCACAGGTTAGAAAAAAAACTAAGTAAAGTAACCTATGTGTTTTTCTAGATTTGTGCCAAATTTCATCAAAGTCCGTTATGTCGTTCCGGAGATACCTTCAAACAAACATCCATCCATCTAAACTTTCGCATTTATAATATTAGCAAGAGTAAGAATAAGATATAAGATTGATTTCTTTGTAGTATGTTATTTTTGGTTAGAACAAATAATTGAAGAGGAGACCTTTGAGTTAAATAACGTAAGATTATAAATAATTGGTAAAGCTATATTTCGTATGGA
The DNA here is from genome assembly GCF_000836235.2 of Papilio xuthus. Lineage (NCBI taxonomy): Eukaryota > Metazoa > Arthropoda > Insecta > Lepidoptera > Papilionidae > Papilio > Papilio xuthus. The sequence continues at coordinate 5,350,588 of NW_013531107.1, read as the reverse complement.
ACAAATGGGATTTTAACAACCAGGTTCCCGTTCACTTTTAGCGAATTCACGTCTCGCGTGGCATGACTAAATTGTGGGAACTTTATTCATTAGAACCGGGTATTTTGTTCTCGACTAAACTGTCAAGACAAATTGACATTCTAGCTCAATTGACATCAGCAATTTAGAAATATCACAGATTAAACTAAATATTCAAGAAGGTATGTTCGATTTACTAAAGACGTTCCTAATAGAAATAGAAGTTACTTAATAAATGTACATCTAGCTAAATGGATAGAGATTATTAATCATCATAATCCTGGGAGATCGATTTATTCAACAAAGATATCAACTTCTGTCAGACATAGTCTAAAACGGTACTAAAAATGTATGACACATACGAGAATTTATAGTAAAAACAAAAATCTTACTAATATTATACGTATTGGGAATGTTAAGACGGATGGATGGATGTTTGTTTGAAGGTATCTTCAAAATAGCTTCTTGGATCTCAATAAAATTTGTTATAAATTTCGAACAACACTACTAGTTAAGTTTTATTTTTTATTCCCCGGATTGCAGATGGAGTCACGGGCGACAGCTAGTACTTAATAAGCTGAAATCCCAGTTATAGCACTTCTCCTATTGTCCTTGCTACATTTAGAGTCGATTAAACCTTTCTAAAATACCTCTCTATAATCGTGTTGACCTACAAAACTTGCCTTTTGCTCCTTACAATTATATTCGCATTAAACGAGTATCGTATTATGAAGAGCAGTATACAAAATAATGTTTTAACAAATAACAAGCTTGTCAAACACAAAGCTACGTTGAAAGAAATGTAATTTATTTCTTTTTTTTATGTCTCGAGTGAAATTAAAGAGATTTTCTGTAATCAATATATTATACTTTGTTTATTTGACTAATTTATAAAAGTTCCATTCTTATAAATTGAAAGTTAGTTATGAAATCTTAATAAAATTGGGATGAATCAAGTCCATTATCAACAAAATATTCATTTAGCCATCGTTCAATCATAAGCGAAAAACCCCTTGAACGGGATGGATATATAAACTCATCGAAAGCAATCTTGGTATTCAAAGTAAGTCCGAAATGTGGATGCATTTTTTTGGTATACGATATCACGCACTTTAAAGAATGTAGCATTCCATTTTTGAATTTTTGAAGTAAATAAAAAAAATCGAGTTCGTTTCAAATATTTAATTCAAGAATAGAAAAGTGCCAAGAGAAATTAAAACTAAATTTCTGACATCTTTTATTGCAGAACTTAGAGAAGCATTCGAGGCGGAGGCTCAAGAAGTGAAGAAGCCACGTCTCCTACTCACTGCTGCTGTGCCAGTCGGCCCTGACAACATCAAGAGTGGTTATGATGTCCCAGCTGTCGCTAGGTAAAACATAACAATGACATTTTCAGATAGAATAGAAAGACATTATAATATCTAGTGTCATTAAATATTTGGTCAATAAAATAATATTTTTTCTCAATCCTTCCAGCGGTAGGTAGACGATCGATTTTTTGTTTTTTTCCTATAGATTTAAAAAAAATTCGGAGACAAAAGTTTTGTATCTGCCATCAGATAAACTGACAGATAGATGGTTTAGACATAATATCTTTCTGTAACAAATTACTTAACTCTTGTATATTGCTTAATACATAACTCACTTCCTTTCTTCATTAGCTATCTGGACTTCATCAACGTTATGGCATACGACTTCCACGGCAAGTGGGAGCGAGAGACGGGTCACAACGCACCGCTGTATGCTCCCTCCTCAGACTCGGAATGGCGCAAGCAGCTGTCAGTTGACCACGCCGCACATCTTTGGGTCAAGCTGGGTGCGCCTAAGGAGAAACTTATTATAGGTATGGAGCATCTAATTAGTAGAACAAGACATTACTAAATCTTATGAATATTAACGTGAAACATAGACATGAAGATTTAGGTTTTTATCATATTATAAATATACCGATTTTTGGTATCAACCAAATTAATTGCAAGATACTGATTTAATATGAATCCGAATGCCAAATTAAAATTTATTTAATTTTTTAAATTACATATATACACGTAATGTATTTGAGAAGTGTCTTTGGGTTCAAATTACGATCATCAAAGGGTAAGACGCAGTCAAATTTCAGGTATGCCGACTTACGGACGGACTTTCACTCTCTCCAACACTAACAACTTCAAAGTAAATTCCCCGGCAAGCGGGGGCGGTAAGGCTGGCGAGTACACAAAGGAGAGCGGCTTCCTCGCTTATTATGAGGTAATTTTAATTAAAAAATCTCTTCTTCTCTGTGACATTAGATTCCTGTATAATTAAGTTGAAAGGTTGCTTTGCGTTATTCTTAGGAACTAGCAATCAGATTTTAAAAAATCCTTTTATATTTAACAACCGTATAAAAAGAATTATTTACGATACGCCGTAAAAAGACAAGCAAGACACAAAGAATTATAATACTAGGGAAGCAGGAAGATATGAATATTTACTGTAATTGTTAAGAGTTAGGTAGATAACCCCAGTTTTATACTAAATGAACAACACAAGTGATTTCAGAACCTTAATATTCCATCCTGTCTTAATACTTTACACGCTTCATCAAATATTTATGAGCGAGTTGGGAATATTTCATTTGTTTCTGGAATGATTTTCAAGCCTTTAATGTATTTAGAAGCTTTGAATTTCAGTCCGCATTCATCGCTATCGTTTCGGGAATTCGCTATGAATGGTATTCGAGTCTCACGTAAATAGCAGATGGAAATGCTTGACGTTAATTTTAGAACGTAATTAATAAGTACTTATTGGGTTTTATCTGAGTAAAATACGTCAGATTTTAAACATGTATTTTTTAATCAATACAATATTAAATGACAGAAAAATTTTTGGTGTTAATAGCAACTTGGACCAAATTAATTAAACATTTTGGTTATATTTGATATCATATTACAGGTTTGCGAAATGCTACGTAACGGTGCAGCGTATGTCTGGGATGATGAAATGAAGGTGCCGTATGCTATTCACGGTGATCAATGGGTCGGTTTTGATGATGAAAAGTCAATCAGGATTAAGATGAGGTGTGTAATAAATTTCTATCATTTCCTTGGTACGCTTTTAAATCTTCATTTGTTTTAGGAATGTTAAAAATTTGTAAATACACTCAAAATGCTATACATAAATGTTTTCAATAGTTTTGTTAGAGCTTTTGACAAGTCGCAGTGAAATCTCTCGCTGCTCAATTCGCAGGTGACAAGCAATCACGTTCACAAACACCTAACAGCAAATGTTTGCAAACTGATGGAATTAAGCTTCGTGCACACGCGAGCTTTGATCGCGGTTAAATCCACTTGATTGACTTTTGTTGAATCAACCTCTTTCTGCTGGTCTAAAGGCAATCAACAATAAAACGAGCACATATTTTTTATTCAACAATATTGTTCTACGCTTTTTCATCAAAAATACTATAAATCCAACAAAGGGAAACATTCGGAAACATTTTATTCTTTCGGTCTCTACTACACAATATTTCACTGAAGTACTTACTCATTTCTATTTATAGCTAAGACACATCTAGTACATAAAATTTATTTTATGGAGATAGTCTTTGTTTGTTATTCATTTACATGTTTTTTTCTGTCATCAGATGGATCAAGGACAACGGTTTCGGAGGTGCCATGGTATGGACTGTGGATATGGACGATTTCAGCGGAGATGTATGTGGCAATGACGTCAAATACCCACTTATTGGAGCTATGCGGTACGAATAACTTTTAATCACAAATTCCAAAGACAATCTGCTTTATATTTTAATCCTGGTGATGGAATTTATGTACTCTCTCTTTGTCTGCTTTTAACAATTTTAAACTTAATATAATTTCATCTAATTTTTTATTTAGAGAGGAACTTCGTGGTATTTCTCGAGGAAAAGACGCGAAGGATGTTGACTGGTCTACTGTAGCCGAGAGTATAGTTATTGACGTCACCGAAAAACCTCAACCAATAAAGATCAGTTTGAGTGATGTACTCAGCAAAGTCAAGAAGCCTACAAAGACCATCATAGTTAAGAACGCTAATTCACCACTCGCTGATAAGAACAGTAAGTACAAAATAAGCACATTAATACATGATGATAAAATTAAATTTGCTTGTCGATTAAAAAAATATATCAAGTGGCAACCTTAAAAATTGCTTGTCGATGCAACAACAAAATCAAGGGACAACCCTAAAAATAATAATGATCATCCTATACTTATTCTCTTTTTAAAAACAAAGACACAATATTTTTATACAACATTTACGATAGTGGAATTCAACGTTTAGACCCAGGTAAAATAATTAAGGAGAAAGGCTTTTCTAACTTTAATAAACGAAATTAATATTTCTGAGAAGACTAACTAAACAAAGTCTTTAGAACTTAATGAAATATCTTCTGACAAACATATTACTTGTAGAGATAATGAATATTCGGAAAGTGAAGTAAACCAATATTAAAATAGTCTAGACGAAATCCAATTTGCTCCAAATATCCAAAACGCGAACACGGCCTTTCGACTTTGATGATTAACAATGTAACAAGATATAGTGAGTCTAGTTGTTAAGACGACTACTTTTAGTGTAATATTAGCCGTCGCCCGCTCCTTAAAAATATTTTTAAGTATCCTATGTATTATTCCAGACTATGTTCTACATCTATGCCAAATTTCATCGAGATCCATGCAGCCGTTCTGGGGATATCTTCCAGCAAACATCCATCCATCCATATAAACATTCGCATTTATAATATTAGTAAGATTAAATTAGTGATCTCCAAGTGATAGTAACTCAATCGTCATAATATAGAAAGCATCATTAATTGTTGAATGTCATTAATAATTGCATGATAAATCTATCTCTAGCCTTTTATTCACTGAGCTGGCAAACAAAAGTAATTTTGATATTTTTCTCACGCTTTCCATTTCTGAAATCACTCATTTAACTTTCTAAAGATCTTTTAATGTTTATACTAAATGTCATTGCTCTTAAAATCGTGGTCACCTTACTGTTAGATGGATAAACAGCTCTATGGATTTCTCTGAAATTTGGCACAGATGTAGAACATAGCCAGGAAAAACATGTAGGTTACATTTTTTTTTAATTTATCGTGGACGGGGTTGTGGCGACAGCTAGTTATGTTTATAATTTACAAATTTTTATTTTAATAAAAAAATATTCATAAGAAGCAACATATAAATATAACATGATTTATAATTCGTCTTGACGCTAACTCTCATTATTTTAAACTATCTACGTAAACACCGAATAACGTGTAAAGTGAAACATTTAAGTGGAGTGTTCGCGGCACTAAAAGCTACAAATCTTCAAAAGGAGTGCCGCAAGGGTCATTCTTTGGTACTCCGATGTTTCTGTCAACAACAGCTAAGAACGTTTACAACATTGTCGCTAAAAGTTTCAAACATCGAGTGCTTTTACGTTGAAGTCTTTAAAATCCAAACAGCACTGAGCTCTTGTCACGTACCCATTTGTATGAAACACTACGAATAGAATGATAAAAGCGCGGGTCTTGAAAATATGGAACATGCTAATAGCATGTGTAAGTCCCTTTTAGTTTATGGTTATGCTGTAACATGTTATCGCTTTTATGTTTTTTTTTTTGATAATAAATAACGTGTTTTATATAACTATTCTTTTTGAAAGCTTTCGACAAATTTTCTTGCTTGAAATTGTCATTTATTTCGGAAGTAATTTTCTAAATGTCTTTTGTCGCGACACACCAGATGTAGCCGTAACTTTTTCTTGGAAATAAATTCTTATACTTTTAAAAATAAAAAAGCAATTGCGAAATTTTTTCGACTTAATATTGTCTGCTACAAATTAAATTGTCTTATTCAATTCCTCTTTATTCCGTGTTAATTATGTACTCAAACTATTATATTCTATTTTTTTTTTCTAGAACGTGAAGCTCAAGTCCTCTGTTACTTGACATCCTGGTCATCCAAAAGACCTAGCGGCGGTAGATTTATGCCTGAAAATGTTGACGCCAATCTTTGTACTCATGTTATCTTTGCGTTTGCCACCCTCAAAGACCACAAACTAGCGGAAGCTGACGAAAAAGACGCAGATATGTACGACAAAGTTGTTGCACTTAGGGAAAAGAACCCTAATTTGAAGGTAATTAACAAAAATGGTTTAATATTTATCACTGGAATTGGGACTAAAATCCTATTTAGGGAATATTTTGTAAATATTAGCTGTATGATTTCTCTTCGTTTCCAGATACTTCTAGCTATCGGTGGCTGGGCATTCGGCTCAACTCCTTTCAAAGAACTTACATCTAACGTATTCCGTATGAACCAGTTTGTCTACGAAGCTATTGAATTCCTAAGAGACTACCAGTTCAATGGTCTTGATGTTGATTGGGAGTATCCAAGGTAACAAAAAAGTCTCAAAGAATACATTTTACAGATTGGTTTGCGTTTCTTATATTTATCACCATTATCAACCCAAAGATGTTCATTATATGGTAGACCACAAACATGAATAGGAAATCAAATACTTATGGTATATAACTCCAATTTTATCAACGTAATATTTGACTAACCTTGTGTTGTTTGCAGAGGAGCTGATGACAGAGCTGCTTTCGTTTCACTGCTTAAAGAACTTCGCCTTGCTTTTGAAGGAGAAGCTAAAACTTCAGGACAACCAAGACTTCTGCTCACAGCTGCGGTGCCAGCTTCATTCGAAGCTATCGCCGCTGGGTATGATGTACCTGAAATCTCCAAATATCTTGTAAGTTAATGTTTTTTGATGTATATTAGGCAATGTTGAGTAAATAGTGATGACAATTTTTTGACATACGAAAATATATTTCTAGGACTTTATCAACGTGATGACCTACGATTTCCACGGTCAGTGGGAAAGACAAGTAGGCCACAACAGCCCCTTATTCCCTCTTGAAAGTGCTACCAGCTACCAGAAGAAACTAACTGTGGTAAGTTAATATAAAGATAGAATTCTATGGCGCATTAATACGTGATAGTTGGATCAGAATATTATAGTGATCGTATCTTTCCAGGACTATTCAGCTCGCGAATGGGTACGTCAAGGTGCTCCTAAAGAGAAGCTTATGATTGGTATGCCCACATACGGAAGGTCCTTCACTTTAATAAATGAGACACAATTCGACATCGGTGCACCTGCATCTGGTGGAGGTAAGGCGTATATCTATGTCAAAATTTTCCAATAACAAGAACCCTGTATGCTAAACTAGCACTCAGTGCTAATTTCAAATGCAGTTTTTTTTTTAAATAAAGAATTACGCATTACAGGCCAAGCTGGAAGATTTACCAACGAAGCAGGTTTTATGTCGTACTACGAGATTTGTGATTTCCTAAGAGAAGACAACACAACATTAGTTTGGGACAACGAACAAATGGTGCCTTTCGCCTACAGAGAAGATCAATGGGTTGGTTTCGACGACGAACGATCACTTAAGACAAAGGTGGGTTATTAGAAAACTTACGTAATGTTTGGAAGAAAATCCGACACTGTGCCGATGTATCGGCGCAACACTGGCCTTATTAAAATGTCATTGTTTATGTCCCCTGAGTAATAATTCTGACACTTGACTTGTTAATGAAAGCGCGCCATTAGCGCCAAAGGATTTTAACTAATATTTTCTAAAACTAGTAACAAAATAATTCAATATCAGTCATTGAATATTTGTAGCTAGCATTATGGTACTAAGATTCACTTACTGGAAATGATTTTGTACTAGAAAATAAAATTGTAGGTAATTTTTTGTAATTGCTGAAAAAAGATTTGAGGTAGCTCTGAATATAATTACAACGTATCAGAATAAGGCTTTAATATCAACTTATTTAATTTTATTATATTTCTAGATGACTTGGTTAAAAGAAGAGGGCTTCGGTGGAATTATGGTTTGGTCGATTGATATGGACGACTTCAGAGGAACGTGTGGTACTGGAAAGTATCCTCTTGTAACAGCTATGAAACAAGAATTAGATGGTTACAAGGTTAAATTGGAATATGACGGTCCATACGAAAGTTCAAACCCAGCAAGTGCACAATACGTTAAGAAAGATCGTAAGTAGCCAATTAAGCTATTCTTAATATTAACAATAGGAATATTACGTCCTAAGTAAAAAATAATAATCATAAAAAAATCTAGTCATCTTACAAATGTTATAAATGTGAAAGTTTATGGATGGATGGATAGATGGATGTTTGTTTGAAGGTATCTCAAGAACGACTACGGATCTAGATGAAATTTGGCATAGATGTGGAACATAGTATGGAAGAACATACAGGCTACTTATTATTTTTTTTTAATTTCCCACTCTCAGAGTCGCGAGTAAATTTAGTTGATTAAATAAATAATGTTATCGTTAAACGATCACTAACAAGTTTGTTCTTATTTACAGCAAATGAAGTGACATGTGAAGAAGAAGATGGTCATATCTCGTACCATCCCGATAAAGCAGATTGCACCATGTACTACATGTGTGAAGGTGAACGTAAACATCACATGCCGTGCCCACAGAACCTTGTCTTTAACCCCAATGAAAACGTATGCGATTGGCCTGAAAATGTCGAAGGATGTACCCACCATACCCAAGCACCACCGGCTAAACGATAGAAAAAGCATTTTAGCGTTTTCAAATAGAAACAATCTGTATATTTTACATTGTGATTGTTCCAATAATTTTATTCATAATCTCGATTTATTTAGTCTGTCAGTCCATTTTATTTGTTAATTTAAGTATTTCATTAAAATCATTAAAATGCAATCCATAATTTAATGAAATTAAATGTAACATAGAATATTTTGTAACATCTAATTAAAATAAGATGTTCATTCATTCATTATTTTCTGTTAAATTTTCATATTTAATGACAATAATATTCATTTAAATATCCACCTATAAAATAATATTAACAAATTAAAAATGTAAAAAAATAACAAAGATCGTAAAATTATTAATGGGATTTGTGTGATATGTAAATTTAATATCGGTGAATCATTGGATTACTTTTTATTACTAAATTATATTTCCATAATTTGTATTGATTTCCACCTAAATGTACACAATTTAATTTTACCCGATAATTTTTAAAGAAAAAAAGATTAAAAATTGTCATTAAAATTTTATATTTTCATTAAAAATTGTGTGCATTTGGGTATTATATTTATTAGTTTTAGTTTAAGATAAAAATGCTTCGTAATTACGATTCTCAAATCAGCTATAACACTGCCCTCTATACTGCCAATATGGTTTTCGACAATTTTTTATGGATATTATTTTGTAGAAACAAAATAATATTATTGTGACAATATTTTAGATGTAGACAAGTAAAATTAAGTAGGCGAATAAAATTTTAAGTTTTGTAAATATCGTATTTAGATACAAAGGAGATGTAAGATATTAAATATTTTATAAATAATGTTTGTTTAAATTAAAAATAACTATCAGTAATTTATTAGTTGTTTATACAATAACTAGTTGTCGCCCGCGACTCCGTAAGCGCGGAAAAAAATACTTAATTAGCAATCTATGTGTTCTTTCAGACTATGTTCTATCATCATCATCAACCTGCCCTTATCCCTATCGAGGGTCGGCACAGTACACTCCTCCATACATCTCTATCAGCCGTCATATCCGAGTCTACCCCCTTCTTACGCATATCCTCTTTCGCACAGTCATTCCATACTTTTTTTGGTCTTCCCCTACCCTTGTAGGCATCCACATTCAATCTCATTACTTTTTTGCTTATATCATCGTCATCCCTACTCATAACATGTCCAAACCACGCTAATCTTTTACTCCTCAATTTCTCGATCACTGGCGCTACTGTCAAACTTCCTCTAATATATACATTTTTAACTTTATCCTTCCTTGTCACACCATACATCCATCTTAGCATACACATTTCATTTCTATATGTACGCCATCAAGATCCGTTCAGCTGTTATGGAGATATCTTCAATCAAACATCCATCCATCTAAACATTCGTATTTATATAATATTATTAAGTTTTAACGTACTAAGTAAGGTCATCATTGTAACCCTGCCCTTGTCCTTACGGAGGATCGATGCAGTATGTACTCCTCCATACATCTCTATCAGCCTTTTTCACACAATCCATCCATACTTTTGTCTTTCTCCACCTTTGCAGCTAACTGTTCAATTTAATAACTTTCTTAGATAGATATAGAGCTCCATTATTGTTTTTTTATTCATTGATTCGTTTTATCAATTTATGTAACTTCAATCAAAAGCTATATAATATAAAAAAATTCAGATAAAGTATAAATCAACGAATGAGGTGAAATTATAAAGGCATGCAATGTTCAATATTCCACAAATTGATTGACACACACACCTGCATAACCTTTGCTTTGGAATATTCAACGAGTTTGATACAAACGATTTTCAATCTTATTCCTCAGGTATAGATATTAAATTCGTCTGGCAAAATATACATTGAATTCATAACGAAACGAGTCTGCGATGCGCTGAATTTTCCAATTATGAAATTATCCAGTCTAAGCTTACGTATACGTAAGCATATAATGAATATTGATGGAATGTCAGTTAAAGGTACGTGTCCATTTACCCGCGACATAGCGCACGCACGGCCCGCAACGAATTTTAGTTAACTTTTTATGTTTTTACTTTACACTGCGACTATTATCCGCACCGTCCACATCGAAAGACGGCATTTATCAAGCAATCCGTTGCGAGCCCTGCGTGCGGTGCGTCCGGCCCGTGCCAATGGACGCGTACCTTCAATAATGTTTATAAATATGACATTTTTAGAAGAAATAACTACAGATATATTCTTAAACATAAGTAAGATATTACTAATAGTGTAAATGCGAATGTTTGCATGGATGGTTGAATGTTTGTTTGAAGGTATCATAAGAACGACTAAACGGATCTGGAGGAAATTGTGTCTCAAGATTTTTGAAGACAGTAAAACTTGAATCAATTCGTTCCAGGACATTTCAATTTACTTTTAGAGTAAAACATCCACTTGGAGGAAAAGTCCCCCGAACAGAATTGATGGCGCTTTCATTTAAATCTATTCGTATCTACCGTTAACACTTGATCGATGTTCAAACATTTTTAATATCAAACTATTAAAAAGTCTTTATAAAGCTAATGCTTTAATAAATGGAAGGAAAGTAAAAAAATTGTCATATTTCAAAACTTGATTTATAACCTAACTTACCTTCTTATGGTGAAGGAAAACATCGTGATGCAACCTGAACGTATCTGATAAGAAATTCAAAGATATGTTTGAAGTCAACAAACCCGCACTTGGCCAGCGTGGTTGACTATGGCCTAATCACCCTTAACTTAGGGTAGGCTCCGAGCCCCTCGGCGGGGAGGTATCGTGAGCTGATGATGATGTATGGACCTACTAAGAAAAATCCCTATTAAGACATTTTAAGCACGGAACGTTATTTTGGTCATCTTTTATATTCTACGGTAACAAACAAATCGTCGACAAGACTTGTACTTGATCACCTATTTCCATTTTCAATACTAGTATTGTCAAGAGATGTACATCTGTATTCCGTCTATGCGAAATTAAAAAAAAACTTAATTAGCCTATGTATTCTTTCAGACTATATTCTATAACCATGCCAATTTTCATTGCGATCGGTTGTGCCACTGTGAACATCCATTTATTCAAACATTCGCCTTTATAATATTAGTAAGATAAATTCAAAAACTATTAGACTGAAGCTGTCTGTTTGCTATTATCCTATAGAGAACTATATTCTCTTTAGTAAACGATTATTCTTTTTGATTTCTTACTCATTTTGAAACGGTAGAGATTAATTCGAAGTCTTTGTTGCCTTCAATTACAAAAGAAGTGGGAAAGCAAAATCAGTCAGAGCATAAGAAGGAATTCCAATCTCACTACACTAATTAAAACTTGGAAATTTAATCAGACGATCCACACCTTTCCTTTATTCCCGCTGTCAGCTTCGCAGTGGAATGAAAATGGATGAACTCCGACGAAAAAAAAATGAATATCGTCGATTTTAATTGAATTTACTTTAATTCAAATTGAAAACTTGAATGAGTTTTCATTGTTTTAACAACTGTTTTAAGAAGATATTGTCATCAATTTTACTATCTTTAAATAAAACAAAGAAAGCAAAAGAGCTCATATACAAGGGTGACCTTTATAAAATTAACAATAACTGTGGGTTTCTGAGACCAAAATGTGCGTTTAAAACATATTGTTATCTTGGTGTTGTCAAAAATAATGACAGGGATAACGATATGTTTTATGAAGAGATTTCATTCTCAGAATACCACGGTAAGTTTAATATCTTTGAAAACAATTTGTAATGAAAATCATCATCATCATCATCATCAGCTCACTATACGTCCCCACCGAGGGGCTCGGAGCCTACCCTAAATTACGGGTGACTAGGCCATAAGCAACCGGCGCTGGCCAAGTGCGACTTCACACATATCTTTGAATTTCTTCTCAGATATGTGCAGCTTGCATCACGATGTTTTCCTTCACCGTAAGAACGTCGGATAAATGTACATATGTAAATCGGAAATCGAAAAACACATTGGTACATGGCAGGAAGCGAACCCAGGAGCTGCAGATTGCAAGTCAAGTGCTTGAGCACTGAGCCACCGACGTCTATATATAATGAATATATTAAATCAATTTTATTCTGAATACAGGTTAATCGTTACTCAATACATGCATGTATTGTAGACGAGGATGTAAAAAATTGGTTAGTATAGACAATGACAGAAAACAACACAAAATTCTACAAAATATTTCGTATTCGAGCATGTTAAATTAAATTTATTTTATCCTTTTCTAAGCTTACATTCTTAAAGTTAAAAATACCTTAAAGCTAAAGAGAGAAATGTAGAAAGACCAAACAATGTCTACTTTGAAGTTGCAGAGAGGAATTCTTAACATCGTGAATTCAACTAAAATCCAAGAAAATTGTAACAAAAGTTACATGAAAGTGAAAAAATATCGTAAGACCAAAAAAAATGATGAAATTATCACCAGTACATTCTTCACAAAACGCACGTCAGTTTCAATCTATCGGCAACCGGCTGCTAGACAATACGGTTTGGGTCGTCATTTGTTACTCTTTTATAACGGTAACCATAGGTTTAAATTTCAGTGGATATTTTATAATTATAATATTTTTTTGGGTAAAGAATAACAAAATAATATCTAAGTAGATGGTGGATTTTTTTTGGTTTGATTATGAAAATTATACACTTTATTTTTTCATACTTGCATTTTTTAAAGAACTAATAATATATTATAAGCTAGCTGTCGCCCGCGACTCCGTCCGCGTAAATATATAAAAAAACTAAAAATTAAAAACAATGAAAAAAAAGTGAATAAATAGTAATATCCCATGTCCGTCTCCTGGCTCTAAGCTACCTCCTCACCAATTTTCAGTCATATCGCTAAAGCCGTTCTTGAGTTATAAATAGAGTAACTGACACGACTTTCTTTTATATATATATAGATAAATACGAAAGTTTAGATTTATGGATGGATATTTGTTAGAAGGTATCTTCAGAGCGGCTGAAATTTGACAAAGATGCAGAATATAGTCTGGAAGATGACACAGGGTACCAATTACGTTTTTTTTTTTATTTCGCGTGGACGGAATCGCGGGTGACAGCTATAGTAGAGTAAAAACTTATCATAATATTAAAATACCACTCTTTCTCCTCAAATTTATCATATTTTTATGTCAGTAGTTTTAAAATTTATATTATTGTAATGTCCGAGAAAACTATATAGAGTTGGTCATACTTTTGATATGGTCCAAAAGCACGCACCATTTCTACAACATTTGTTCACGGCACTTACATGTGATAGAGTCGATAAGTTACCCGTTATCCGAATGTACTGAAACTGAAATCGATTAATCGAGCGGAACGGTACATCACTATTATTTGATACGACTGTTTTTATTTTTATTTTTGAGTTTCATTTTTTAGTATTTCATTCTCTTAATAACTTTGTTTTTGTTTTATGATTTATTTATTTAGTTTTATTAATATCTTCTAGTGGTTCTATGCATACAATTGTAAAAGATTAGCAAATTAATAATTGTCCTGAAAATAGAACAATTTATGGTCACCATCTCACAATTACGTCTAAATCTGTCAATCAGCTGTCACCTCGAGTTCCCATGGCGATATAATATGTAACTGAGCATTTTCCTTAAACAGGAGTAGAATAAAACATGGGGCATGTATCTTTAAATCAATCGGACAGGTGTCGATCTTCATTCTGCAGTATAGTGTAACAAACTTATCTGACCCGGTTGGAGAGGCGATGTTTGTTTAGAACAACTACTATTAGTATTATACTTCATTTAAAACCATACGCAAGGCTTAGAGAATGACAAGACATGATTCTTACCGAGCTGTCTTCAGCTACCGCACTGCAAGGATCTTGTGACGATTTTTAAAATTAACAATGAGTAATGAGTTATTGAATATAAGTTTGACCGGGTCAAATAAATTAGTTAAATTATACGTTACATGTGCTCGACGCAGTGGGATACCGGATAGGTATAAACTGACATATCGGAGATTCATCTCACGTCTCATGAATAGCTACATACCGTACGTGTCTCTTACTTTGCCGGGTAATGCAAATACTGTCTTCGTGTTACGTTTGCCATTTCTGACGTGATATTTTTAGTTGCAGTAAGTTACATAACTTGCAGTGCATGCATTACTTTTGTTTCTGATTTTATTTTTAAATCTGCAAACAACGTGATAAAAGACATATCATCCCGTCACTATACGTCCCCACTGTGTGGTTCGGGGTCTACCCTTAGGAGTGACTAGACCATAGTCAACCATGCTGGCGTAGTGAGAGTTGACTTCACACATACCTTTGGATTTCTTCGCTGATACGCGCAAGGTTCAAACCGATGTTTTCCTACACCGTAAGAACATCAGATAAATGTACATATGTATGAAAAAAAATATTAATACACGGCGGGATTCGAACTCAAGATCTGCAGATTACAAGTCAAGTGCTTAACCCCTGAGCCACCGATTCACTTTTATGACAATCTTATAATATAGATATAGATAATAACTAACTTAAAACATTATTAATAACTCAATGAACCATAAATAACTAGTAATGTTGGTTTGTTGAAGCTGCTGTTCTGGTACATACGCAAAAAGACCAACAAGACGATTAATATTGTTGAAGTCAACTTGAAAGTGGTGTTGCTTTTAATACCATACTGACGAAAGCGTACAACTAAAACATTAGTCTTCTTCATCCTGTTGACATTTCTAAATGAAACTTTTAGCCACCAATCTTAGGGTATATAACTCAAGCTGGGATACAGTCGAGGAGTTAATGCGCGAACACGTTCCTGTCGGCTTACATTGGAGCGACGCCAAAACGCCAGAGATCGGACCAGATTAGTTATTTGACTGCGAAGAGATAGTCTGTGAATCACTGATGTACTAACCTTAATACCACAAATGGAATTTCGAGATGCACCCAGCAGTGAATTTACATCCTCGCACGAGGATGGGTACATCTCGAAATTCCGTGTTTATCAATTAGATCAGTCGTTTATTAGAAGAACAATTGCTAGCTTCATTCGTGTAGTAGTTGTACTAACTAAAGTGTAAATTAAATTGGCTTTCAGATTGTATGTAGTAAGGAAATCTTTCTATCTTTTTTATAGCATAGATTAGATCCAGGTCACTTGAATCAGTCAAAATAGCGAAGTTTTAGTTACCTATAGACATCTGCAGTTGCAGATGCGGTGGCTACAAGCTACAGAAGAGACTACACACACAAAAGTGTATTTTCCCCTCCTCGCAAAATCAACCTCCTATACCCATCAAAAGGTAGAAGACAGTACGCCTAAGGTACGAACACGACACGCGGAATGCGTTCTACTTGACGCCTGTCTTCTGTATGGTCGCGGTATTACACCGACCTAATATTTTGTTTTTGGTTGGATTTATTATTCACATAGTAAATAATGTGATGTTTTAAAATATATTTTTAATCTATAAAGAAGGACAGTTTACTGGTGATTTATAACTTTTTTTATTTAAAATGATTTTTTTAATATATTAGTTAAAATTCACTAACATATTGAAACTCAGATGTCTTAGTTCCATAACTAGCAGTAAGTTGACTCAAATTAAGCGTTCCTTAGTCTAGCAATCTGTCTCGACGTACAATCTCACTGAATCAAGATGTTAGATTGTGAACTATAAAGCATTCCGACAGAGATAGTGACGCTCTCAGCTAGAAATTAGTTTTGTTAAAGTAAAATAAGTTTCCCATTTCCCAAGAAGCGTAAGTTTTAAATTTGTTACATTTTCATTCACATTAATGTAGATTATTTTAAAAGAAATCATAAATAAAAAAGTGGTTTTGAAAAATTATTTTAATTTTCACTTTGGTAGATACAAATTATTTATCAACCATTTTGATTTATATTAAAATTAATTGGATAATTTTTTTTTTTCATGCAGGTTTTTTTTTTTAATTTCCGTCATATTTTAATGCACACAATATTATATCGATTTCAATTAGATTTCGTTAATATATGAACAAAAATTTATATCTAAAATTTTTGTCATATTATAACTAGAGTTTACTTTTGTATGTTTTACACTGTATACAGTAACAAGGTGGTGTCTTGTGTCTAATTGTAGACAAGAAGACGCCCATTAAATGACACGTTGCAGTTGCAATGGATTGCGGTTAATAAACGCGTCGCATCTCGCCCGGCACGGCGGTGGCCGGTAGCTAGAAAACAAGGATACACAGCTAGTGACATACTAGCCTACACTAGATAAAGCTGTCTGGTCACGGACCGAATTTTTATTGACAAATAAAATACATCAAAACTTACATGCGTATTCAGTTGATGACATAACATTGAATTACGTATTTTTAAAGAATAATTGGAAAATTACTCGTAATTTAAGGTATGGTCGAGACTCTAGATATGTAAATGAACTGATGACAAAATTGCGTTTTTATATCCCACCTTATTTCGGCGAAATAGCGAATCGACCCATAGACATCTGAGTTTGCAGACGCGTTGCATACCATTAATTGACGGGAACACACAGAAATAGTATATTTTCCCTTCCTATGTGTCTTTCCTCCGCCAAATTCCACTTCCCCTTCCCATCATTTCATACAGGATAACTTAATATTGAATTAACCTTTCTCTAATATGCTCTTTACTTTGGAAAATAACAATAGTATTAATACTATATCGTTTTAATTTAATTTGAAATTAGTCGTATCGTGTATAGTTGGCTTTAAGCTAGATATAAGTGAGTGGAGTTGAATTTATTCTCAGTGGCGGATATGTTTGCTATAGTCGCTCCGACGACCATTACTTTCTTTTGTGCAAAGTGACTTTGAAAAAATAAACTAAAGAAAATTTTATGAAAGGTTTGAACATAATTCAAAGGAAGTTAACGTTCATCTTTTAAGGAATAGTGCACATGTAATCGATTTTTATTATAGTTTTATAGTTTTGAATTAGAAGCCACATGTACCTACGGAGTGTATGGTTCCTGTTGGATACGTTTGATAAAATTACAATTAGGCAAAGGTTATGCGTAGAGAATTTCTTCTTAAATCTGACTAATATTATAAATGCGACTGTTTATATGGATGTTTGTTTGAAGATATCTCTAGAACGGCTATATGGATCACGCTTTGACATAGATGTAGAACATAGTATTGAAGAACATATAGCCTAATTTATATATTTTTCTAATTCCGTGCGATCGGCTAATCATAATAAAATTCTAAAACCCAAACAAATAAGGTTTGTTAATGTCGAATATTACTGGCAACCCATTTTATGTTATAAATAATTAATATTAATGTGCTACAAAGATAATATTCTTCAGAAAGTGGTGACGTTCAATAGATTACTTTAATATTGCGACTCGCTAGAAAACTTGCTTTCCCTAATAACATAATTACGTCAATATATCGTTTGTCACTTTCTGAAGAAAATCGTTTGTATATGGTGCGTGACATCTAGACTACCACTCTATTAATGACGACTAAAATACAATTCCACTGAATGTGATTAATAGAAACGCACCTTAATTCGCTTAAGTTTCCGCGTTTGCGTTGAATTAAATGATTCTCTATAAGCAACTCTTTTACTAAAACTTATTTTTAAACTTGTTATTCTAACCATTGGTATTTCTTATCATTATCATCTCCACGTTGATATTCCACCTTATCTGTGGTTAGCAGTCCAGGTTTACATCCTCCAGATTGATCCATTTTAGTCATACCCTGCTCAATTGTGTCATCAAATGTCACCTTTCACCCTATCAAGCCATCTACTCCTACCTCTACAAATACCATATTTAAAAATCTCTTTGTCACATGCATATCTTCATGTCCATTTTATGTCAACCTTATCACCTCCTTTCGTTTATTACTGGCTTTATCGATACCATTTATGTATAAGAACATTTATAACCTCCTTGATGTCTCAACACATCGGCTTTCGCGAATGAGCGCGGCTTTCCCTGTACAACTATTAGCAGATAATGTGCTTTCTATAAAGGAAACATTAACGTTTAAACGGTAACATCTATATAATAACTTTGTTTCTAGTAACTTTGATTAGTAATCGACTTTGTTAAGTATTTCTATTATGTTTTGTGAACTAATTATGTTGTAAACAGTTTAAAACCATATCATCTTTGTATTTCTCGTTGAAAACACATACTTTTAGATATCATTAATTGGAATCCTTTAGCGCGAATGGCGTGCTTTCATTACAAAGTCCAGTAACAGAATGATTAGTGAGGAGACATAAACGTGAACATTTAACTAAGGCTAGTGTTGCGCCAGTACACCGGCACTGTGTTAGATTTTCTTAACACTAAATAGGAATAGATTCTACATGTGTTTCGAAAGTGATAACCCAAATTGTCGTTGATACAACGATAGGCTCAGCCAAAGACATAATACAGATGGATATATTTAATTTTATCAATGAAAAATAATATACGCCGCTACCTAAAAGGTTTAGGAGTTCCTTGTATTCATGGGGGCATCGCAGTTGCTAATGCACATGATCACGTAAGCCCTACACACTATGGCCAAGTGAGAACAGAGGGGTTTAGCTTGCTTCCATTCGGGGAGCGAAGCTCACACAACAACCGTGCCTTCCCCCTCTGAAAAAAGAGAGTTCTTTGTATAACAATACAATAGCAATGAATGTAAAATACATACAAAATTATTCGAACAGGAAGACCGGAGCAAGACAACGTAATTACACAACTCAGTGTTACGCGTTTCTTAGCGTTAGGAATTAAAGCCGAATCGTTCCTCGCATCTTAATGATCGACAATAAACATAGGGGAGGAATCTAATTGTGTACGCAATGATAACGTAGAGCTAGAAATGTCAGGATAAGATAAAACCAGTATGCAGTTGCTACAAGTCTTCTTCTTAACAAACCTAGCTTGACTAATCCTTTAACGCTGAATCAGAATTGCTCATAAAAACTTGTTTTACATAATAGTTCCTTTTAAAAACCTAGTGAACAGTTTAAGAATATGCTTATTAAATTATACTTAATAACTATTGCTTAAAAAATGAGTATCGAGATGTTACAAAGATTTTTTTAAATTTAAATAAAATATTTTCAAAGGCACAAAAATGTCAAAATGTTTCGTAGATCCGCGTTTTAAGCTTACACCTAACGAATAACTAAGACTGTATTCACGGAAGTTTCAAGTTTAAATGCGTTAGTTTAAACATGTTCCTTACTTACTGTGGGTTTCTAAGACCAAAATATGTATTACACAGAGATTTAGGTCTCAGAAAAAACACGGTTAGTTTTTCACTTTATTACATTTCTAGTTAAGTCTTCTTAGGTTCGTTAAAGTATTAACAAAAGAAATTAAACATTTAATTACAATGAATGCAAAACACGTTGTCTTTAACAGCATCTTGCATTGAATATTTCTTTTAATTTCCTCGAACAATGCGTTCATTTTCCGTTATAGTTAAAACAAGGCTAAACTAACTGTAACGCAGTTTCTACTTCATTAGAGAACAAATAATATGGTTATTAAACAAAATAAGTAGCTTAAACTATTGAAGGTAGATTATTTTATACTAGTGTTAGTTTCATTCTGAAATAATTAATTAAAAAAGTATAAAGAAACATTAAATGTGACCTTCCTTCGATTAGGTTTTAACCCGCATCCGTAGTACTTGAAGGTTACAATTCGATCATGAGTTAAAGATAAGCCTAACAATAATTGTGTCAAGTTACGATGTAGATAAGTAATTAAAGACATTGTAAATTCTTTAATAATTATAGGTAATATATTATATGAATTATTCAAATGGAAAAAATATTCGAATATTAAAAAATAATTAAGTAAAATACATTTTAAAAAATCCGAATTAAATTCAAACTATTTTAACATGCAACTATTTAAAATCAACAAAAAAAATGTTTTGTTTTAAAACGCCCTTTTTGTATTTTAATAACAACTATAGATTGCAATTGACTTTATAGTGTAACTAGCTGTACCCCGCGATTACGTCTGCGCGGAATTAAAAAACTTAATAAATAGCCTATATTTTCTTTTAGACTGTATTTTACATCTAGGTCAAACTTCAGCAACATCCACGCAGTAGTTTTGGAGATATCCTCAAAGAAACATCCATCCATCCATCTAAATATTCGCATATATAACATTAGTAAGATTACCATATGATTGTAACAGAAAGAGAATATTCAATTATTTAGCAATAAACGCGGTAAACTGCAGTCTCGGACATAGCTGGTATGTTCCTCGCTTGGATGCGCACGCGCGGCATCGAGAATATCAGTTGCTTAGGTCAGCTCATAGCGATCGCTTGCCTTACGAATATCGCGCGAAATTTAAATTAAGTTTGAAAATCGAATGCTACAACGTTATATGAAACGGTTTTTTTATTGTGTTTTGTTTTTATTATCAGTGTTTCGGATTGTGATACCAAAATACGGAGACAGTTGTTTTTAAAGGTATTTTTAAATATATGCTTTCTTTTTAAACTAAGTTTGTATTATTAACACTATTTATTGACAATTTTATTCATGACATTTGTTATATTAAAATGGGTTTGTTTTCAAAGGTTATTTGTTGCGGGTATTTACGGACACAATAAAGATAAGATTTAAGGCTTATTTGGCTCTAAATTAGTTAATAAAAGTGTGTTAATATAAAACTACAGTGAAAAAGAGTAATTAAACTTATTATAAAAAAACACAGAACTTAACATAGCTAGACATTTATCTATGATCCTTACTTTTACATTCATGTCATTATAAAATCTCACCAATGGTTGAACGCGACAGCGACTTCGTCCGCGCGGAATTAAATTCCAGCTTGATACCTTCTTGAGTCTTCACAGACAGACGGACAGACAACAAAGTGATCCTATAAGGGTTCCGTTTTTTCCTATGGCGTACGGAACCCAAAAAATGCAATAAATATAGTATTTGTCATCTGACGTAGCTTCCCAATAATGAAATCTTATATATAAAATTCTCGTGTCACAATTTTCGTTCCCATACTCCTTCGAAACGGCTTGACGGATTCTCATGAAATTTTGTGAGCGTATTGAATAGGTCTGAGAATCGGACAACATCTATTTTTCATCCCCCTCAATGTTAAGGGTAGTCCACCCCTAAATTTTTTTATTTTATTTTTAAGACAAAAACGCGGACGGAGTCGCGGGTGACAGCTAGTATTAGTATAGATTATCTTTTCGTTATAATAAACATACAGCAATTATTCCAGATATTGTTACTTTCTATTTTCTAATGGAGAAAGAATAATAAAAATCGGTTCATTTGTTTCGGAGTTGATGCATCATAAACAAAATTTCTTCGTAATGTAAGTTTTCATTGCCTAAACATATGTACAAAACATGTTATTTCTTACATTCTGTTTGAATAAACTGATACAATGTTATCCAAGGTTAGTACTAAATGAACCGGGAATATCGATTACTGTCCTCGCCTTATATTACTTAAGGACGTCTCGTATCCTTATTACCTTTCAATTTGAATTTGGTTCTTAAAAGTTTTTTTTTATTTATCAAGAACGGATATACATATCATTGCTGTAATCGTTTATATTTAATTTGTTTTTTTTCAAATGAACGAATTTTACTTGTGTAATAAATATAACCTTAAAGATCTTTTATCTGTAAAGTTGTGTAACCCGCGACTCCGTTCGCGCGGAATAACAAAAGCAGCCTATGTGTTCTTCCAGACTATGTTCTATATGTATGCCTAAAAATATACAGATTAAAATATTATTAATCATCGAAATTAAATAGGTTAATCATCATCATCATTATCAACCTATATTAGTCCACTGCTGGACATAGGCCTCTCCCATGGCACGCCACTGAGCACGATCCTCGGCCACTCTCATCCAGCATTATTAACCTATTGGCCTATGGGCCAATAGGTTAATAATTTTCTTTAAATTAATCGCTTTTTATAATTGAATAATAATTCAACGTTAAATTGAACTTTGACGCTTTGTAAACAAAGCGACCTAGAAATCATGCCTGTCTAATGTACAGGAAAATCGCCATAACAAAATTATAATATTCACAGTACTAAACCATTTTTCAAACCTACTTATTTTACGCGGCCTCTTTATCGTAAATCCGGCTTTATGAAGCACCTATAGCCTAATGTTTAAGGGTACGGAGTTCCGATCACTTGGTCGTAAGTTCGAATCCCGCCGTTCGGCTATTATCGTAAACCATATCGTACATGCCCAGAGCTTAGTTAGAATGGTACAAAAATATTAGTAAATTAACAAATATCTACTAATATGAACTATACTTTTTGTGCCAATTGGAAATTTATAACTACTGCCTATCTATAGGTACGCGAGGCGTGAGTTGTTTTAGCTATTTGATAGCAGATATAAAAACTAAAGTATAAAATTAATTTCAAAACTGAAACCTAATACATAAACTTTTCACATTTCTATGCAAATCTTGCTGAGTTAACGTAATAAATTCAAATTCTATGACAGCTTGAAATGCGACGGCTTCAAGATTTAAGTTGAACTTTAACACTCGCTTTGCAATGAAACGGACGAGAATTTGCAAATTTGATTTGATATAGAGAAATAAAATCCTGCAAAATATATCTCAAATATTTATTTAATTAATATATTATACATCACAAATGATAAAAAAAGAACAAGAAATACTCTAATATCGATTCGAGAAAAATATACAAAACGTTTAAACTAAGTCGCAATGATACTATTCGTATTATAGTTTTCATTTATCTTAGCGGCTCTTAAATTCGCACGAATCGCCACTCAGAAAACAATTCTAGGTACAACGGGTTGTTCGAGGATACGGGAGCCGCCAACATATTTGAATAGAACTATACAGATATGTTTACAAACAAAGAATTAGAAAGAATATGAAACAGCGAACTATACCATAAGAGCTTAAATTAAGCAACTATGGTGCTATGAAAAGTTTTCAACCTTATAGCATTGTGATCTCAAATGATATATCACCGAAATGGGTAGGACATTAATATCCTCGACTGTATACACAATATTAAACTCTTTATATCGTAAAATTCAAAACAGAGTATATGCTTAAATCGCATTTGCAGTAAAGCCGTAGTGCAAACCCAATCATGTTTTACGAGGTGCCCCGACTCGAGTCATACATATAATGTTGTTAGTAAAGGCAAAGTTTAAGCTAAGTCTAGACAGTATTAGGTTCGTGTTATATCTAGATCAATAATTATGTGAAACAAAAATATATAACGCTTATAAGTGTTTTTAAAATAATATAGAAATTAATATTCATCAAAATAGGTGTACTGGGTACTTTATCATTTATTTAAAAGTACTGGTTCTCTCTTACATGTTTGTTTGTCTGTCTTTAATAGTTATTCAAAAGACGTTTGATTTACAAAACAGAACTATTTACCGTTGGTTTCTGAGGCCAAAATCTGTGTATAATATAAAACATATCATCACTGACATAATCTTTAAACAGGGATTTAGGTCTCAGAAGCCCAAGATTAGCCCTTTTTTAGATATTATGAAAATTGTATAACTCAAAACGTATCTTTATAAAAGTAACAAGTACTGGTTTTATCTCTGATTGCTATTAGTTTCTATGTCATACCTTCACTGGTCCTACATATCGACTTTCAAAACATTACCTTTTCCTGGCCACTTAATTCTACTTAGAAACTAGCAGTAGGTGTTTTTCTCAGACCTTTACTAGAATATGTTACGTATTCAATTTCAATAATTCAGTATTGGTCTCAAGTTTTTTTAATCGTCTACGCAACAGAATCATATCTACAATGTACATATGAGTTTTTAAATTTGACAACGCCCATATTTTGTTGACTCTTGCGAGCTCACTATTATAAAATAACAAATTACAAAGTTGCACATATCTTACTAATATTATAAATGCGAATGTTTAGATAGATAAATGATTGGATGATTGTTTGTTAGAAAGTATCTCCAGAATGACATAACGTATTTCGAGGAAATTTAGCATAGATGTAGAACATAGTCTGGTAGAACACATAGGCTATTAATTAAGTTTTTTTTTATCTAGCTAGTATCTTATTATTATTTATTTTTAATTATTAATATTATTAAAAACAAAAATAATAATTAAAATGTATATCTTCATGCTTACAAACTTAATTTATATTTGTTATTATATTGTAACTTGGAAGCAGAACTGAACAAAAGGCTATTTTAGTTTTTATTATTTAGTATGTTTTTAAATAGTATTCAAAATTAAATCCAGTATTTAAATAATAGACAATCACAAGAAAAACATTATAAACTACTAGCTTTTAACACTTGTACTTGTTTTAAAGTTGTATAAGATTTTGTTCAAGTAGTTTCTGGCCAATTTACGTTTTGTGTTTCTGCACAACTTCGTCTTGTGTACAAGTTTTGAATTCTGTAAAGTTTCATGATACAAGCCGGCGATGTCGGAGAGTTGACATTGTTTCGTGATCTGTTCCTACAAGTTTTGGGTCTAAATCATGGAATTTGTTATTAGAGAAATTTCTTACATGTCTCATGTTCAACGAAACTTGTTACGTGTGTACATAAGACTAATCTGTTTCATCTAACTGAATCACTCAAATCATAAACGTTTCTTAATTATCTTACTAATATTATAAATGTAAAAGTTTGGATGGATGGACGGATGGATAGATGTTTGTGAAAAGGTACAGAACAGCTCACCGGATCTTGATGAAATTTGGCATAGATATAGAACATAATCTGGGAAAAAAATGCTATTTTTTTTTACCCCGCGTAGACGAAGTCGCGGGCAACAAAGAACTCAACATATGTAAATTTGTGTACACACAGTTTGGTCTCTCAATTTTACTATCAACACAATAGTAATGACACATCAATAGGAATTCCGATTGTTTATAAGAATACAAAATAAACAAATGCGACACGATTGTATTCCTAGAATTGTGTTACAAAATAATACTAAGTAGAGTGTCTTATCGATCTAAAATAGACCTTAGCTTTCGAAAACATCTCCACTCTTTTCTAGGTCCCACATCAACTTGACCAAGTTTAAGACTTGGAGATCCCAAAACCTCATCTTCCAGAAAAGTGTAGCTTTATTTAAAATGAGGTATATGTTACTAATATTATATTATAAATGCGAATGGATCAATGCATGAATGGATGTTTCTTAGAACGTATCTCGAAATTTGGCATAGATGTAAAACATAGTCTGAAAGAACACATACTACTAATTAACTTTTTGTAGTTTCGAATAGAGTCGGGGGCGACAGCTAGTTTATGTATAAATAGCAAGACACCGATGATCGCTTTAACGTTTAAGAAAACGCCCCTTTTGCTATTACCCCAACGGTAGTTTTTTTGTCACTGAAAACGGTTATAACAACAGTTCACTTGATGACAGGGATATAACCGTTACATGATAGAAGTGTTAATGAACATATAATAACTATAAAAGTTTTTCTTACTACACAACAACGTTCGTTCGGTGAACACTTATTACCATCAGATGTAATCTCGACAAAACATCAAGTAATTTTCTTACATAAATCTATTAGAGGACTGGAGATTATATAAATATAAATTGGTTTTGTATACTCAGGTGGCTTGTCAATGTTATGTATTTATAACCTTCAAATTATTATTACAAAAACATTCATCATCATCATCATCAGCTCACTATACGTCTCCACTAAGGGGCACGATGTCTACCCTAAGTTATGGGTGATTATTCCATAGTCAACCACGCTGGCCCAGTGTGTGTTGGTTGACTTCACACATAACTTTGAATTTCTTCTCAGATATATGCAGGCATCACGATATTCTCCTTCACCGTAAGTACATCGGATAAATGTACATATGTAAATCGAAAAATTAGTACATGGCGGGATTCGAACCCAGGACCTGCAGATTGCAAGTCAAGTGCTTGACCCCTGAGCCACCGACGCAAAAACATTATTTATTAAAAATATCTTCTTAATCTTTTAAAGCTAATACAGAAAAAGCTGTTAAGATCTTACTAATATAAATACCAAAGCTTACATGGATGGATGTTTGTTAGAATGTATCTTCAGAACGGCTAAACAGATCTCGCTGAAATTTTTCATAGATGTAAAACAAACTGTAAGTTTTTTTTTTTAATTCAGCTCGGAAGAAGTCGCGGGCGCCAAGTAGTCATATAAACATAAAGAAACTAAGCAAAAGTTTACGTATCAAACCGGTACACAATATATAACGTATTAGAAGCATTACTATTCAGCAGCATCATTAAAACACATTTAAATTAACTTCAATAGAAACACGAGTACAGCGGGCAGTAATTATTTTACACGAGACTCGCATTACTCCGTGGAATGCATTAGCAACTTTGTAGTAACACTGTAAATGGGCGGGAAACCTGGAATTTGCGTCTCTCTGCCGGACAAGTAATGGGCTCGCAGTTTTTTTATACGAACGAAATTGTGTACGACTTTTAATATGTACTTTGTTAAACTCTTTCACTTTTAATATACGTTTTAATTCTCTAAATTTAGGTAGTAATATTAAGTTATGTACCGCATTTGTTAAATTTCAACCTCTTTTAGATATCAATGGACAGTCGTTACTTCGCTCTTTTAATGAAAACCAAGAGGCTGCTTGCTAGTTTGCCACTTTGTACTATAGAAATGGGTGACAATCGTTTTTTTTTAATATTTTAGCTACTATAAACATTATCTAGTTTATTTTATAATATTTAGTTTTATTTTTAGTTTGCTTTAGTTTTAGTATATAGTTTATTTAATATAGTATTAATTAATTCATTTGTTTTGTAGTGATTAGTTATTTAGTAAGATTATATTTTAATTATTTAGTTTCCTAGAACTAAGATTGTTAATAAATCTTACTAATATTATAACATAATCTTAATCTTAAATGTTCAGATTGTTTCCTAATATTATAAATGCGAATGTTTATGAATGGATGATTGTTTGTTAGAAGGTATCTCCAGAACCGCTCAATGAAATTGGGTATTTATATAGAACATAGCCTGTAAGAACACATACTTAGTTTTTAGCTAACGGAGTCGCGGGTCACAGTATGAATCTTATTATATGATATTAAAGCTTAGCCTCATTTCCTCAAGCTTTAGTTTCCTACTAGCGATTCGTTATCCACTATTAGTTTACTTGCTATTGTTCCGTATATGTAACGAAAAGGAAGTCTCGAGACAGTCGCCTGTCCGTTTTGTGGACGTCACTTACATAAGTGATGAGTTTACTGTGTGACGTCATTACGTAGCAAATAGGTCACAAATATATCTAACCTTTTATCTATTATCTAGATTTAGCAGCTTAAAAATAGCAACATAGTTACTGGATTGATGATTTCGGACGTATCTTCATTTTGTTATAAACGTCACAAGCTTGTAAGTCAAAAGGGTAGACAGAGATACAGTAACGTGTTAATATTGTGATTTATCTTCAAAGTTTTCGTTTGTAATTTTCTACTTTTAGACATTATTAGTTAGAATCCTTTGGCGCGAATGGCGCGCTTTCGTTACAAAGTATCAGAATGATTAGTGAGGGGATATAAACGTCGACATTTTAGTAATGCTTTGCACCAGTACACCGGCACGGTGTCGGATTTTCTTTCTAATATTACTGGCAAAAGAATACTGGCTAAAAATATTTTTGGCAATATTTGTGTTAAGTATAGTTTGTTCTATTGTTTATGTAACAAATAAATAAATACATTAATAAATAATAGAACAGTTTTAGTAAATACGTAACTTTCACATCAACACTTTGTGCGGACTAAAAAAAAGTTGTATCATTTTGCGTTCTCTAGACCGTAATATTCGTAACTTCCTTGTCACGGTAATCGAAGCGCAAAAAAACTGTTTACTGTCTCCCGAGGTTTCTTTTTATCTTTCAACAAATGGATAAAGGTTAGTTTATTATTTAACGGTTCAATGAAATGGTAATACTTTTGTCTTAACATTTAAGAGCAATATTTATTTTATACAAACTTACGTGAGACATTATAAAAATTATATAAAAACGGCTAAACACTCACGTATATTCGTCCGGTGGCACCGACTAATTTCGAGCCCATCGGGGTCCCTTCATCAGGGTGTGTGGGACTGGTATTATTTCGCGGACGCGGCTGATGAAGGGCCCCGATAAGCTCGAAACTAGCCGTTTTTATATAAGTTTATTTATTTTGATATTTGTAACAAGGAATGTATTTTCTATCAACTATATTTTTTATGTTTTAGTACAAACATATGAATAATTAGAGTCTAAATAATGAAGACCGGTCAAATGACCGTCGGCCGTCTTTGTAGGTAGGGCGTTTTTCCCGTCTTTCTAGTGTTAAACGACAAATAAAAGTCGCTCTAGTTAAAACTTATTATGAGACAATTTCCGTAATCATTTAGTTTTCTATATTTACTGCTTATGTTAATAAAGCCACGTTAGATAATATTTTAACGAATAAAATATTAAAAAGAATAAATGCTTCAATTGTAACAATTATGTTGTAGTTTGGTGCTTGTAACATTTTCGTAAGATACTGAGGAAAGAAAATGTATTGACAAAACAAAGGCGTTATTGTTCGTTTGTTAAATGTTAATCTTCCTTGACACTAGTTATAGTTAACCTAAAATTAACGATGCTTAACTTAAAAGGAAACAACAAATTTAAAAGCGTTGACATGTCAAAAAAAAGTTCGATGTTTCATTGTATTTCGAAAAGCCTTAAAATGCGAGTTTAATTGAAGAAAAAAATGTTTCTGAACCAAAATTTTAATAAGCTCGATATTCTAAAGTTTTTTCTTTATTTTCTTCATCAACAATGTGTTATTCAATAAATAACCGTTGTATAAAACCAGTGTTTATCGAAGTCTGTAATTATCAAGGTAGAATGGATATGTGTGGCAATCTCGATGTGTTTTGCATTTACTTAGTAGCACGAGAAAACACATACAAAATGTGTTTCAGTATTATATGTTTAATCATTTAAATTCACTTAAAGAATAATTTTCATCAATTTAATGAAATAGCATTTAAATTTATTTCAATTTAATGTTATCAACTATTACTATGCGATGATCAATTGCGTGATGTATAAAGCACAGTTTAAAAAAGACATGTTTTACAAGCAACTACAAATTTCATTTGGCAAACTATAGAAAACGCTAAAATTTAATATAACGTTTATTAGTCAAATATATCTGAGCCGGTGGAGATAATTAAACTAAGCGCTTAGTAGCGCCCTCAAGATTTTCCAGCTGTAGTTGTCTACTTAAAAATCTTATGTGCCATTTTCTATACCTCGGGCCACATACGTCTACCTTACTATAGGTAAGTTAGTGTTCGTGACTGTACCTTATAGAGAACTACAATCAGAGAACTGAACACGATATGTTTGCATTCGTCGCGCCGCTAACAAAAGCCCGACTAAATGCATACCAGTACGCCAATTGAACAGGCATTCGAACTAAATACAGTAACTTACTCTGAACTATACAGTACGATCCGTTAGAATCTCATATGAGTAGCATTGCTAACTTGTTCTTACCTAACACTAGACGTTACGTTTTATAAGAACTTAAGTACGTTCGAAATTAACATGGAAAATAAACACTCTGTATCTACAAATATGGCTATACTAACTGTTGCCCGCGACACCATCCGCGCAGAATTAAAAAAAAACTTATATTACTTGTTCCAGACTATGTTCTACATCCATGCCAAATTTAATCAAGATCCGTCAAACCGTCTTAGATATACCTTCTAACAAACATCAATCTATCCATCCAAACATTCGCATTTATGTTAGTAAGATTGACTTGATTATTACTAAAGTTCAGAATTTGAAATGCATTTTTACATAACGGCGATGATTTAACTCTCGAATTATTTATTTATTCATTTAATATTTTTATTACTTGATGAATTAAAAGATAAAATAGTCAGATATGAATACGCCTTATATTTATATTTAAATTTCCTTTAGCTGAAGTTGCACTATGATTTATCGTCCGTGTAAATATCCTACCGACGCCAAAGTACGTCGTTTTATTTTCTTTTCTTGGCTCATACGTATTTTCACTTCCATATCCAAGAAATCTAATTCTCTCCCTATTTCCATATTAAATATAAAAAAATATATATAAATGTTTACTGTGAACTAGCAGCTATTGGACGCAATATCCTCTGGCAACTTTATCTATATATATAAAAATCAATTGCTGTTCGTTAGTCTCGCTAAAACTGGAGAACGGCTGAACGGATTTATCTTATTTTGGTCTTGAAATGTTCGTGTAGATTTAGGGAAGGTTTTGAATGTGAGATAAATTCGAATAATTGCTTGAAAAACCTTTTAGGAACTTTTTTTATTTTGACGCAGACGGCGTCGCGGGCGACAGCTAGTCTCGTATAAAAATTTACCTACAACTAGGAATATGTACTAAGAGTTAGTACTGAATAATTTTTGTATCTGTCTTACTTATTTCGTTCTTAAATTAAGAAAAATATTTAATGGGAAGTAAACTCTTAAATAAATCTCACGGCGTAATCACAACGCGATTATACCAAAAAATTAGGTTAACTTTTTCATAATCCAAAATATTAAAACACTAGTAGTCGCCCGCGACTTTGTCATTGCGGAATTAAAAATAAATTAACATAAGACACACACATAAACAAACTTTCTAATAAAAGTCATGTTAAAATCAATCTAACCGTTTCGAAGATTTTATTATTCAGGTAAAAACATAATAACATTTTTCTATCCATACTCATGACATGACATAAATAACTATTCATAAAAAATACACAAGATAGCTTTCTTTTAAACAAAGAATTATATTACCACGATATCTTTATTCGCAATGTTATTATTTACGTATAATTTGATCGTGTTTACTTTGCCTCGCTCTCTGCGAATTCTTTCTCACGATGTGTCGCATTACGGCTAAATAATTAGGACGACTATAAAACGTCAATTAGTGGATACTTATAATATAGTACCTTATTTTTCATACTCGCTTTTGGTAAATATAATATGATATCAATTAAATAATATTACTTTACGTAATACAACTTTCTAAAGCATTATTGAAATTGTTTCCCACTTTATTTATTAAATTAAATTAAAATTCATACTAATATTATAAAGCAAAAGAGTTTATTTGTTTAAACGCGCTAATGTCAGGAACTACTGGTCCGATTTAAAAAAATATTTTTTTGTTGGATAGTCCATTATTGGAGAGACCAATACTCGGTGTCTCTCTGAGAGATCGCATCAGAACCAGAGTCACATTGTACGCAGAACGGACGGCCGATGGGGCCGAAAAGTCCTAGAGTGGCGGCCGCGGACGGGTCGACGCAGCGTAGGTGGGCCTCTTGCACGATGTACCAATGACGTGGTCAAGGTTGCGGGAGTGCACTGGATGCGGGTGGCATAGGACCGGGCATTGTGGCAATCGATGGGGAAGGCCTACGTTCAGCAGTGGACGAATTAGGGCTGTATATGAGTCCATTTATAGAGGAAGGCTTTAGGCTATAACATTACGTTGCGACCAATATTTTTTTGAATTCCGAGCGTACGGAGTCGCTTGTCACAGCTAGTTAATAATAAAAAGCCAAACTTTATCACGCTTTTAATAAAAAAAATCAAGATTTCCGAATAACTTAAACGTAATATCTTAATACTTGAAATAATCCTTAAAATATCATAGTTTTAACAATGCAATTAACCTCTACGTTGTTTATTTCAAGTATCAAGATATGGTAGTTTTATGCAAATATATCGATAATAAAACTAACCGTTAGTCTGTTCGCACTATCTGAGTTACAGCTATACCACGCTCCGCGGGGCTTTGATACAAACATATTTAAATTTTATTATTTTATAGATTCGAATATGCATTTCGTTTAATTAATAGGAAAGTTTATTCATTTAAAATCTTTCTTTGTATTTAATTGTTTCTAATAATAACGTTTCTTTTCACGTATGTGTTCTTTTTCTAAGTTCTAAATTTCTAAAACTGTAACAATATTTATCGTTTAAAATCGACGACGTGACGATAATTTTTAAGCTCGCTACACACTTTCAGTTTTGACTGAATAGACGAACTGTAGAGTTAAACTTACTCGTATATCCAAAACCGAGAACAGTGGACTTAGTAATACTAGGACTTAGAAATATTTGCAACAAGCTTCTTCTCATAATCATCGTCAACTATGAAAATATATGATAGTTTTTTAGTGTAATTTTAGCCGTTTTAGAGACACCTTCAAACAGCCAACAATGATTCGCATTTATCATATTAGTAAGATAAAAAAAATAGTTGTTGACCATTCGTACTAGGCACACTAGTTAAACAGTTCATTGTAAACATGCGTCAGTTTTAACTGTACAGTTCGATTGTTTAGTTTGAACTGTACAGTAAAAACTGAATATGTATTGGTTTATGACACTAAAGAAAACATTTAACATTATAAGCTACTTTTTTCCTTTATAAATCTGTACGTTCGTAAATCCAATAATCTGTTATAAATAGAACAAATGAATATTTAATAGCAATAAAGCTCTAGTGCTTCATTGCTTCTAAATATTCATTGGTATCAAATTTAATAGTTCTAGTGAGACGTATATCTGAATTTAATTGCTTTTATACATATTAAACGGCATTAAGACATACAAATAGGCAATTGTCTTCGAGTCCATTTACGTTATTATTAATCATACTTATTTCATACTGAAATATTTTCTAATTCACGTGGAAATGTATTTTTATACGATTTTATTACTTTACTCTGTTTAATAAGCAATTAGGTTAATTATTTCATGATTAAATGGATATAGATTATACATCTTAACTAACTGTATCCCGACTCCGGTCCCGCGAAATTTAAAAAAAAACTTTATAAGTAGTCTACGTGTTCTTACCCACAATGTTCTATATCTATGCAATATTATTATAAAGGCTCGCTAAAGCTCCATACAGCCTTCTGGAGATACCTTCTAATGAACATCCATCCAATCATCCATCCATCGATCCCTCCATACGTCCAAACTTTGCGTATATCGTATTAGTAAGATTAGTATGAATTAATTAGTAAGATTCAATAGTAAAAAGTTAACGTGAGTTTTCAATGCAAACTTTAATTTTCCTGTCACCGAGTTATTTGTTATTTTTAATTTGTATTGCAAGTATGAACAGCAAAGTTTAACCCCTTATTGACATCATTATAAAAGTTTTAGACAGTTACATCATTTATTTAGCTTACAATGAATAGACACGACATCGTCGTAAAACATCATTCAATCATAAAAAAGAAAATTTATAAAATTTACCGCTTATGTGTTAAAAATTCCAAACCGGTATTTCCAAACCGCTACGACTTAGGGTCCTTCAAGAAGCGAGCTTATAACCACCTCAAAAGCCGGCAACGCATCTGCGGTTCCTCTGGTATTGCTGATGTCCATGGGCGTCGTTGAACATCTCGGTGTTCCCGCTGCTCGTTTGCCCCCTTCTGTTATAAAACATAAAAAAAATGTACTTAAGTCTTCGTTAGAAATAAATAACTGCCGCTGACAAGTTTGCATGTAATTAAAAAAAAAGAAGAATTAAAAAATAAAATACACAATCTTTATTCAACCGTTGAGATGTAACAAACATCCTTATAACCAAACTTTCACATTATTAATATTAGTAATAACTATAATAATTAATGTGTAAAAAAATGAATTTAATTATTAAAATTAACCTCTCTTAGTATTGTTTAATATTATGAGCATTTAAAGCACTAACACCCCAACCCCTCACAAAGGGTGTTAGCGTGAACCTGGCAGCAAAATAGCAAGCATCAAACGTCTTGGAAACATTTTTATTTACATTTCAGAGATGATTTTGTGAAGATATCCTTTTATAGACAATAGAAAATATATATTTTGAATGCCAGGTTTAAAGAAGTCCAAATAGCAAAGAATGTTAAACATATTAATTTAAAATGAAGGTCTTATTTTTCCAGGATTAAAATGTATAATTCAATTCAACTTAAATTTAAATAAGGTCATAAAATATATATTTTTCAATTTTGTTTAATATACTTTGTTGCTATTAAACATACACTAACATATATATGTGAATATTTTCAAAGCTATACATCAAAACTTTCTCGATATCAACGGCAATAAATCAACATAACCGCTAGTGTGTTTCATTAACAACCAACGATAGAAATTATTAATTTTTTGCGCACGTCGCAAGATCGTCAACAAAATCAATATCGCATTTACTAGAGAATATTCATGTAAACACATAATCGATTGTTACACGCAATTTTTTATTGAATCATCAGCTCACTATAAGTCCCCACTGAGGGACTTGGAGCCTACTCTATGTCAGGGTAACTAGACCATAATCAACCACGTTAGCCTAATGTGTTCACTTCACACATATCTTCGCGAATATGTAAAGGTTGTATCACGATTTTTTCTTTCACCGTATAAACGTTGAAAAGATGTAAACCGAAAAACACTTTGATACATGATTCGAAACCCAGGACCTGCAGTTTCAAGTCAAGTGCTTACCCCTGGGCCACTCTTGTGTCGAATAACTATGCTTAAAAGGTTGTGGTACCGGATTAAGCGGCTAGGAAATATAATTAGTGATTTTCAATTGTTTTTAGTTAAAACAATTGAAAATCATTAAGTAAATACATA
The DNA here is from genome assembly GCF_000836235.2 of Papilio xuthus. Taxonomy (NCBI): domain Eukaryota; kingdom Metazoa; phylum Arthropoda; class Insecta; order Lepidoptera; family Papilionidae; genus Papilio; species Papilio xuthus. The sequence continues at coordinate 5,315,198 of NW_013531107.1, read as the reverse complement.
CAAAAATGTAATTGCATCTCGCTTATTTCTATGTAAATAAGAACGATAACGATGTGTTTTATGTGAGTGTTTCAACAGTGGAAATTTAAGGTTAAAAAGTTATATTTGTGTATTTAATTCAAGCAGAGCCATGATACTCAATCGCAACGAATCTCCGTAAATTGCCTTTTTTCTCAACATAATTAATTTGCACTTGAAATAAGGAAAAGGAGCAGTAAAAATCCGCCCGTTGTAGTGTTGATGAAAATAAATTTATCCAAGCCTCGAAGGGCAGTTTTGTTTTTAAATTTATGTGAAACAAAATTACAATTTAATTAGGTTTTTCTTAATTAAGATGATTTACAATTTGAACATTTCTTATTTAGTTAATTGAATTGTAATAACAGTTAAAATGCTACCTACATTTTTTAATCAAAATTAAAAAAAAACATTATGCATCTTCTAAATAAACTCCAATTTCCTTTTTTCAGAATCAAACGTCCATCGTTCGCCGTCGCCCCAATCAAAATGACAAAGTAATTCTAAATTCAAACGTGCCGGAAACATGGGGAGCGGACAGAGCAGCGCCACCAGCCGGAAATGGTCGGGAAAAAGGGAACCTCCGCCGCAAGCGGAATCTTCCAGAATCCTATTCCTTCTTTATTTGATTCACAGAACTTGGAACATTGTCGTCGAACACGTTGATTCTAAAAGCTCAAGGCAAGTATTTTATTTAAAAAAAGAAGTAATATTTAACATTTAACTTGTTTGCCTTCAATTAAAAAGAAGAAGTCGATTACAATTTCTTTACGAACTTTTAAGATTGACATGGGATATTTCTGAACTTTTGTAAGCATGCAAAGTGCAAGTGATTTTTTTTATTATTATAAACGGTATTTTCAGTTTAAAAAATCCGTAGCAAAATGTTCCCTTTGAAAAATCAATAGCAATGTTTATAATAACACTATTTGCTATTATATTTCAGATGGCGCGGCTCACACACGGTACCGAGCTCGGGAGAAGGTCTAGGTCAAAGGTTCGACTCCGTCAGCATCGAGGAGTCAGACCCTGGATCCTGTTACTCCACCTGCAGCTGTAGCTATTGCCGTCTGCGAGAATGTGCACAAGACTGTGTGAGGTATGTTATTTAATTTAATATGTTTGCGACTTACCTTTGTTGGATGTGTATTCAAATATCAGTAGAAACATATTTAGGATTGCCATTACGTCCTTAACTCATATTACATTTTATTATATATCGCTAAATACTTTATATACTTAGTTAATAAAGAATTAACTATTTTTTTCTCTTTCAGGTAAGCAAAACTCCCATTATTGTCGTGTCAAATAAGCAGTCTTTGGAAGATGGAAATACTCGCGAGCAGCGAAAGACCATTTGGAGTTAACCGAGACTATAAAATCAATCATAATATTTTTAAATTAGCATAAATACCAATTAATATATTATTTACAAATCATTAAATATAACTCATATATAAAACAACTTTGATGTACTATACTTTTACATTTCAAGTTAATTTTTCCGTTTAGAAAAAGCCTTCTTTTAAACTGCATTGCCGACCTAGATATCCATCTGCTCGTACCTCGCCTTGATTTGCCAAAGAAATTCTGGACCTAATTCAAATTTCAACATCTATACTTTCGCTAACTTGAAAAGAGCAACTCTTAGCCACAGAGTAAGAGAATTTAGAAGTTTAAAAATGTGAGTAACAATTTAATTTTGATATAAAGTGTCGTTTTAGTATAGTTAAGTAAATTTCTGTTTATTAATTACAATATTATACTTTTATAAATTGTTCTAGAGGTTATGATTACTATTTACATATGTCAAATCTATGCAGTGTTAGTGAAATAGACTTTAAAATTAAACTATTGCAAATTAATTGCACTTCTGTTAAATTAAAAACAATAAAATTCTAAAATAAACATTATTTAATTACTAGCTGTCGCCCGCAACTGCGTTCGCGCGATATTAAAAAAAAACTTCATAAATAGCATATATGTTCCTTTAGACTATGTTCTACATCTATGCCAAATGTTATCAAGATTCGTACAGTCGTTCTGGAGATATCTTCTGACAAACATCAATCCACCATCCATGCAAAAAATCGCATTTATAATATTATATTAGTAAGATTAATATGAAGAAAGATAGTCTGCAAATCTTCTTTGGTTAAAAGTATTCATAATATTTTAATTAATATTTAATAAGAGTGGCGCAGCTGTGATGTAATATACTGTGGTACTGCAGTATCATTTGAACGCTAAGCACATTCAGATGTGTACCTCTGCAATGTTCTAATTGATTAATGCATTGGATCTTCTCTTCTGAGTTTCAGCCGATTTAAAACCACACTTGCAAAACTTACGATGTTTTAAAGTTTATAAACTTCCTTAGTGTTCAAAGTGGTTTTATTTTCAAAGGAATTTTACTATATATTTGAAAGTAATTGAATATAAAATAAATTCCAGCTTGATACCTTCACGCGTTTTTGAGAAAAAGGATCTTGACAGACGGACGGACGGACAACAAACTGATCCTATGAGGTTTCCGTTTTTTTCCAATGACGTACGGAACCCTAAAAAGCGGCAACTTGTCTACATCTTACTTGTTACTTTAGTGCTATAAATGCGTATGTATGGATGGATGTTTGTTAGAAGGTATCTCCAGAACGACCGTATGGATCTCGTTAAAATTTGGCATAGATGTAGAACAAAGTCTTTAAGAACACATGGGCTACTTATTAAGATCTTTTTTTTTAATTTCCATTTCCAGCAGACAGAGTAAAGAGCGAAAGCTAGTTAATAATAATAGGACAAAGGAATTGTTCTGGATTATCTGAAAACCTATTAATTTTGTTTTTTTTTTTTATAAAAGATAGCTTTCATAGTAACGATACTTTAGCTATGTAAAATAATGTTTAAATGAATATTAATATTTATTTCCTAGTGATCGTAAAGTAGAAGTAACTTGGGAAGAATACACTTAGAGCTAAAAGCTATCTTTTTTATTGGAACTAAACAGTCATTTTACTATAACTTAAGTACCAATACTTAAGTAACAACGAGCTGTCAAAGTTTATGACGATTTTCCTTAACGACTTTGCCACTTAAGTTTAACAGAGTTTAGAGGTAACAGCAAATATTTTATAGACCTGATCAATATCGTCTCGGGTCACGGCTTTGTACGTTATTGGCACTAATCGATTATAATTGTAAAGGTCATTGACCTTGAAGTTAAAGCACTTTAGATAATTCGAATACCATCAAAACTTTCCTAATGTTACAATTAATTAAATTGTTAATGTTTAAAACTAAATTTAAGGAATTTATAATATTAAAATATATTAATTAAAGCAAAACTAAATTCCTAAAACCTTTGTGAGAAACATTCAAATTTGACGTTTTTACTTCAATGTAAAACGCACTGTCGCCCGCGACTACGTCCGCGCAGAATTAAAAAAAAACTGAATTATTCGCCTATGTGTTCTTCCAGAATATGCTCAACAACCATGCCAAATTTCATTGAGATCCGTTCAGCCGTTCTGGAGATATCTTCAAACAAACATCCATCCATCTAAACATTCGCATTTAATATATTAGTAAAATTGAAGCTCTGACTATAATTATTATTATAATACAGTCAAAGTTGATATACTAAATGTATTCAAATTAACACAGATTTATTTAACTAACTTAACATACAGTTAAGTATAACTGTTTAACTTTTAACGCTTGACAACACATCAATACAAAACAAATGCATTTTGCATTTAAATATTGTTTTCAATTTAAATATGGAATGTAGGCAGGAGTATTCAAGTATATCCAGAGGTCGGGTTTAAACCCATCCTTCAATGGAGTGGTCTGTATTCTTTTATTCTCCACCCCTCTTGTCCGTTTGCAGGATTTAACGAACCATTATTTAAAGGCTTACAAAGGCTCGTAAAGGCGTCAGAGGTATTACTCTCGAAACGCTATCGGCATCTGAAGCGGTTCTTTCCAACGATTCGATACGAAAGCTTGTCCTTAATCAAGGATACGTCGAGCACAATAAAATACTCGATGTGTGGTTTGGAATACTTAACTGGAATACCTATTTTAAAAGCATTAAAATGTAGATTTATTACCTTGTTTGGCTAAATATTAAGAAAACCTTTTACAAATCTTCGTAGAATCAATTTTTGTCTAGCAGCATTTACATCTAAGGTAAATAAGATATAAATCATATTGTTATTTCTGTTTTGTCAAAGATAAAAACAAAATGACGCTATGTTTATACAGATATTGGTTTCGGGCACCAATGAGTATTTATGCTTGGATTAAGTAGTCCAAATTTTTAAAAAATAACAGCAAAAATTGAAGTACATATCGAAAAACTATAGGTAAATCGCTATCTATTATAGCTTACGTCCAATTTGATATAAATTTTTGGTCAAGACAATACGGTATAAAAAATGCAATGATATATCAGTAATTTCTTATAGTTTTCTTAACTATTAACCGTCATTCTCCACACCTTTAGTAACGATATTTACTCCTATAAATTTATATGAAAGACGCACAGAATTCGTTTGGTTTGTGACTGTATTTTATACAGTTTGTATGAAATGAAATCTCGGCATTTGACGGAATAGGCGTAAACTTTTTTTATGTCACAGGAATAAAAATGTTTCAGAATAATCTACAGGCAAGCTTGAAAGACTCTCTCGGGAAAATATTGCTTTTGAAACCGAAAGTCATAGAGTAGAAAAGTAAGCGGTACCATTTATATTAAAATTGACAATGATATTAAAAATGTTTAAAAATATATGAAGAAAATAAAACTGCAAAATATTTCATTCACTAAGCAACGAATTGTAATTTTTTTTATTACTTCAGAAAGAATGAACAAGCAAAAATATTTTCAAATTCTATGTATTTTTTACTTCAATAGAACTACTCATTCTATAGCATAATATTTACGTCCGGCATTTGGTTAGGTTAGTAAGCACTTGTTCAAAAGCACAACTTTGTCTGCTGACTTTTATATACTGTAACAATATTTATAAGTATTCTCGTCGAGTATTTTTGATATAAATGTTTTATGGTCATCGCGGACAGACTTTTATAATTTAACTTTTTGATTTGAAATTTTACAAAATGAAGTTTTTTCCAAATGAAGCTATTCGTCAAATTTGTTTTAACTTTTGTACGAATTTAACTAATTTATCGAAAAAAATTCTGGTGTCTTTTAACTGATAAAAGTATAATAATACATTTTATAAAAACTGGCATCACTTCGATGTAAATAAATAGGCTTATTGGATTTTAAAATTAAGTCATAATGTTTTATTTTATTTCACAATTATATTTTACAATATAATTTCCAGCTATTTCTTTAAATACAACGCCATCTATCGTCCTTATAACGCACCAACAACGAGGTGAAAGCGCGTACGCTCTTGAAAGTACGATTGTAAATAGATGGCGCTGTTGTAAATTCAGCGACGGTAAAATTTAACTTGTTGCACTTTTTTCAACTAAATTAATCTTACAGTTACTTTAACGTTTACTACTTTCTGCGATGATTAAATTATATTTAAGAAAAATTATCGTTAAAGTTCTATAATGTTTCAACATAATAACCGATCAATAGAAGTATTTATTTAATATTTGGTTACATTTTTTGTGGTATACTATTTATTACTACTATTACTACTATTTTCAGATTTTCTTTCTGGAGTCACAGCAGCTCCCCTGCCAATGTATTCTTCTTAGAAAAATATTACCTTAGTTACAATCGGCCTATTGCAATAATTAAAACGGCTTCAAACTCTAAAGTCGTTTAATAGCAATTTAATTGAGATGCCTTTAACTAAATATATATTTAAACTTGTGATATTGTAATCCATAGTATTATTACAAGAATAACGATAATTACATTAAATTAAATAATACACGACAAGCCTATTGCGATAGCTATAAACAAAATCTGTTGACAAAACGACGTCGTCAACCAGCAAAACAAGAAAGAGACGCTCTTGAAAATTCCAAGTTCAGCTCGCCGCCTGCGCCAGTGTCGCTACGACTGCCCACGCGTGCGCACATGTTTATCATAAAATAGTATTCATACAAAAATAATCAACTCACTCGATCTACGATCGAAAGATGTGTTTGTAATTTAAATTCGTGTTTTTTTTATTATTGCATTGTGAATGTGATTGTGTACTTTTATGGCAGTGTAATTTTTGTTTTTTTTTTCAAGTTTAGCAAGAATAAGGTAAGTTTTTGAATGCCTTGTTTTATTAATTTGTAGTATTTTTCATCATACATTTGAATAGTTAACATAAGTATTTATTTTAAGTTTTAATGAGGCAATTTTAACCAACTTATCCGTCACTACAGTAACAACTGCAGTGAATTTAATTATGTTTAATTCTGTTCAATTAAAATATAGATTACATTTTCTCATAAAAGCTTAAACAATTGGACTTAATTTAAACATTGAATCTATAATTTTTTGGTTATGAATAACGGTGTGAAAGATCTCTTATAAGTTAATTCGTAGCTGCGGTTAGAATATACACCTCAATGCAGCTATCAATTCGTTCATATTAAAATTCAATCAGAAACCTCGTACCTAATTTAGATTAATTTACGTATATACTGCAATAATTTATGCCTAACTTTGGTAATTGGAATCAAATTTACTTTTTTAAAATTATATAGTAATATTCAATTATGTAATGTCTCTATTTAGTAAATAAACAAGTAAATAACAGCTAACGGAGTATGAAGGACTTTAATTTGAAATTTCAAAATGCGCATGCTTATTACGCGGCAATACACTGAAACATTTGAAGCCTCTCCAAGGTAAACAGCCATCGGCTAATAAAAAGTACCTCAAAAATCAAATCATCTACATCTCAAGGTTATTAGTACACCATTCTCACTTATGTAAGCTATAAGATTATAGATCTACGATTACTAAATGTAAATTGCAATAAAATAAAACATCACGTATACATATTAAAAGTAATACATGATTTATTATAAACTATTATTTGAGTATAAAGATAGGAGCAGTTTCATCAATTTATTTATATACTAGCAGTGACCTGCGACTTTGTCTGCGCCGGGATTAAATAAATCCAGTAATAAATATAGCCTACTAGCTATCGCTGGCGAAATAAGTAGCCTATGCGTTCTTTCAGACTATGTTCTACATCTATGCCCAATTTTAGCGAGATCCGTTGAGCCGTTCCGGAGATACCTTCAAACAAACATCCATACGTCTAAACATTCGCATTTATAATATTAGTAAGATGTCACCAGGCTATCAGGAAGCTAACAGTGAAAGATTTTTTCAAATCGGTTGAGGAGTTTCGGAGCTTATCCAATGCAAATAAACAAACAATCAAATCTTTCCGGTTTATTATAGATAGACATAAATAATTCACTATAAAGTAATGTAAATAATATATATTCAAAACATGCTATGAATATTTATAGATAAACAAGTAAAATCCTTTCAGACAGATGAAAGCGGAAATTACAAAGTATGTTCAATTTTAAACCGTATTATTTTATGTTTTTAAATAAAATATTTATGCAAAGACGAATGGTAACTTTACATTTTTGAAAAATCTGTACTTACTGATATATAAAAAACTTAATATATAGTTAAATAAAAAGCAGCTCTTCAAGGCATAAATTCGAAAAAAAGAATAAATAGTACCTGATAATACTATGTCCGTCTCCTGCCTCTAAGCTACCTCCTCACCAATTTTTAACCATATCGGTAAAGCCGTTCTTGAGTTATAAATATTATAACTAATACGACTTCCTTATATATATATATATATATATATATATTGTCTCTGTTTTCCTCAAAGAGAGTTACCGTGGATTTCCGAGTCCAAAATCGTTTAAAACATATCTCAGTGTTAGTAAAGATAATGACAGGGATGATTTATTTACTGAGGTTTTGACGTCAGAAACTCTCGTTAAGGAAGATATACAAAAAAATCTTTCTACAATGAAAACTTAAGATAATAAAAGCTTTTTTCAACTAAAGATTGTTTCAAAAGATAAATATTAAGCGTAAAAAGATAAATTAAAGTATTAAAACAGAAAAGAAAGATATAAAATTAATGGACGGTAATAAAATTAATGAAATTCATATTGTCAATGTCGTAGCGCGTAAAATATTTATTGTGATATATAATTTCACCAACAGACGTAAACAGCGGTTGACGCGAATCCACGCGATTGTGAAAGCACGCGAATTACAGATCACTTTCTTAGCGTCTTCATATTGTACAATGGTACCACTTAAATGGGCCATAAAATACGAGAGAAAACAGCTACTGACGTTGACAATTTGTAGACGTATCTGACGAAAAGAGTTACATCTTAAGATTCAACTTCAAAGGGACCATGACAAGCGATAATAAAAGAGGACTTTCTCTATGAAAATGATTTGGCAAAATTTAAAAAGAGCTTACCTTGTGATTATTCGCTTAGTAATAAAGTTAATTTTAAAATTTAACACTAGTTGTCGCCTGCGACTCTGTCTGCGGGGAGCTAAAAAAAAACTTAATTTTATGGGAGTCACAGCCGGAGAATACTTTTTCAAATAAATCATAGTCTTCTTTAACTCATTTATTCCTTTTAGAATTGTAAACAACAACTTTTTCAAAAACACCGCTGTTACATTGTCTTTTTCATTACCCGAATGCCAAAAAAACATGGCCGTCATTCAGACGAGCAATTACAATACTTTTAATTTACGATAACGAAATACCGTCAGATAATTAACATGATAAGTTGAATAGTTCTATTTTATATTTGAGAATCAAATATTTATATAATCTTTTGGATCGTAATACAAATGATTAATGTTGTTATATTAAATAAACAAAAGTGTTATAGACTTATAGCATAGACTAAATAACGTTTTAGGTTAAGGAATTACAGAATATATGAAATGGCTTACAATTTGTAGCCAATGTGTTCTTCCAGACAACGTTCTACATATTTTATCGAGATCCGTTCAGCCATTCTGGAGATACATTCAAACAAATATTCATCCATCCATCTAAACATTTGCATTTATAATGTTATTAAGATTAAGCTTCCAAAACTATTTTAAATACTGCGTCTTGGTGAAATAGTTTTCTAAATACACCAACCTCAAGACTTAAGTCACGTATTACGTATAGGGGTTTAGCATTTTTTTCTTAATGTAATTTTTGTTTCTTTGCTTTACTAACCTTAAGCATTTAAAAATTTATAGCCGATTTATTGTCAATTTAACTTATTTATTTCGTTTTAGTATCAATAAATTTGAGACATAAAATAATTGTTTCCTTCATCAATAAATCGTTGGTAACGATACAATGATCATTTTGAATACGACAATAACACTTAACACACGCATTCAGTCTTTCGAATGTCGTTTCCAATCGACTAAAAACATCCGAGCACGCAGTCTTGCATACAACTTTATACTTAATAACCTTAACGGTACGCTTTTAATTTATTGACCATAAATTAAAGTTGCTTTTATTTATTCAATTACTTTCTTAAATGTAACTAATGGATGGATGGATGGATGTTTGTTTGAATGTATCTTCAGAACGGCTGAACGGATCTCATATAAAACTTAGTCTAGAAGAACACGTAGGTTACTAATTATGTTTTTATTAATTTCTCGCGGACGGAGTCGCGGTCGACAGCTAGTTTATATAAAGCAACCTGCTAAATGGACACTGGACTTTGTAACGAATGGCGCGCTTTCATTACAAAGTCCAGTGTCTGAATCATTAGTGAGGATACATAAACGTCGACATTTTAGTAAGGCTAGTGTTGTGCCAGTACACCGGCACAGTGTCGGATTTTCTTCCTAATAGTACGGATATAGACAAGAGCATCATTATTAAGACTCTTATGGTAAGTTTTTTAGACCAAACTCTTTGTTCAGAACAGATTGTTATCTTTATTTTGTCAAAGAGAATGACAAGGATAACGATATGTTCTTTACAGCGAAAGCGCAAGGTGTTCAATAGCCAGCTTTGTATTCTCAGGTCAAGTCTTATTTACCTGCGTTAGAATTTAAAAATAGCATTTAATGTCCAGGTGAAGTTTTAGAGCGAGACAGACTATGCTTCATTGCATTCCTGATGAGTTGTACCCATTGTTCTGTGTAAAAGACCATATAAATACCGATTATATAATAAAAATGTACTGAATTGTTTATATAAAAGAGTATTTCAAATTGGAACTCCATTTACTTATATATATCATGTTACAAACAAAAGAAAAATTAGTTAAATTTTATTTGTTTGAAAAATTATTCCATGAAATCTTCAGACTACAAGTTTTTATTCATAGTAATAAGTCGATTAATTAATCATATGTCATTTGTTTTTAAATTAATATCAATTTTGCTTATTTAATAATAACAAATGAATAACAATATTAAAGAAAACATTGTTATAACAAATGTTATTCTATTATATCTTTAAATTAGATTCAACAAAATAAATAACAATCTTCAAAATTAATACGTAGTTGCGTAAGATTTCATCATCACATATAATTTAGTGCAACAGTTATACTACATTGAAATGAATTCTTTAACTTATTTCCGGTTAACAGTATTCAAGTTAACGGTCACCAGTTTATTCGTTACTTAAGATATCTTATCATATACCGAGTAGCTTTTAAAAACAACTTTGTAACTTAAGCATGGTGAATATTTCGTTACTTCATATGGAATTTATTAAAAGCTAGCAATTGCCTGCGACTTTGTAAGAGCAGAAAAAATAGCCTATATGCCCGCTTGCATCTGCACTGCACTTTCGAAGTATACCGGGAACAAAGGGATTTGACTTGCCTGGACTGACTTGGAGGGACACTGCAATTTTATTAATTGTATAGATGGATTTTAGTTTTATTAAATGATAGAAAAACGAAAACATTGAACTTGGTATAGACAAACAAGGATGTTTAGACAGGTGGGAGAGACGCTGCTGTCAGTTGGTTCTCTCAGAATGTAAAACATTAATCTTCTTTTTTAGGTGCCTCTCCAACTAACGAAGGTTGGCGATCAGTTCTCCATATTTAGTTTACAAAAACATTAATAGTCATAGCAAATTTAACGAAAAGAGGGGCGCTAGTGAGCCGTCATATTTAAATTCACTTATGAGCATCGAATTTGATATTCCTGTCGTATTTTAGAATTATGGGCAGATAACAATATAGGAGATATAACAAACTGTTTACACAACGATATATGTTGACACAGAATGTTGTAATACAGGTATCATGACAATTGAAACCCACAAATACAGTTGCATACGAAATGACTATTCACCAAGTACCAAAATCAAATATTAGTATACTTCCTACATAATCAGAAGCAACACAGTTTTGTGTTGAATATGTTACGGAATTATTCCTTTCTCGTTTAATTATCAATGCATAATTTATAGCCTGCATACAAATAACTCGTGAATTTAACATGTTATGAAACACAATTTGTTCTAACAAGCATGAACTGAATGTTTGAACAAAAAAAAAACTTTTATAGATGTTATGTGCAAAAATATGTTAATAAACAGAATATGTTGAATAATATCGTTATTCAATATTATAAATATTTGTATATTTATTATGCGTTAAATGAATCACTTCCAGTTTTCTTGCTAACATTTTATATCCGTTATGAGCTGTGACATTTGACGGAAATAAAGTAATTTATAAATTCACTATTTCTATTTTAATGTCAAATATTGCAACCTCAGAAAATCACGTATCTGATAGAATGCATTATCCGAATCAGGACATGTGTGTACTTTTCTAATGCTATTAACAACACAAAGACATAAACTATAAAGCAATCAGACTAAAATACATACTGACATACATACAGACTAAAATACGAAACTGTGCACAACACTGCCTTATTAAAATATCAACGTTTATGTCCCCTCACTAATCAATCTGACACTTGACTTGTTAACAAAAGCGCGCCTTAATGATCCAAACTAATCTTATATATAAAATTCTCGTGTCACAATTTTCGTTCCCATACTCCTCCGAAACGGCTTGTCCGAATCTCATGAAAGTGAGCATATTGAGTAGGTCTGAGAATCGGCCAATATCTATTTTATAATCCCGCGCAGACGGAGTCGCGGGCAACAGCTAGTTAAATTAAATCTGAAGAAGCTATGGCCATTACAATGTACAACAATCCGTGCACGCTTTTTCGATCTCCAGTCATCTGTGACATAGAATGTGAGATACAGTAACCGCGGACGCATCTCATGTTTATAATTATGATCTTTATTCCTAAAGTTATTAGATACAATATCGAATAACATAAACAAATTAATAATTAAAACTAAAAAAAAATCTTTCTAGAGCATGTAAATTAAATTGAATTGTTTGTTATATTTTCTTAGCAAAAGTGAAATTTACTTTTCACTTATACGTCATTTGTTTGTTTGATCCATTTATAGTAAAAAGTGTATCAGTTATGAAAATTAGAATTAAAAATAACCTCTCTCTTTCTTTTGGTACCTAAAGAGTGAAACAATAATTTAGAAAACAAAAAAAAATCGACTACAAAAAAAAATCATTTTCAGATTAAAACCATCTAAAAAACGTACGATCTATTTAACGTCATACCTACTGCTTTTTAGGGTTCCGTACCTCATAAAAAACGGAATCTTTACAGGATTAGTTTGTTGTTTAAACAATGTTTTTATCAAATCACAAATTAATAGAACAATCTTACTAATATTATATATGCGAAAGTTTAGATATATGGATGTTTGTTACAAGATAATTCCAAAACGGTTCAACGGATCTTGATGAAATTTCACACAGATGTAGAACATCGTCTAAAAGAACAGATAAGCTATTTGTTAAGGTTTTATTTAGAGAATTGCAACCCATAGCTAGTTAAAATTAAATGTCTCACAACAATTAAATATTCATTATAATTAACATTTTAAATAGATAAAATTCCTATAGTATAAAACTAAACAAAACACAATGACATTCCTTCACTACTGCTTGTCTAATCTTGTCACTTCTGCTCAGTAAATAGGCATCCACAAAGTCTAACGGAAATAACTAATAAAGGACCTCCTTGCAGGCAAGCTGCGTACTCAGTATTTTAATTGCTTATAAAATTGTCCAAGACAGTGCAGAAGATAAGCACGATTATCTTTTAATTAATTGATAAACATATACTTTTTTCTCTGTAATTTACGTGCGTTAAAATATGTTACTATTTTTTTTTATGTTGTATAGCATCCATTGAATAATAGTGAACTTCGTTGTTTTGTAAACCGACTAGGTATATAATGAAGTGACTAAAAACAAACCTAACTTTAACTGTAAAGTCCACAGTCATAAAAGACTATCTGTCACACGCGACTCCGTCGCCGCGAAATAAAAATAACCTTCATATCTTCCTGACTATGTTTTACATATATGCCAAATTTTATTGAGATCCATGAAGCCGTTCTGGTGATACCTTCTAACAAACATCCATCCATACAAACATTCGCATTTATACTAGTAAGATAATTATTAGTCGAAAAGACTTAATCCAGTGGATTACGTGCAGCGTCCCTTGTCTTGTTCCACCTCTAATAAGGACTAAAGTTCTGTATTTTACCATTAAAACTAGCATCTCGACAATAGCCCAAGCACACCTATGCTTTACTGTCAAAGGCGGCTATATCCATTTGGTCTTTTTTGTCCATACAATATGGGAAATAGCTTTTAAAATTAAATTATGAATGAAGAATATTCTTATCGCTTACAATTCTCTGTTATTATATTTATACTAGCGGACCCGACAGACGTTGTCCTGTCTACACGTCTTTAATTTGATAAATTCGAATATTATTTAAAATTTGACACTGCGATGGTAGCGCCGTCTGTCGGATCCAATGTAAAACATTCCAAAATCAACAACTACTAATAAATAAAAAATTAATTAAAAAAAACATTGTCCAGCGGACAAAATTGTGAATCTAAACCATTCCCAGATCCCCTTGAACACACAAAAAATTTCATCAAAATCGGTCCAGTCGTTTGAGAGAAGTTCAGTGACATACACACTCACAGAAGAATTATATATATAAAGATTATTTATCTATGCTTCCTCTAAGTACATTATACCAAACGATACCATATAATAATTAAAAAACCACACCTGTACACAATTTGAAATAAGAACAGTAATTTCAAATGCACACGTTTTAACTATTTTTTTTATAGCCGAGGCACAGGAATGCTACGCTCGTCCTGTCTCCTTTCATGTGTAAAAAACTAAGATCTTAACGGGCAACACCTGCCTAATAAGACCTCTCAAGGATTATAAATACTAAGGCGTATTTTATTTTTAATTATGGCCACACATACACGTCTCAAGCGATAGAGCTTGCAACTAGAAATAGGGTGTTTTATTTTTGTTGAAACAAAAGTTATTCATTAGTGTAATTTTTTTTAACGAATAGATTTATATCTTACTTCTTACTAATATCATAAATGCGAATGTTTAGATGGATGAATGGATGTTTGTTTGAAGATATCTCCAGAACGCTTGAACGGATCTTGATGAAATTTGGCATAGGTATAGAACATAGTCTGTAATAATACATAGGCTAATTATTGCTTAAACTTCTAACTAATACTTTAATAGAATTGAGAAATTTCTACACTTTATGGTATTTACGGATAAAACAATAACAGTAAATGTCGTTTATGTTATCTTGTAAATTTCGATTAATTCATTTTGATAGTTTAATTTTAAAATTAATTTGGTCGTTTATCCGATGCTTAACAGTCGATTTAATTAAATCATGATAAAATGTTTGACGCCCATAGACATGTTACTATGAAAATGGTACATATCTCCTTTACACAGCAAAACTGGATTTAATGTGACGTAATTGTAGTAATTACTAGTCAGGTCTTATATCACGAGTACGCAGAAAACCTTCCTTAGATTTTTATGTAAGCATTTCAGATTAATAATTGCTACTAGTCTAGACATGACTTGATTCCAAAATAGACAATCGACATTTGTACGCGAGGACTTTTTGTCTCGATCTAATTCAATTCAAGATACGTAACATAAAGAGTACTTAGCTACTTCTAAAGATATTAATACTTACTTTGTTAACTGCAGAGTTAACAGAGTTAACCAAGTTATTAAATATTAGACTTAACATATCTAACATTTTATATTTGTAGAGGATGGCGGCGATGAGGAGAGAAATAAAAGGCAGGATTTGAATAGGCGCGCACTGTTCGCAGTCCGACGGCTGAATTTCGACTGATCTGTGTGCCGACTACCTTGCAACCTCTTTATTTATTTTATTCAAAAGTTACCAATAGTTTTTACATCTACCTTAGTAATAATCAGTAGTTTACAGATAATAAAATGGTACGTTATGGTACGAATACAGAGTATAGATATATTAAATACGCATAGAAATATAATAAAATAACACAAAGTCGATAAACTTAAATAATTAACAAATTATCGCAGAAGGCTTTGACATTCTATCGTCAACAATATTTAAGAGTATGAATCTTAATTTCATTAAAAACAGTTAATTAATAATGTTAGTTACTAAAATATTTATCTATATATATAAAAGAAAGTCGTGTTAGTTACACTATTTATAACTCAAGAATGGCTTTACCGATATGGCTGAAAATTGGTGAGCTTAGAGCCAGGAGACGGACATAGGGTGCTATTTTTTTTTCCGAATTTATGCCTTGAAGAGCTGCTTTTTATTTAACTTACTAATAATATCAATGCAAATGTTTAGATGGATGTGATGTGGATGGATGGGTGGGCTACACTAATTAAGTTTTCTTATATATCCACGCGGACGGAGTCGCGGGTGATAGCTAGTTTAGAATGAAAATAAGATCTTTATTAACTAGACAAGAAACTCGTGTAATCTGTGCATATAATAACAGTAATTTGTTGGATCATTTCATCTTTAAATTCCTATAAAATTATATTCTATTACAGTAAAGGTATAGCAATACATTTTTCTAAGCTCGAATTCCTTGTTTACAGAACTCTCACTGTCATGTTCTTTCCCTAATTGGTCCCAACAAACCGCTAAGACTCCCAGGTGAGGCCGACTAGGGATGTGCATTAAAATTATCGATTATTTCAAATATATAAAACTAAAATTTAATAATGTTTATTTCCTAAAACACACTAAAGTAAATGAATGTATGTAATAAAGTCGTTAGATTTCTTATATTATTGATAATTTAAAAGTAGTCATAGTAAATCAAGATACTTACAAAAAACCAAAGAACCTAAAAATCTAATAGGTATTTGTTAATGATTTAGTCAGATATAAGTAAAAAGTGTAACCTGCAATTAGACAATATCTAAGTCTTAAATTTAATAACTTGGATTTTATTTAAAACTTTATCATGTTCCTACGTCATATTTAAAAGGCATAAAATTATTGTAGAAATTTCCACAAAACACCGGAAGTACTTCCAAAAACTGTTATTAGAAGAGAAAGTTTTATAACTCTGAAGTTTTTTTTTATTATATTTTATCGCGTTCCGCCTGGCCATCACTAGCGTCGCGACGCAGTTAAAACGGTATCGCAGCTACTGGTGAAGTCGGAACGTATAAAACCGCTTGAGGGAATAAATGTTTTAAGATACAGTTTATCTAAATATATTTGATTATCTTGAATTTTATTGTGTATATTTTGATAATAATTTTGTTGGAATTATTCGTGAAGTCGTCGTGAATATCGAAAATAGATGGTGTTATTTATTTCTAGACTCAACAGAAGTTAATACTATGTTCTAAAAAAATATAAAAGTAATCAGTTTCACCTGTGTATTTAAGGCTGGAATTATAATATAAATAAAAAAATGTTTACGTAAAAAATCAGAAGTTAAACGAAAAATTTAACTTTTTATGAAGAATTAAAAAAAATTACAGACTCTATTCGAATAAATAAATCAATGTAAACATCAATTTGCCGTATATTTCAATTTGAATAGAGTAGTAAAAAAATGAGAAAAAACCGCAGTAGACCAACAATGATTGCAATCTTTCACCCAAGCGAAATTACTCTGTGTAATGGATCACAATGATCGAGTGGCAAAGGCAATCTACATCGAGGGCTGGTGTAATTGAATAAAGTGCTCCTTTGACCGCAAATGTATGAGTTTATTTCTGATTATTTACTATGTCTTCAGTCAAACATTGTTAATCGATCATTATCGATTTTAAATCGAAATTAAATCAATTTTAATAGTATTTTAATACTTTAATAATCACGTTAAAATCTTTTAAAACACTAATAACTAAGTAATTCCTTTCATAAAATATGTCAGGGACTGTAAGCCCTATTCCAAGATATAAAATTCGGCGAAATTCCTCCGAAACGGCTTGACTGATTTTTATTAAATTTTATATGCATATTCAGTAGGTCTGAGAATCGGCTACTATTTTTTAACTACGCGCGAACGGAGTCGCGGGCGACAGCTAGTGTTTTAGTAATTTGCAAACTGTTTTTTAAGAAAAACAATACCTGATGATATCCACGTAATAGTATATTTATACTTATAGTTTGCTATTTCTATATTAAAATGCTTAGCAAAAGTTAATAGATTTAGGTACTAACTAGATGTATCAATCTAAGATATACCACTTGTTAAATCTCTTCTATAGTTAATAAATAACATTATACAAACAGATGTTACCATGTCGCTTTAGAAGCAATCATCAATCACGCGTGCACGGACACTCGGTGCATCTTTGACTAACTTAAACCATGGCTTCGTTTGCGTTGACTTTTGAAATGCCGCATTAGTAAAGTCCTTAAATTTTTCGAAACTTTTTTATGGGAAAAAAGTAACATCCTGTATCATCTATACTAATATTATAAAGAGTAAAGATTTGATTGTTTTGTGTATTCAGTAGGCTCTAAAATAACAACCATTATATAAAAAACTCTCAGGTCTCCGTGACCTTGAATTGTTTTTTATCATTTGATTAAGCTTTTTCAAGGTCAATAAAAGTAATATTTTCGAATGTGTATTTCATATTAAAACTTGCAGATACAAACATACAAAGTTACACATTTTATTATAGTATATCGTTAATATCTAAGTCGTAGTCAGGCAGTCCACTATCTGAACAATCTACTCGTAAAGTATCCTCGGCTAGTGCTGAAGGCATTTTGCATTTTACTGACTGCCACTACGTTTTACTATCTACGATAATACGATGACGAATGAATATAAATGGAACAGAAAATATAGAATAATTTATACTTAGACGTACTGGTTGGAAAAAAAAAATATTTATTTAAAAAAAAAAGTCTAGATGTTAAATTATTCAAATTTTCGTGAGACATTACACTAAATTGATATATAAACACGGCTAGACACTCACGTATATACGTCCGGTGGCGGCACCGACTAATTTCGAGCCCATCGGGGGCCCTTCTTCAATCTAGATGTGCTTTTGTTTTTGAGTGAATTCCTGAATTTCTTGCCAAAACAATCGTATAACATATTATAATTTGATCTCTCAATCTCTGATATGTGAAGATGGCAACCTTAATTTATTGTACTATCTTTAAACTGCTGCATCTTTATCTGTTTGATGCAATTAAGAGTATTCATATTTGGTTGCCTAATAGTTAAGGGTATGGATTTCCGATCTCGTGGTCGAGAGTTCGAATCCCGCAATTCGACTATTGTTGTAAACGATATCCTAGCACAAGCCTAGAGCTTAGTTGAAATGCTAAAAAAATATTAATAAATAAACAAAAATCTGCTAATATTACTTGATAAAAAAATCAATTATAGGTTTTTGTCTTTTGATGACAAATTGCAAATAAACAAAGCGAAATTTATATTTCAAGTCGTCGGCAAAACGTTTTTTATACCTTCTACTTTATTTATATAAACTTATACAATTTAAAACCTATGTCCGTAGTTTTTTAAACAATAATTTTCAATTGTGATTCAGACGTCGCGAACACAGCGGTATTCCAACATGCATCCGACGCTATATCGCTAACGGAATTCCTTGGGAATAATTTGCAAAAGGAATGTGACAATCGTTTTTATTCAATACATTGTGTATAATAAAATATTTTATTTATACATGGCCAAGAACATTCGTCATCTGTTCGAAATTCATATATATGTAAATACTGGCTGCCGCAACAACGTCTGCGCGGAATTAAAAAAAATAGCTTATGTGTTCTTCCGGGCTATGTTCTCTATACTCCAATATCTCTGAATCTCTCTGAAATTAGGTAAATATCTAGATATATCAGGAAGAACATATAGGCTACTAATTAACCTTTTTTTAGTACCGCGCGGACAAACTCGCCTGTGACAGCAAGTTCAATGTAAAACGCACATTAAATCACTCTCATCGATTACAAAATAAATGACTGTCGCAACTTATAACGAACTCATTGTGCATTCTTAAGTTGAATATAATAGAAAATTTAGTTCAAGATGGCTGACATTCTGACTGACGGTCAATTTAAATGCAAAAGCGGTACCAAAGGGACGCATCTGCTGTTAAGGGAATAATTGCATTCGAAGTTGTTTTTATGCATGGCTTATGCAAAAAAAACGTATAAAATTTCTATGAATATTCCAAGCTTATTTTAAGAACTGGCACCAAAGTATGCATAATTTATTTAATCTTTTAATTACTACGCTAAAGGAATAGTTAAGTATTCTGTGTTCGGAAGAAAATTTGTTTCAATTAATTAGGTAAATTAATATATGGTTATTTTATATTTTAATAAATGATGTAAAATAAAATATTATTAAAGTTTGCAAATATTTAGTGTACAAAGGAAAGAAACCGAACCTTTAAAGGATCACTTTGTTGTCCGTCTGTCTGTCGAGATCCTGTTTTATTGAAATTAATTGTTAAGTTAAAGGCTTTTTACGGATCATAACAGTAAAGTAGGTTTGGTTACCACATAAAGCAAAAAATAACTAGCTACCACCCAGACCTTGGTCTGCGCGGAATGAAAAAAAACATATTTAGTACCTCATGTTCCAGACTGTGTTCAACATATACGGTAAATTTCAGAATCCACGCTGCCGTATTTATAATATTAGTAAGTTTTTTTTACTGTTTCCTTATTTTCTGTACTTTTAAATAGCTGAAAATAGACTTATCTTTAATACTTTCTCATACTCTCTATTGAGAAAGTGTAAAATAACAAAAGCAATACAAAACCAAATATTTTTAACGAGTCGTTAATCATCACATTTCGTATTGATTCTTCACTATACAAATCACACAATAGCCGTCAACTTAGAAAACGAAAAGTATTTGCCCTCTCACTCTCACTTATAATTGTCTAATTGGTGCGTCTCTTTCTAAGGTCATCTTACAAAGCGTAATGAGTCGTCAGTTTTTTACTCACAGAATACGTCGACATATGGCGCCGTTTAGACGACAAACGAAAACACGAATAATCAGATTTAAAAAAAAATCATATAGATAAAAAAGATTTTGCTGTCCATAGTCAAATATTTGCAAACTTTAGTTGGTTATTAGTTATTTATAGAGAAAAATGTGAGACTTTTAAAATTTGGTGCATTCTAAAATTTGTTTTCGAATTCGAATTCACTACGATAATAAAGTTAAGTAATTTCAGATATTGTTATGTTTTGGTTTCAAAAAAAAATCGCATCGTACGCAAAACCATGACTTGCCAAAATAAAAATAGTTGGGAGAAAGTGAAGTGATCATCAAATAATGCGTCGGCCTAAAAGACGTAGAGTATTCTACAATACCAAAGAACTCAAGAAAACTAGTGGTCGCCCGCGACTCCGTCCGCATGGAATTTAATAAAACATAATTAGTAGCCTGTGTTCTATATGTATGCCAAATTTTAGCGAGATCTGACATTCGACAAACATCCATCCAAACATTCGTATTTATAATATTAGTAAGATTATTTTTGTTTTTATACTTTAATTATTAAATTTATTCATAGAAAAGAAAATATAGTTATATTCAAACAACTCAAACGATATGAGCGAAAGCTATAAATAATGATGCATATAACAAACTCTTCTGTCATAAATATACGATAAAATAGTTCTTATTCCAATTTATATAATAAATGTTGTTTATTTTTTAAATTCAACTGGTATATTAGAATTATGTATATATTGATACAAACATAAATAACGCAAATTGATATGAAATAGGATAATAAAAATATTTAGTACCGTTGCAAACACTTTCACTGTCAAATTAGAATAATATTACGATTTTTTTTTTACTTTTCAGATACGTTAAGGATAAATCACAGATGATTGTGACATGACATAGTTAATAATAAAATATATGATAGTGGATCGACAAATTATGTTGTCTATGTAAATTATTTTCACTTTTTCTTTCTACGTTTCACTTTAAACGTCAGTCATCGTGACAATTTATTTCACAATATTTGTGTCATAATTACAGACACACTTTGCTGTTTTGTTACTAGCTTTTCTGAGACTCCTTACGCGCTAAATTAGAAAAAAGAGCTTAATTAGTAGCCTATGTGTCTTTGCACACTATGTTCTACATCTATGCCAAATTCCATCAAGATTCGTTGAGTCGTTTTGGAGATACCATCTAACAAACATCCAAACATTCACATTTATATTAGATTGCAACGATGAGTCAAATTTTTGTGTTGTTTGATAATGTTTCTTAAGGAAGATTATTCGGATGCCAAACTGCAAATAATCAATACGTACTTAGTTCAATTGAAACTAACACAATTATTTGTGAATAACAAATACAATTTATCAGAGTATTTTTATTTAAAAGATGCGTTACACTCTTATAAATAGGTGCTGTCTACGTGAACGAAATTAAGGCTAGTCTCTTGTTGATTCCAAATACGTAGAATTTAGAACTATAATAATAAGTAATGAGATCAGGCTCATAGGCTCATTGTAAAACAAAACATGTCTGTAGCGACGATTTAACGTGAGATCCATTGTAACTTCTTTATCTACTTATTTGTTTTATGTTCTAGAAATCGTAGGGCTTTATTCTATTTCTCTATAACAATGTTGGGATTAAAAAAGTATTTAGTTGGCTTTATAAGATTAGTGCGTCCCGGAGGCCTAATTTAGTCCTCTTTCCCTTCCCACCCTTTTTCTTATAAGGAAAGGATGGGAAGTGGAAGTGAACTTTCCGGATGAGAGAATGCATGGAAAGGGAAAATATTTTCTCTCTGTACATCCTTTCCTCTGTCGATTAAAGGTAGGCAACGCATATGCAATTGCGTATGTCTATGGGCAACGGTCACTTCGCTATTTCAGCGATTTCAGGTGGCCGCTCGCTCGTTTGCCACCTTATGATATAAAAAAATAGTCTGAAAGAACACATAGATTGCTGAAGTTTTTTTTTTAATTCCGCACGGAAGAAATAACTACATAATTGTAAACTAACCGTAAGCATTGTCATATGATAGTCTAATTTCATAAGCAACGAACGCGTCAGACTTATAATTCCGTTGATAGATTGCATACGACAGTCGAGGGATCGTGTGAAAGAGTTTTGTCACACATTAATATCGTATCGGGGCTTGTAATAAATATTCACTGGAGCGCAGCGGATTGGACGCATGATAATTGCATTTTACGCATATTATATAATACAATTATTTACGATATGCTCTTTGAAAAATACTATCACAAGAACAATATAGATTTGCTGTGACTCAAGATTCAATCCGCTCAAAATTAACAAAAAAGTAATTAGTACTATTAACATTTTTTGTTTGAATTATTTGTTCTTTTGTGTTTTCATATTTGTGGCATAAACTCAAAAACTACTAAACTAATTTCAGAAAATATTTCAACTAAGTACAGTACAGTACATTATTCCTAAATAGCATAAGGCGCCGAGCCTTGGTTATAAATGTATAAGGTTCATAGTAATTTCGTATTTATATAACATAAAAAGTAAATACATTTTATATATCTTACAAATCCTTTATGTATAACATACGCCCTTATAATCTTATGTATTTCGCGCACAACACACTCAAATATATTAAGCGGGTTAACTTAAGTTCCGATACGAACTGAATTCAAATTTCCGTTCCAACAAACGATTTCTGAATACATTCAAAAGCGTAAACAACAAGTGACCTTGATAATACGTGGAAAGAATGTTAAGATTTGCAAATCTTACTGTCTTACTAATATTATAAATGCAATTGTTTGGATGGATGGATATTTGTTTATAGGTATCTCCAGGACAGCTTAACGGATAAAATTTGGCATAGTGATATAGGCTGAGAGAACACAGAGGCTACTAATTTTTTTACTCCCGCGCCAGTAGAGTCGCGGGTGTCAGCTAGATTTTTTTAAAGAAAGAAGAGAAATTATATTTTAATTATTTGAAATAATATAATGAGAAATAAGGAAAGTGCAGATACAATCAGATTGTAAGGATTAATGTAAAATTAATCGATTTTTTTGTAAATACGGATAAGGAAATATGAAATAAATGGTATTATTGATTTCTAGTCAAAAAAGTTTAGGAAGTTCGCTTCGTCATCGTTTTAGTTTTTACAATGTTGTTACAGAAGAGGAAGTTTGATATCTAACAATTATTTACCGCGCTAATGTAATTTACCGACACCAAACATTACGAACGATTATTACTTTCTCGTTTTAATTTTTGGCGTTAATCTAATACATTTCGATAATTTTGGGAGTTCTCTTTGGGGGGTTCCCCCTTTTTTTGATCTTATTTCAACAAATATTTCTACATATTTCTTGTATGTAATAGAAAAAGCGAGAAAGAAGCAACAGAATTGTGACAAACACTTCCAATAAAATATTTTACCAAAGATAACCAACCCGCACTTGTCCAGCGTGGTTGGCTATGGCCTAATCACCCTTAACATAGGGTAGGCTCCGAACCGGTGGCGCCGTATAGTGAACTGATGACGATGACGATGACTCATATTCAGTTCGTTAAACTCAAGTTTAACTTAAGTTTAAATTGTTACAACAATGTCAGCGTTCTAATTTAACTGAAAAACATTGGCACCTCGAGAAATTTCACGCAATACGTTTTCACCAATTCCGCATTCAAGAACACGCGATACTGCAAACATGAAATACATTTAATTGTAACAAATCGCTAGACATTATCACGCACTATACATCGCTGTTTTGAAATACAATTGTTTTATATATTCCGAAGAAAACACGCCATGAATTTGTACAAGGAAATAGGATTGGAATTTAATTTTAATTAATTCAAAAGATTTTCTTATCTTATGTATTGTTTATTGTTTCATTATCCAAAGCTAAGGGATTTAAGAATTAACAATCACGTTTGAATATTATTCTAAATATTTAACAAAGCGTTAACAATCACAATCAAAAACCATTGAAATGGTACGGACTTTCATTGGATTAAAAAACGGAATAACGGAACAATATGAAAGGTTCGCATGAAAGTGATCGGTAGAATGGTTAATTATAGCAGATTGCCTTTTGTTTCTTTATAATTCTCATCGCAAGCTGAATATGGTATTTGATAATTGATTCTCTTTATGCTTTTGAACAAAAAGATATATAGGAACTATAGATAATTTATATGACTTAAGTGAAAAAAAAACTATTTATAAATGATATGAGAATGTATGACAATATTATGTCACATGACTTGTCATGTCATGACAATCTTTAACTTTATACTGTTATGAAGAAAATCCGACAATGCCGGTGTACTGGCGCAACACTAGCCTTATTAAAATATCAACGTTTATGTCCCCTCACTAATCAATCCGACTGACTTGGTAATGAAAGCGCGCCGTTCGCGGCAAATGACTCTAACTAATAATTTCTAAAAATACTTAGCTAAAAACTATGAAACATATACGCCTTATTTTCTGTTTACGCGGTCTGTGTACGCGGGTTTCTGACACAAAAATTGACGTTTAAAACATGTCTCAGTTTTGTGAAAGATAATGACAGGGACGACGATACCTATGTTTTATACAGAGATTTTAGTTTCAGAAACCAAGGATTAGATCACTAATTTAAAAAAAAAGAATTCTTGTACACTAAATGACCAAAATCTTACACTTTTCAACCCATTGTCTTATATTTAATTTTATAAACTAATTCATAGAACAGAGTTTTTGGACATCTCTTAACCATTGTGATGAAAACTCAATTTCTTTTAAATATAACTCTTTAGTTTTCGTGTCTACAGTCTCGTAGTGTCAATTTATGAACTTACAGTGCTATTTATAGTTTTACTTGTATACGATTTCTGACCGAGATCGTTGATACGGTGCCTGCGTGCGGTCTCCGACGTGCGGAATAAGTGGATATGATAACATTTTAATGGCCGACTAGTTGACAACTG